>NW_021604587.1:1980662-2201689 GCF_004785775.1 Grammomys surdaster
TTAAAGCACTTAAAGAGTTTGCAGAATTGTGACATTCTATCAGGAGAGGTTATCTAGTTCAGTGTCCTACAAAGGACTGTAGGCAGTGTCAGCTAAACCCTCCCCAGTGTTTTCCACCATCAAATCTGCTGCTGAGTGTGTATATTCCACTTCCTTCAGGCCTTTGATTCGTAGTTACCTATCTGCCAGCTGTGAGCCTTATAAATACTGTGGTAATCATTACATTTAAAATTCAATTTACATCAATGGTCGAAGGTTTTAGGCTGTCGATGATGGGCAACGTCAAGGGACTCCGATGTGGGTGAAAGGAGGGTGAGAGCCTCACATCAGTGTGTTGGGGTTGTGAACTTGTCTACGACCCCCCATAATTAGACATCCAAATTCAAAATTCACATAGTTGGGATTGATCATAAGATGCCTTCTCTAACTAAACAGAGAAGGGGGAGATGCCAGAAGCCAGGACCCTCGCCCTTACCCTCACCCCCTACCTTTCCCCACCTGCACAATGTCCTCTGAAGCTTGGCAACTGCAAGATCCTGCTTAGCAACTGCAGATAGACTCAAAGCAGAGTACCATATCATCTTAAGAATAGCAGGGAGACCATAACTCAAGCAGTGTACTATATCTTCTGAAGAACAGCAGGTAGATCATAATTCAAGGCAGTGTACCGTATAGACCATGACATGTTTCAAGGCACAGGCCAAGAAGATTTTGTACTTTTCCACCACCTGGCCCCTCTTACCCCCTCCCCTTGTAAAACATGCTATAAAAAAGCATTTCATGTTCAAAAAAAAAAAAGAAATTATAAAAAAAAAATTTAATAAAAAAAAATTCAATTTACACACAATTCAATTTTAAAAAAAAAACAACCCTTCCTGAAGAGATGACTTGAAGTACCCTAGTAATTTGTGTAATAACAATACACTATCTCAATACTAAAGATAAGACCAGATATGACAAGAACCAATCCAAAGTCAATCTGAGGAAAGAATTTCTCAAGCATGGAAGGAGACACTGACTAGAAGGTTCTATTTTTTGATCTTCATTTATCAAACAAATATAATTGCAACTTGCACATGTACACACACACACACACACACACACACACCACCGCAAAAAAAACTGGATCATAGTCTCAATACCATCTCTCAGAAAAAATGCTGAAAATTACATTAAAAGATAAAAATTAGCTCAAGTTTTCCATAAATCTTTACAAAAATTAACTCAAGAAGTTCCATGTTTGAAGTTAAACTTTCAAAATAAAGCTGAACTTGCAGCTAGATCTTGGATGATTTCTTTTGTAAACGTAATGAACACAATGCACTCATTTATATTAAGCATTATAATGCCCTTCAGGTTCAGAAACAATGAACCAGAAGAGCAGCATCTATCATCCCAAATACTCAGGTACTCTCATCCACTGATCTGTAACTCTGGGAAAAGTTCTCTTCCCTAATTAGAAGCTTGAGTAGAATTAACTATTTCTAGAGGGCTAGGTAGTAAGGTCTTTGAAGAATGCAGAAAACCCAATTAGTACAAACAAAAATGTGACAATTCAATAAACAAACAAACAAACAAACTAATGTAATTAACTGGCCTGAAGCACCAATGAGAGGCAGGGATCCCACAGGTTAATGCAGTGTCTACAATTAATGTGGCAGAGCCAGATTGTTTGTGATGGGCTTATGAAGCACGGCTTTAAAATCTGCACTTCACGCTTAACAAAAGAACACGAAGACAGAGAATGAGAACAAAGTGTATAAAGAGGAACAGAAAAAAATGTGTGTTTACACACACACACACACACACACACACACACACACGACCTTTTAGAATGGCAATTAGCTACTAATTAAATCCATTTAGGCCAGCAATTAAACTGGTTACATTTTGCAATGAGAAATTTTAATTAAAATCTAAAGTATTTCCTGAAAGTATGAGCAATTTTAACAATGGGTCAGGGAGAAAGATTAAGAATTATCATGCATTTACCAAATTCTTAAATGTATTTGCTTTAGTCTTGCCTAGATGATAACAGCATACATTCTGGCAACAAGATTTGCAATTATACCACAACAAAAAGCAGAGTGCTGACTTTTATTTACAGCAGTTAAATTATGTTACTTTTTACTCAATGGAAGATGCTAAAGAAAGAGATAAATTTCCCAGCTAATCTTAAGTAAAGTACACTACATAATATTTTTATTTTCTAATTCTGCAGAACCACAATTATAGTAGTAATTATAACAAGTAAAGCAGTGTGAGCCACTGGGGCATAAAGGTCTGTCTGCTTCTGTATGACAGGCTACTCTCAAACCCCATTTCTACCTCCCACTTTTCTAATCCTAGAAGAATCAGAGGTTGTCAGGGGAAACCAGAAAACAGATAAGCATGCTTGTTAAATCAGTAACCTTAACAATATACATAATTTAAAGTCAAGAGGCTCTGCTCTGAGGTCTGCAACACAAGGACTCTCAATCTCAAAGAACTGTGAATTAACAGTGCCATTTCCTTGTAAATTAAGGATCTGTTAAAACTCACTTGTAAATTCTAAGCTGTGCCCTGGATGAATGCTCTGAATTCTAGAAAACTTACCTGACTGCAGTGTTCTGTGTCAGGTCCCGTAACATGGGCACAGGGGAACATACTGTTCTAAAGAGAAACGAGAAAAATCATCTGTGTGCACACTGAAACTCTGTGGGCAAGTAAGACATGACAAACTACCATTTACAATATTATAAAGTACTAAATTAGCATAAATATTTCAATGTAAAACAACTTGATTTTACAAAGCCTAACTAAAAGAAATAAAAGTATCATTGTTTCATTTTTAAAAATCTAAAAATCTGGCTTATTTATTTCAGTAGTCTTTTCTGCTTCTTATCCAACATCTTGCCTCTGAAAACACTGTATTCAAGAAACTTATGGAAAACGCAAGTGGAATAAGAATAGTAATGATACCAGCTCTGACTGTGCAGGTACCATAGTTTCAGGAATCCAGAAAGACCCACAGAAGGCAGCAAAGCTGCTAGATGCTCAAGCTGGCCTTGGAAACTATATCCTTATTTTAAGTTTAGCAGAATTTGTTGTAAGTATAACTTTCACAGTATTACTAGAAAATAAGATAACAGACAAAAAGGAAAAGCTAACTAAGCTTTGTTCTAGTTGTCTCACTCATATTGAAGTGGGTACTTACTGGTCTGGAAGAATGGCTTCTTCATCCAAAGAAAACTTCCCTTGAATCCCGTGACACAATTCAGGCGGCACATCAACTGGCTGTGAAAAAAAACACATTTCTATAGCATAACCGAACGAATGGACAACAAGGACACAACACAGTAGAGACTTGTAGTTCATGTAAGTTAGGAGGACTATAATTCAGAAGAGCCAAATTAAAGTGAAGGAGGAAACAAACTGAAGATATATCAGCAGGTGAACTGATAAACAACAGCATGGCATTTGCTTCTTATTGAAAATTAATCAGTCATATAAAGAAATGACATTTTGGTCATGCCTACAACATGGATGAACTTTATCATGCCAAGTGAAATGAGGTTACAATGAGTCTGTTACATGAGGTACCAAAAATAAGCAAACTCACAGATAAATAATTGGCTCTGTGGGAATCACAGAATGGGGAGACGCTGTTTAATACTGTCTAGTGGGTAGAATTTCTGTGTGGGTAAAAGAAAAAGTTCTACAAATGGACAGTGGGGCTACCTGTAGAATACCATAAATATACTTAATGTTACAAAATTTCATACTTAAAAAAGTTAAGGGTAAATTATAATACACACACACACACACAACTTGTATAATTTGTATATTCCTAATTATTAAACAAACTAATACCATACCTCTGTGGAGCCTGTCTGGTACAGCTCTAAAATAAAGTCGTGTAGTGGATGAAGTTTTCCCACAAACAAAACATCACCTCCAAGACTATTTCTCCTGTCTAAATAAAAAACCACAGTCAAGCAATTGCATCTAATAAGACTTATCTTTATAAAGCTCTAACAAAAGAAAGCATCTATATCCTAAAACTAATTCAGCACAACATTGAAGAAAAGCACTTTTATAAGTAACAAACTTAAATGCTCTATGGAAGCAATACTATCTGAAATGAGTTTCGACAATGAGTAACTCTAAGAAAGAGGTCATTCCTAAGACATACTTGGGACACATTGCATGAAAAAGGACAAGACTTTCTTAGTTATAAAGTAGTTGACTTCTTGATTAAGACATAAACATTGTCTAAGGAAATACAAACAGCCACAGATATCAATCAACAGTTTCTTAAATTTGTTATATTGATACTATATAAAATTTTCAAAACTGAGTTCAGCTTGACAATTTCCACAATACAAATACTCTGCCATAATTATAAAATGCTACTTTTTATGCAAAATAACATTTCAAGCTAACCCTCTAGGAGTAAATGCTTGTTTTATCCAACTCTTTCAAGAAAAGTTAATCCTTTGAATGATAATAGGAAGAAAGCAGATGGAGAGAATGAGGAATGCCTTCCTAAGAGGCAGTAGTATGTTTGTGTGTGGATGTCATTAAGAATCAAAAAGTCAAAGGGGATTCGTTTTTAATTAACCTAGGAATGTTTATTTCCTTCTTAGTTTCTTCAAGGATCAGTCATTGTTCTGTAGTGTCTTGTTTAATCTCCACAAGTTTATGGATGCTCTAGGGTTTCTCTTACTGTTGATTATAGTCTTATTCCTGCAAGATCGGACAAAATACAAGGAATTATTTCTATCTCCCTTATTTATTAAGACTTGGTTTGTATCCTAATATATCATCTATTTTAAAGACAGTTCCATGGTCTGCTAAGAAATAAGTGTATTCTGTAGTCTGGATGGAATGCGTGTCCTATGAATTACCTGCTTAGTCCATTTGGTCTAGGATGTCATTTAATTCAGATATTTTTTTTGTCAGGATTGCTGGGGCTAATCTGTGACCTTATCTCTAGCAGTACTTACCTGATCAAACTGGATGCACTTGTGTTGAGGGTTTAGAATATTAACATCCTCTTGATGATTGTTCTTTAATCAGTATGAAGTGAGCACCTTCATATTTCCACTAGTTTTAGCTTAAAATGTATATTGTTAGACATGATACCTGCTTGTTTCTAGGTCCATTTGCTTAGAATACCTCAAGAGATTTTTTTGTTTGTTTGTTTGTTTTTGTTTTTCGAGACAGGGTTTCTCTGTGTAGCCCTGGCTGTCCTCGAACTCACTCTGTAGACCAGGCTGGCCTTGAACTCAGAAATCTGCCTGCCTCTGCCTCCCAAGTGCTGGGATTAAAGGCGTGTGCCACCACCGCCCAGCCAAGAGATATTCTTGAACTGCAACTTTTTTTTTGAGGGTCTCATCCTGGAGCCCAAGCTAAACTTGAACTCTCAGCAATCCTCTTGCCTCAGTCCCCTCAGTGGCAGAATAACAGGACTGTGCCACCAAAGCCCAGATGAACTGCTAATCTTTAATAAATTTAGTAAATACATTTGAATTTTAAAATGACAATTATTTAGCACTCAATTTACAGATAATAGTTAAGAAACAAAGTTAATGTCTATTATAAAAAAGCAAATCAGTCATTTATGCCTCCTAGATGAGAAACTTTCCAAATGGAAAAAAGTCTAATTTTATACAGAAATGAAGTCTATGTTGGACAGACTCCACATTGACCAAGTGGGCGGTGTGACTTACTCTCTTCTGGAGTAAGGTCTGGGTACACCTCTTCTAGAGCCGCTCTCAGCCTTCGCTCATCCACAAATGGCAACAGAGCAACACCTGGAGAAAACAACGAACCATCTAACCATTAGAATCACTTGATTTCAGTTCATTGGTTCAATTGAACATTCTAGTAAAGTTATCTCTGTTGACACAAAGACATTTGGAACTGAACTCTGTCATGTAGCCAAAACTCAGATGTAAATATTTTCATATGTGATGCTACTGACAAAAATGTCCCCATATTTTTCATACTTAGAATGCTATCACCTTACTAATGCCCTCACGCCAACTATTAGCTCGTCTTCCTTGAGCTTGAGTTTGTCCTTTGGTCCTCCCTGATTCTTTGTAAAATGATGTCATTTACCTAACATACCCAGGAATTCTATTTCTGGACTGCATGAAAGGTCCCTTTAATTTCCAAGCTTCCATAACACTGATTATAATTAATCTGATTAATTTGTATGCAAACATTCTTTAGAGCTTTGCCTAAATAACTTACTACTAGTTGGGAACAGAATAGACTATTCATGTGGGGCCTGGAAACGGACCCCCGAGTGTGCTGAATTAAAGGCATTATTTCACTTGAGCCTACAGTTACCATTTTCAGGGAAGCTTATCATTAATATGGTGTCTATTATAATACTAAAAAAAGTTACTGAATCACATCTTTGTTCTGCTAGAATACAGAAAAAGAATAGTATTTGGGGTAAATAAAACTTAAAGGTGGGCTGGAGAGATGGCTCTTCCAGAGGTCCTGAGTTCAATTCCCAGCAACCACATGGTGGCTCACAACCATCTGTAAAGGGATCTGATGCCCTCTTCTGGTGTATCCTAAGACAGTGACAGTGTACTCATATATATAAAATAAATAAATCTTTAAAAAAAAAAACAACAACTTAAAGGTAAGTAACAACAACGAATGTGAAATAGAACAATCCTAAAAAAAAAAAAAAAAAAAAAAAAGCACCACCTCAAACTACTGTATTTGAAAATTTAAGAAATGAAAAGGCTCTAAAGCAGACATTACTAACTTTGCTACTATTATTTTCTCAGTAAGAAAGCATTTGATTTTATTGCCATGTAAGAATCTAAATTCTGGTATAAATTTTGCAGCACCTAAAAGAAATGATCTCAAAATTTGTTGTATAAACTTGCCCTCAAGTCATCCTTGACTGGTTAATAAAAAGATGTCTACAGCCTGGAGTAGGCAAAAGAGAAGGAGCAGAGCAAAGGTGTCTGGGTACGGGGTCTCAGGCAGAGACCACTAGAAAGGAGAGGAAGAAGGCACTATGGAGTAGGTAGACTGAGTGCATGACTATGAACACTGGTCTGTTGGAGTAAAAGTAGCCCAGGTAAAACATGTTAAAAAATATCTCAGGGATTTTGACAGGGAAGTAGACAAAATGGCAATAAAGGGTTGATATCTGCCCAACTGTAGTGCTTTAAGGCTTGTTATAAATCTAAGGTCATTGGCTTTTATTTGAGAACTATGGTCTAAGTGTAGTAAAAACAAAAACAAAAACAAAAAACACAACCAAAATAATATTTACCAGAATAAATCTTGATTGCCTACTGAACAAGAATAGTTTCTGAGTTCATAAAACATGTAAATCATTAAAATAGCACAGTATGGTACTGGGATAAAAATCAGACATAAAGACTAAATTAGTAGCCTCAAAAATAACCATATGATTTGCAAAAATGAGTACCAAGACTATTCAACAGGAAAAGGCCTTTTAAACAGCTGGTTCATAGAAAAGTAGATATCCACATATGAATGAATGAGACTGGATCCTTATCTTATACCATATACAAATTAAGTCAAAATAAGACTGAAAACTAAAATATAAAACAAAAATTATAAAAAATTTTAGAAAATAGGCAAAGGTTCATAATACTAGACTTGGCAAATGATTTCCTGGATACACAAAGACAAGCAAAACAGATAAAGTAGAGCACCAAAATTTTACTGTTTCTGACATTAACGGACACCATTACAAAGAGAAAAGACAATCCAAAGAATTGAAGAAAAATATACAAAAATCATTATCAAATGCTTGAAGACTATAAACTTTAATACAAGGACTAAAACCTAACAAGATCTAAAGGATTTAAATAGATATACCTTTAAAGATATAAGTGCCCCAAAGGCACATAAAAATATGCTCACTATCATTATCATCAGGGAAAGGTAAATTAAAGCTATTGTGAATTACCAGTCCATAGAGGTTAGGGTAGCTCAGTATGTTTTTGTTGTGGTTATTGTTGATGTTTTTCCCATGGGTGGAGTGGGGGATGAGTGAGGTTTCTGGGAATCAAAGGCACTTCTGCAAGCCAAGTAAATGATCTCCCACTGATCTACTTCTTAGCCCTTCAATCTGCAAACTGATATCCCCTCTGCCTCACAATTCTGAGCTTAGTATCCTAAAACAGGGAACAGCACAAGAAACTGTCAGAAGAGAATTTGGTAAGCGTGGCTTTCTTTCTTTCTTTTTTTTTTACTGTGAGTTATATTCAATAACCAACTTTTGTTGAGTAGTGACTAACATCTTAAATTTAGTGTGAATTTTTAAATTGACTTTTCTACATAATCTATTCACACAAGGAATGTTAAAAACAAAAAAGGCAAAGAAAAAAATGCCAACTGTTAAGTTTCTACTATATTTTTTACAAGTTTCCATAACCCCAAACAGGCATGACTGTGTTTCTTTCTTAGTAGTTTTGGGAGGTAGCAATGGGTTACTGATTGAAGAAAGTCACAAAGAACACAAGACCTGCAATTTTAGCCAATCTCAATAAGTTACTATTTACTATCTTTTACTATTAGAATTATTATTGTTGATCACTGATGATCATGGATTGAATATTTAGATCTACTTTTCACATAAAATTATGAAGTATGGTTTCCAGAATTTTTATCCTGTAAATCATGATTGATCAGCTTTATTAAAAACTGTAAACAAACAAGGTGATGGTGGTACTCAGAAGAACTCAGAAGACAGAGGTAGGCAGATCCTTTGAAGCCAGCCTGGTCCAAAGAATGAGTTCTAGGACAGCCCAGGGTACATAGAGAATCCCCCTCAACCCAAAAACACAAACAAAACAACAACAAAAAAGGAGTATGTAAACTTTACCTTGCCATGCATACTTCTTCCCATTCAAATCAATAGCAAAATCTTCAGGATAGAAGTCAATTATACTGGAATCCTGTTTCAGGAAGAAAGCAAAAGAATCAAAACAAAAGCTACATGCCTTGTCTCAAAAACATGAAATAGCTTTAAACAAAAAAAAAAGTTTTAGAACTGATAATTATGAACTATATGCAGGCAGTTGAAAGGTTTAGTTACTCAATACTTCCTATTTCCAGGCTGAGTCTCAATATTTAACCAGCACAAAAGAACAAGCTTAGAGTTAATTTTAGGTAAGTCAGATAGAATGTTTAAAGTTGTTACAGGGCTGAAACAAATAAAAATTGTTATGCAGGATGTGATAACTCACAACTTTAATTCTAGTACTGGAGAGTCAGAGGAGTATCTCTGTGAGTACAAGGCCAGCCTTGAACAGGGGGAGTTCCAGGGTTCCCCCTGTTCCATAGTAAGTACCCCGTCTCAAAATAATAACATGTAGATTGAAAACAAATCAGTTTTATTTACTAGGTAGGAAACTCAGAGGCAAAGAAAATACAGAATACCACATTATACAGTGAAAAGTATATAGAACACATTCTTTCTGTATTTTGGCTTTTTAGAACTATGACATGCAAAGTCAACTCTGACTAATGTTACTAACATACTTGAAAATACTGAGACTTACAGGGTCACTCATGAGCTTCCGCCATGTTGGAGGTAGAAAGTTACCACTTGCAGCTGGAAAAACCCCCATTAGTTGTTCCAGTGGTTTAAACTGCAAGAGAGGGAGAGGTTTAAGACTCCCAATTATTATCAAAATCAAATTCCTACTTTTTCATCAACTTGAAGCTTACCGGTTTTGTGCCCTTTTCAAATTCAGAAGACATGTCTGCAATACCTTCAAAGTCTGAGGCAAATGGTGCATAATGGAATGGATAATACCACTTCCAGGAAGCACAGCCCTAAAATCATTAATGACAATTAAAAGCAAAATACTCTTAATGATGAACACGGTAAAAAGAAATTAGACTATGACTATCAGTCTATCTTATTTATAAAATATGATTTCTGGCATATACTCCACTCACTAATTTTTCTGAGTTCAAAATATTGTTTAACTGTCTGCTTCATATTAGTGATTCCTTTATTTAAAAATATTGTAAATTTTTTTGAATAATCAATAGTTAATATCAAACTTTATATTTACAAATACAAACTCATTAAGATATTTATCCTTAAAATATATTTGATGACATTTCTTTCCAATCTCAGAGCTTCTGTCATCGAATAAAAACAAACACAGTTTTCACCTGATATTTACTGAACAGGTAGTAGTTGTTGAGAACATCAACAGTAGTTGAGAATCAAACAACCAACATTTACTATTATACTGCCATGTGGCAACCTTCTCTTGACTACAAATACACTAAAAAACAAAACAAAAGCAAGTAATGCTCATGGACAAAGAGAATCCTTTCTAGTGTGCTGTAAAACAAGAAGGAAGATCTTTCCACCACTACTCAGTGCACTGGACACACTGACCCAATTCACTTATCCCCAGATGTCACCAAACTTAAGATTATTCTCTTTAAGATGAAACCAGATCCTATCCATCAGTGTTACAATCTTCCGTATGTCTACCTAATCTGTCACCAACCAGGCATCTTGATAAATGATTCAAGTCAGATACAGACCAGTTCAATTAATATTCATCTCATGTAAAATCATACTATTATAGGAGAATTGTTACAATCAAATTCCTTTCAAATTGTTATTGGTATGCAACACACTGCATCTTTTCTTTACTCAGTGACTGTCAAATGCCCAGTTAGTTTTAAACTCTTTAAACAAACAAACATACAAACCAAAACCCGGTTAAATTTTAATAATATTAAAGACCAACTCAAACACTGTGATCCTTAAAATATTTTAACACAACAGAACCAAGTTTTATTGATACACTAATTCCTAAGGAACCTCCAAGTCTTTACAAATATAATTCATGGTAATAATTTTTAGTAAAAAGTTTAAAACTACAAGTGTAGGTTTTATCTAAGGATATTCAATATTAGGTACAATTACAAAAATTACTGGTTTTCTAAAATGATTAGCCAAAAACTTAGGGGGAAAACTTCTTTTGATACCTGGTAATAATATCGAAGAACCCAGCACAGTCCTTCAACATAGGACTGAACAACCTTACGTCGGAATTTCTCATCAGCTGCATCTACATCAAATTTGTTCTTGTAGTATCGTTGCTTCCAACCAGCTTCCCATAACCTAAGCCAGGTAAAGAAATTTTATGTTTAATACATCTCTGACTATCGACTGTCTACTGATTCCCAAACTAAATCAATCTATATTTAATATCTAAGGGAAATTGAAGGAGCTGAACAAAAAAGGCTAACAAATTCATTTAACTTTCTAAACACTCCATTTTCAGAATTATTAACTTAATGATGGTTAAACATCAGAAACAGAAACCCAAATACTGACTTTGATAAGTACATTATGAAAATATGTTTTTAAAAAAGAGGATAATCGCCGGGCAGTGGTGGCGCATGCCTTTAATCCCAGCACTTGGGAGGCAGAGGCAGGCAGATTTCTGAGTTCAAGGCCAGCCTGGTCTACAGAGTGAGTTCCAGAACAGCCAGGGCTACACAGAGAAACCCTGTCTAGAAAAAACAAGACAAACAAAAAAACAAAAAACAAAAAAAAACAAAACAAAAAAAAGAGGATAATCATTCATTGAGCAAAAACATGATACTTGTCTGTGCCAATTTTAATACTGCTTTCCATTTGCTTTAATTGTGCCATAATTCTAAAACTATGTTCTTAGATTAAAATACTGAATATTTTATATTTCAAAGTTCTTATTAATATATTAAATGGTATGAGTTATTAAGTCATTTTTAAAGTGACAGTTATTTTAATGCTAATAAGGCATAAAATAATCTAGGGAGTGGGCAAAGATTGTGTATATAACTTTTCTCTCTATCCTTGTCTTATTCCTCTTTCAATCAAAAGTTCTGATGTCTTACTAGGAGACAGAGATTTATTTCTGCATTGTCTCTCTTCATACCTTCTCACTTATGTTCTGGTACAACCTATAAGCAGTCATTTATTATCATTAACATTGAAAATATAAATTACATTTTATGTTTATGTACCTAAATGTATGATTAAATACGACATGCATGTCTCATGCCCACAGGCACTGGATCTCCTGGAATTGGAGCTACAGACTGGTTGCTATCTGCCACATAAGTACTGGGACTCAAACCCAGGTCCTCTACAGGAGCAGCCCATGCTCTTAACCTCTGATCTATCTCTCCAGCCCATATACTGTTATCCAAAGAAATGTATTTTTTTCTGTAGTTTTATTTTCTAAAAGATACAGCTATTTTATTAAAAGAACAAGAATAAACTAAAGAACACTTTCTAAAAATCAAAACAGCCAAAAACATCAAGTTATTTCCCATTAAGGACTTTTGCACAAGTCTCAAACTTTAACAAAGTAAGTAACAGTAGAGAACACACTATCCTCCCAAACCACCTACCAAAACCGAAAGGAGTCACAAAATTAGCCTCTACTCTAACACTACTGTTTTACATAAAAATATAAATGAAACAAATGCCAAAAACCTCAATCATTTCTGGATGGAAGCACAGTTCTACTTTGACTATCCTGAGCACCAGTATTAAACAATAAATTACTGAAATCAAGAAAGAAAACTTCAGCAGGGCGGTGGTGGTGCACACCTTTAAGCCCAGCACTTGGGAGGCAGAGGCAGGCAGATTTCTGAGTTCGAGGGCAGCTTTATTTACAGAGTGAGTTTCAGGACAGCCAGAACTACACAGAGAAACCCTGTCTCGAAAAACCAAAAAAAAGAAAAAAAAGAAAAAAAAAAAAACCTTCAGACCAATGTCCCTTTTGAATATCAATGCAAAAAATACTCAATAAAATTCTCACAAAACGAACCCAAGAACATATCAAAACAATCATCCATCATGATCAAGTAGGCTTTATCAAAGGAATGCAGGCATGCTTCAATATACAGAAATTCATCAATACAATCCACTATACAAACAAACTCAAAGAAAAAACACCACATGATCATATCACTAGATGCTGAAAAAGCATTTGACAAAATTCAACATCCCTTCATGACAAAAGTCTTGGAAAGATCAGGAATTCAAGGCCCAAACCTAAACATAGTAAAAGCAATATACAGCAAACCAGTAGCCAACATCAAACTAAATGGAGAAAAACTTGAAGCAATCCCACTAAAATCAGGGACTAGACAAGGCTGCCCACTCTCTCCCTACCTATTCAATATAGTACTTGAAGTCCTAGACAGAGCAATTAGATGACAAAAAGAAGTCAAAGGGATACAAATAGGAAAGGAAGAAGTCAAAATATCACTATTTGCAGATGATATGATTGTATACTTAAGTGACCCCAGAACTTCCACCAGAGAACTCTTAAACTTGACAAACAACTTCAGCAAAGTGGCTGGTTATAAAATCACCTCAAACAAATCAGTAACCTTCCTCTACTCGAAGGATAAACAGGCTGAGAAAGAAATTAGGGAAATGACACCTTTCACAATAGTCACAAATAATATAAAATACCTTGGTGTGAATCTAACCAACCAAGACCTGTATGACGAGAACATCAAGTCTCTGAAGAAAGAAAGCAAAGAAGATCTCAGAAGATGGAAAGATTTCCCATGCTCATAGATTGGCAGGATTAATATACTAAAAATGGCTATCTTGCCAAAAGCAGTCTATAAATTCAATGAAATCCCCATCAAAATTCCAAATCAATTCTTCATAGACATAGAAAGAACAATTTGCAAATTCATTTGGAATAACAAAAAAAACAGGATAGCGAGAACTATTCTCAACAATAAAAGAACTTCTGGGGGAATCACCATCCCTGACCTCAAGCTGTACTACAGAGCAATAGTGGTAAAAACTGCATGGTATTGGTACAGAGACAGGCAGGAAGATCAATGGAATAGAATTGAAGACCCAGAAATGAACCCACACACCTATGGTCACTTGATCTTTGACAAAGGAACTAAAACTGCCCAGTGGAAAAAGGACAACATTTTCAACAAATGGTACTGGTTCAACTGAAGGACAACATGTAGAAGAATGCAAATCCATCCATTCTTATCTCCTTGAACAAAGCTCAAGTCCAAGTGGATAAAGGACCTTCACATAAAACCAGATACACTGAAACTAATAGAAGAGAAGGTGGGGAAGAACCTTGAATACTTGGGCACAGGGAAAAAGATCCTGAACAGAACACCAATGGCTTATGCTCTAAGATCAAGAATTGACAAATGAGACCTCATAAAACTGCAAACCTTCTATAAGGCAAAGGACACTGTCTATAGGACAAAACGGCAACCAACAGATTGGGAAAAGATCTTTACCAATCCTATACCCAATAGAGAGCTAATATTGAATATATACAAAGAACTCAAGAAATTAGACTCCAGACAACCAAATAACCTTATTTAAAAATGGGGTACAGAGCTAAACAAAGAATTCTCAACTGAGGAAATTCTAATGGCCGAGAAGCACTTCAAGAAATGTTCAACATCCTTAGTCATTAGGGAAATGCAAATCTAAACAACCCCGAGATTCCTCCTCATACTTGTCAGAATGGCTAAGATCAACAACTCAGGTGATAGCAGATGCTGGCGAGGATGTGGAGAAAGAGGAACACTCCTACACTGTGGGTGGGATTGCAAGATGGTACAACCACTCTGGAAATCAGTCTGGTGGTTCCTCAGAAAATTGGACATAACATTACCTGAGGACCCAGCTATACCACTCCTGGGCATATACCAGAAGATGCTCCAACACATAACAAGGGCATTTGCTCCACTGTGTTCATAGCAGCCTTATTTAAAATAGCCAGATGCTGGAAAGAACCCAGATGTCCTTCAACAAAGGAATGGATACAGAAAATGTGGTATATTTACACAATGGAGTATTACTCAGCTTTTAAAAATAATGAATTCTTGAAGTTCTTAGGCAAATGGATGGAACTAGAAAACATCATCCTGAATGAGGTAAGCCAATCACAAAAGAACACACATGGTATGTACTCACTTATAATTGGATATTAGCCCAAAAACTCGAAATACTCAAGATAAAACTCACAGACCACATGAATCTCATGAAGAAGGAAGACCAAAGTGTGGGTGTTTCGGTCCTTCTTAGAAGGAGTAACAAAATACTCATGGGAGCAAATATGGAGACAAACTGTGGGACAGAAACCGAAAGAGGGGCTGTCTTGAAGCTATTCCATCTGGGTATCCATCCCATGTGCAGTCACCAAAGGTAGATGCTGATGTGGATGCCAGGAAGTGCATGCTGACAGGAGCCTGATATAGCTGTTTCCTTAGAGGTCTGCCAGAGCCTGACACATACAGTGGCAGATGCTCATAGCTAACCACTGAACTGATCATGGGTTTCCCAATGGAGAAGTTAGAGAGAAGACTGAAGGAGCTAAAAGGGTTTGCAGCCCCATGGGGAGAGAAACAATACCCACCAACCAGAGCTCCCAGGGTCTAAACCCCCAGCCTGAGAGCACATAGGGAGGGACTCATGGCTCCAGCTGTATATGTAAGGGAGGATGGCCTTGTTGGGCATAGGTGGGAGCAGAGGTCCTTGGTCCCAAAAAGGCTGGATGCCCCAATGTGGGGGAATTCGAGGGCGGGGAGGTAGGAGTGAGTAGGTGGGTGGGGGCACAACCTTATAAAAGCAGGAGAAGGGGGCGATCAGATAGGGGGTTTCCTGGTGGGGAAGAAATGGGGAAAGGGGATTAACATCTGAAATGTAAATAAAATATCCAATTAAAAAAATCTCAAGAAAGAAAGAAAGAAAGAAGGAAGGAAGGAAGGAAGGAAGGAAGGAAGGAAGGAAGGAAGGAAGGAAGGAAGGAAGGAGTGAGAGAGAGAGAGAGAGAGAGAGAGAGAGAGAGAGAGAGAGAGAGAGAGAGAGAGAGGGGAAGAAAGTGTTTGCCATGATGGCTACATGATAAACAAAAAAAACAATCTAGCTAGGTAAGATATCACATGCCTTTAATCCCAGAATTCAGAAGCAGAATCAGGCAGATCTCTAGCAGTTCAAGGCCAACCTGGTCTACAAAGCAAGTTCCATGCAAACCAAAGTTAGACAGTGAGATCTTGACTTTAAAAAGAAGGAAGGGCCACTGAGAGATAGTTCAGAGGTTAAGAGCACTGGCTGTTCTTTCAGAAGAACCAGATTCATATCCCAGCATCCAACAGCCACCTGTAACTCCAATTTCAGGGGGACCTGACAACCTTTTCTGGCCAGGCATACACATGGTACACAGACATACATCGAAGCTAAAACACATTAAGAGAAAAAAAAAATCAAAGAAAATTGAACTTTTTTACGATGAAAACACAGAGTGACAGAGATGGTAGAAACTATAGTAAGATTAAATAAAGTTTATCTCATGGCTACTCACTCATCTGATATTAAAGGATATTAGAAAAGTAAAGCCACATATGACCTATACATGAAGTTCTTAATCGTACATAAAAATCCCACATTTTATCTCCTGTACAAGCCTGCCTTGCTAACTGTGGATTACAACATTTTCCTAAATTCTTAGTGAGCTACAATTTTTAAAATTGTTTTCCTTTGTACAGAAAGCTCAGGGTAATCTGGACCTAAGTATAAGAGAAGCTAATAATCTTTTAAAGTAATGATTCTAAGTCCAGTTTCTAAACTAATTACAGAATCAAAGTTTCCCACTACAAAACTTAAATATGCAGTTAAAAGGAAATTTCTCTGCCATGCAACAAAATTGCACATGTGCAATTCTGTAGTTCTTTTTAAAATAAAACACTTATTTATCTCTTAAAATGATTTCTGTACATTTCATTTTAAGGAAGAACCATTTCAGCTGAGAATACTAAGGCAAACTATATTATTGTCCAAATGTATCTGAACTTTCTAGATTAAGCAACCTGAAAATTTAATCTCTAAACAGTAACATTCAGATCATATCATCAGAGCTAAACATTCGTGCCTAGACAATCTAGTGCTTGGTCTCTGAGGGAAAGTAGCTTGGAAGACAGAAAGCTATCTGCATACTAATCTAGATACTTGGGTTTAACAGCAATAGCTTACACATCTCCCTGGAATTAGTGACTATTCTAACTCTCCACATTAATTACTGCAGGATAAAAAGATCATAGGCAAGAATCTGAAGGCACTGCTGCTGTGAGCTAAATAGCATTAATTAGACTACATCTTTTTCAGCAATTCGCTAACAAAGTGCTACCCAAAAAAGGCTTTACCTGACGTTATCCTCTGGCTCTGGCTCACTGTCACTGTCTTCTGCTTTCCTCTTAAGTCCTCCTAGTGGAGATGGGGAGCCATCAGATGCAAAACTTGTATTAGGAGATATTGAAGGACTCTGCAGACAATTATAATATTATAGAAAGATTTCATTATTCATTTTGTGTATGAAGGTTTTACCACTTACCAAGTTTCATGGTGACAGTTTTTAAAGCTATTAAACAGAGCAAACACATCTAGAAAGAACAGAGTCTGGTCTTTTCCCATACCAGTCCTCTTCCCAAGAAAATTAACAAAGTACCAAGCATCCTACGTTCAAACTCCAAAGAATTATTAGGACAAAACTTGTTTCAAAAGAAACATAGCATATATTCAGAAAAAAGTTATTCAACTTAAATCTTGTTTTCCTTTGGTCGTTTCCTGGTATTATGAATTTACAACCATTCCCTACTATCAAACAGTAAAATTTAAAAAAAAAAAAAATCTCTGAAGGAAAAAAAAAATCATACATATGGTATGTATTATCTGTAATAGATATCAATTGCACATACACACAAACAAAGCTCAAGAGAATGCAATCAAATACTAAGTGGTGAGCCATACCCAACCATCCTGAAAAGACACAATTTAATGAGATTCCATCTGAAAATTGCTAAATCATCTTACATGTATTTTTTAATATGGTATATAAAATAGAAAAGTGGTGATTTTTATTACTGCTGTAAAAACTTGGATGATACTTTAGGTTATTAGTTTTTCTTTGTACCAAACTTAAAGAACACAATAGGATCATAAATATTTTAGTACTTAATTTTTTAAAAATTTAAACTATTTTTCCAATTATAGTTAAGATACATGGCCAAAACTGTAGTAATAGAAAATACTTTCAAATCATCCAATAAAAAAAAAAAAAAGAAAAGAAAATACTTTCATATTTAAGTTTTCCTTCTGTTAATCACAGAAGATTAGTTATTTCATGTAAATTGCAGTACTTTAAAATTGAGAGTTCACAAGGCTCTCGGGGCTTTAATGATATTAAAACAAAAACCTTAGCATGAAGACAGTCCACGCTACATACCAAGAAAAGTTCAACTATTACTTAACATAGAGCTCAAAGGCACTTTCAAATATGCATGCCAGTTTTGATCCGAAGAATGTATACCCAAGCCTTATCTATTTGGGTGACATTTGTATCAACTGTCTAAATCACTGTCCTCTCTAGCCTTAGCCTTGAGACATTTGGGTGTCCCAGTCATATCTCTAGTACCATCCACCACTCGGTGCTTCAGGATAGAGAAGAGCAGCTATAGACCATTTGAATTATAGGAACACCACAGCCACTTAGCTATCTTGTTTATATTCACTTGTAATATACTGGCTACCCCATTCACTTTTTTTTTCCACTTCATTTAGTGATTTTCATCTTGAAAAGGGTAGATTTAATAAAGTTAAAAGATGTTGGGAAAAAAATTGTAAAACAAAACGTTAGGAAAAATGATAAAATCCACAGACAAACAATTATAAAAAGATCCAATGTTCATCACTCAACATCACACAGTAGTAAGCCACTTACAGAGTTACTCTGCATCCTCATTTCATAGGCCGCTTGTCTTGGATTACTGGCTACTTGACAACCTGGTGAATTTCTTGAACCCAACGCATGAGGTGTTAATATTCCACTAGGAGTAAAAGCTGGCTGATCTCTCTAACACAAATGGAAGTAAAATTAAATTATAACACAGTTAGTGACAGGAGACAAAGAAGACAATGGAATAGTCCTTATTTTATTGAGTTCTTTACTACTAAACTAATTGAAAATTACATGGATTTCCATTAACATCACAGGTTACTTACACCTTCTAAGTAACAGTCTGTAATACTTAATAACTTTTATGTAAAATGATACACAAGCTAGAATCATCTGAAAAGAGAGAATCTCAATTGAGAAGATGCTTCTACATAGAACCCAGCTATAAACAAGCCTGAAAGGCATTTTCTTAATAAGTGATTGATAGTGGAGGGCCCAGTACATTGTGGGTGGTGCCATTTCTGGGCTGGTGGTCTTGAGTTCTGTAAGAAAGAAAGCTGAGCAAGCCGTGAGGAGCAAGCCAGTAGTAAGCAGTACCCACCCCTCCATGGCCTCTGCATCAGCTCTGCCTCCAGGTTCCTGCCCCCACCGTTTTAGATGATGAACTGTTAGATGTAACTGTGAGTGCAATAAACCTTTTCCTCCCTGAACTGCTTTTGGTCATGGTTCTTCATCACAACAATAGTAACCCTAACTAAGACAGTCCTCTTGAAGCCAAATGCAGCAGTAAGCATCTTAACATTTCTCCCTTTCAGTTTCCAGATACTGCTCATTTCTTATAGAACATAATAAAGGTAACAAGTTTGAAACTCCATCTGGAAAGGGGTGGGGGGAGGAAATAACTATAAAGAATTATGCAGTGAAGTATAGAAAAATATCACAGACAGACAAGAAGCAGCAAACTAAGACAAAGGACTGGTCAACATTAGGAGCAAAACCAACAAGGGAGGCCATGTGTGTGACTGGAGAGAGTAACAAAGGCAGATATGCAAGTGGATGTATAGATGAAGGAAACACTAAACGCACATAGGTGAATTTAGAAGACAGCAAGGGATAAGCTGGATCGTTAGACCAAAACCAACGTAGAATTGAATTCTGAAGGGATTGAGGAGTCTAAAGAGATTTCAGAGCTGAGAAACAAAGCTCAGAAGGTCACATTCTAAGAGAATTAATTTGACAAAGACAAGAGAAGAGAAAGTAAGTGTAGTAATTTCCAAGAAGATGCAAAGGGCCAACTATTCTTATTACCTAATTTTTACAAATAATTCTATTAGCCAAGTACCACTTGCTGCCTACTTTCTGTCAGGTAGAACCCTGACTCCAAAGCATAAGAAGGGCTTCTATAAAATGAACCAGATTTTTAAAGAAAATGATGGCACATATCAGTACTCTTTGCAGTTGAGAGACTAAGGCAGGAGGATTGAGAACTCAAGATCAGCTTGGACTAGACAGACATACATATTTCCTATCTCAAAACACACATTCACACCCACACCCACGGGGTGAGGGGGGGTGGGAGACAGACAGACAGAGAGACGGAGATCCCAGTATTCTTTTAGCACCTCCAAGACAGCTGGTTGGATACAGATGTTCTTGACTGAATAAGGAATAGTTACTGCACTAAATAGCGTCCTTCAAAAAAGTAAAGCTATGGCTAATCTCATGTGATTAAAATTAAAACTCACCTTCATCCTCTTTCTTTTTTCTTTCTGTCGTCTTCTAAAACTGTCCTAAAAGTATAAAATCCACATATTCTGTCAAATAATTACACAAAAATGTCAGAGTTAAACATTAGCAGGAGTGATTCGAAAGACTGTTTATCTGGGTACATGACAATACTGGGCATCACACACACACATACTATATATATATATATCCCTGTTTGTGAGAACTCTAAATGAACAAAAAAAGTGAATTTAGGTACAAATAAACTATCACAGTTTAAGGATCTTAAAAATATATATTCAGGAACATATAAGAGCTATGACAAAGACCTTAGGTTTACATTAGATGGAATACATCTTTCAATATGGAGAAAATACAAGGTAAGAAAACAACGAATCTTAAAGTTGTTAAATATAACTGCCATTTAAAACCTCTACAAGACAGTTGAATAAATACACTCTGCTACATTACTAAAGGCTAATCACTCCTAATTCTACCATGAACGCCAAGCAAGAAAGAAGTGGGATTCTACAGACTAACCCCTTTCGCCCAGAAAGCTATCAACAGGAAAAAGGGAATTCAGATCTATTGTTTATTCTTGGCCAAGTTAATGTATAGGGTAGGGTTCATTTTCTCTCTTCTCAAAGGTCAGCCATGATTTCAACTCTCTGGGATTTGAGGCTGATGTTACTCCCAATTAACAATGGTCTATTCCACAAGTTTGCAAACCCATACTCAGCAAAGAGAAACAATAGTAAAAGGCTCATGGCCGCGGCTATGGCCTAAAACAGAAAAAAGAGAGCAGGTACAAGTACTGGTGGCTACCCCAGGCATTTGTACTTTTATCTCTTCTAAGTGCATCCTGCCAAGTGCAATACAAAACTTTAATGACATCTGAAATTGGTGTTTCTTGCCAGGAGATAGATGGGTTTTGTTGTTGAATTTCAAGATCATTTCCCTATGTAGCACAAGCTGTCCTGGAACTTAAGATATACACTTGCCTCTGTTAGGATTAAAGGTGTGTACCACCACACCCAGCTCAGGAAAGGGATTTAACAAAATGTACCCCAGGATGAGTCCATGAAACCTCCAATGGTATGAAAACTGGTAATCTCTTCCTATTTGATTTATTTCTGTGGTTCTGGAAATCCAACCCAGAGAGAGGGGTGTGCATGAGTGTTTGTGTGCGCACTAAAGGTAGGTCAGAGAACAAGTTCCAGGAGTCTGTTCTCTCCTACTACATGGGGTCCAGAAATCTGAAGGTCATGAGGCCTGGCAGCAAGTGCCTTTAACCATTGAGCTATCTAGCTGGCTCCCTCACTAATTTCTTTAATTAAGTTTTTCTCCTCATTCTCTTCAAAGTTTCTACCTAAGCCAACTGTAGAATGTGAAATCTCTCAGTCCTTTTCAGAACTTCCTTGAATCACACTCTTTAACTGGCTTTCCTCTACTCTCACTACTTGCCTTTGCTCAATGTTACTGTTCTCTTGGGCTCAGAACTTGACCTCTTCTGCTTCTATTTCCCATGGGAATGAGCACTGCTCTCTTGGCTTTAAACTCTATCCATATGCTAATAACCAGGATCTCTCCCCCTTCAAAACCTCCGTCTGGGTACTCTGAACTAAACTGCCCAAAATGGAATTCTCATCTCCACTTCTATGACACTCCTGCACCCTAACCTTTCTTAGAGTAGCTGCTCCACTTTCTAACTGCTTGGAAATATCCTGTGGTCATTCTTGACACCTCATTTCTCTCTTATAACCTACATTTAGCCTACTGGCCAGTCCCATTGGCACCGCTTTCAAAACAGACGATTCTGGCCTCATCTGCATGAAATAATGTGATCTCCATAGTTAATCAAAGCAAGGTAGGATCAAAATCAGAACTGATCGGTTTTCTATCTAGAACCTCCCTTTGATATATAATAAAGCTAAGTACTTAAAATAGCCTATGGGATACCTAGATCTAGCCCTCTATCACTTTTTAGAACCACACACCAATATTCTCATTTGCCTTGCCACCTCTCCTACTGCCACATACTGCTTGCCTCTTGCTGTTCAATATACATACAAGGCAGCTCTTGTCCAGAGCTATTCTCTGAGATTTAAGTGCTTCCTTTAAACATCTACGAGGCATATGCCTTCATACTATTCCTGTCTTTATTCACTTATCTGTCAGTAAGGCCTCTTGCTGTGTTTTCTAGAACTACAATCTTGCCATTACCACTTTGCCAGATACTGTCTCAACTAGTTTATATCTTAATGGCATTTAAAAGTCTACCATATTACAAGGTTGAGCTGGCTACTATGTTTGTTGTCAATCGTCCCCTAAAGAATGAAAGCTCTCAGAGGGTAGAAATTTTTGTCTTGTTTTTGTCTGCTGCCTTATCACTGGCAATCAAAACACTGGCACATAGCTAGGCTGCTCATGGTAAGGATTATCAAAGCTCATAAACTACACAGCACCACAATTTAGGTTTAACTGCTTATTTTAATATGTACCTACATATCATTTTCTTTTTTTAAAAAAAGATTTTTTTTATTTATTATTATATATGAATATACTGTAGCTGTCTTCAAACACACCAGAAGAGGGCATCAGATCTCATTACAGATGGTTGTGAGCCACCATGTGGTTGCTGGGATTTGAACTCAGGACCTCTGGAAGTGCAGTCAGTGCTCTTAACCACTGAGCCATCTCTCCAGCCCTACATATCACTTTCTGAAGCCTTCCATTCTGCTGCCTAATATATGGTTCAAAGGGCTGCTGGTCACACATAAACAAAACACCACACTGCCACTGTGAAACATATTGGTCTTTAATTTTTATGTGCTATGAAGAACTTAATGAATATACCAAAGGCCACAAACATACTTTCTAGAAGTTTCATACTGAAATTCTGATGTTTCTCCTGTTGTACAGCCATGAGAAAAGACAATATGACCTCAGGGACACCAAAGCTTAAAATATCTTCTCAGCTAGGTCAGGGAGAAACTGTATTATGTCTAAAACACTAAAGTAGAAATCAAATTTCTTGGCCTTTAATGCCAAGTTAGCACCAATATTTAATGGTATAACACCTGCTGTAGCACATATAAAGAGTGCTCTTCCATGGTTTTTTTTATACCAAGCTATAACACAGTATACATTATTTTTTGTTAAATATCAATAGAGTGAAAACACTGTTAAGTTTTGAAGATATAGTCAAACACACACACACACCAAACAACCAACTCCAAAACAGCTGTTCCAATAGATACTAGAAGAAAACATGACTAAATACTGAAGACAATTGGAAAAAAAAATGCTTAGTCAATTCATAGTTGATAAAAGAAAGGTTCAAAGTCCTAAAACTAAGAGAGCATAATTGTGGTACACAAAGTTGAACAACACAGAAAATATAATTGTTACTCTATTTGTTCAATATAGCCATTTGCCTTTTTATAAAACCAGCTTACAAAAGTTTCTTTTTCTCTGTAAGAAGCTACTGTCACCTCATTGCCCCCATCCTGGTCTCCTTTGCTACTCCTACAATCAATCTTCAATCACTCTGCCTTTAGGTTGCTGCCCCTCCAGCCTACCAGCTTCCTGAGGTTTTGCACCCCTAGTCCAGCTCTAAGCAGCATGGCCAAGTCACTGTAAACTGTAGCTTCTTCTCTATCTAGGGATCTCCTGCCTCTCTAACTGACTCTGTATTCTTACTAATGACCAATGTTCTCGTGCTTTGTGGGAGCGCTTTCATCCCACACACACCCACAGAACTTCACATTCCCACTCATGGCTTCAAGTACTTCCTCCCACCAACCAAGGTTCTAAAATTATTTTCAAGACTTGCCCATGTCAGACATCCTGTAGTCCCCCTCACACTCATCTCCAAAATGAACTTCATTTTGTATCTGTCCCTCATTCCAATTTTCTATAAACACAGTATTTGCTGTCTTGGTGAATGGAATCAACAAACTCTGAATTGTCCAAAATAGATACTTGGACTCTTCCACAAGTACTTGTGGCTCCTCCATAAGCAATTTCCAAGTGTTCTGTTACTTTAGTTTCTCCCTTTATGTTTTAATTTACCTAAGAGCCATCACCCTTCACAGAGCCTCCATTTTCCCATCATTCTGTCCCAGCTCATGCCAGCCAATGCAGACCTTACCCCTGGACTCCTAGAATACAAACTCCTAAGACATAACCTTGTTTCTAGAGTATAAATAGTTCTTATAAAAACATGATAGCCACTAGCTCAATGCCAACTTAGGCTTCAAGTTTTGGGATTTATACCCTAAATAAGATTAGGAAAAGAAAACCTGCAACACAACTCAAATAATGCACATTACACAGTTCCACATAGTAAGTATCACAGCCTTTATAGAATAACCAAGTACATGGCTTGAGATTACACCAGCAACAACATACTACAGTGGAATTACAACACACTCAGACAGGTAAAAAGTACATCAGAGCCTATGAAAGACAGGAGCAACTTCAGCTACTACAATGTATTTACCTCATCATCTTTTCTCTTTTTAAAAATGCTATCCTCAACTTCACCAACTGCTAACATGATCATCTGTACTCTTTGCAGATTGACATAACCACTTTCAGTAAGGTAACCCTGTAAGTGATAAAATACATGTAAAATGATCTTCTTAGACAACCAAATACTTCTGTTTTTAATTATTCAAGAATAAACTTACCCCAGTTTTGTGTACCACGTTTTTGTATATGTTAACCAAACGATCAATTGCACCTTCCCTGCCACCAGAAGACAAACATTATTCATTAAAACCAATGGACTCTGAAAAAGTCAAGAAGGCTGGGATAGACACTGGTACATCCCACAGATACACATACCTAATCTCTAGTGACGGCAAGTGAGGAAGGAAATCATTCCCCACAAAGAAGCACATGAACACCCAGTCATCAATGCTCCTCTCCACATCAAACGGGAATGGTAAGCTGGCCATGGTGAGTTCTCTTTCCAGATACTACAAGAAAACAAGGCTAACATCAAAGCAACGGAAAAACATGTTTTATGAATGCCAGTTCTAATAACAATCGAGAAACATACCTCTCGAAGAACATTCAGCCGAAGGAAGATAAACTCCCCTTCTGCACAAGGAAGACTATCTGCAAGTTCATCATGCTGTAAGAAAGACAGTGGAGAGATTGTGTTCAGCCTAATCCAGAAATTTTCCAACCATGCAAATCTTAGAGTTTTTCTAATTTAAGACCCATTTTAATATTTAAGTACTAAAAATTTTAAAGTTCACCAAGCCATTTTAAAATTATCACATCTAGATCAGAAGTGAGCAATTACTTGGTATGAAGGGTCGGTAGTGAATATTTTAAGTTTGGGGAGACACATACAGATGAATATTCTTCCACGTTCTAGAATACTTTTAAACCCCTTTTAGAAAATATAAAAGGAGCTGGAGAGATGGCTCAGTGGTTAAGAGCAGTTAATGTTCTTTCAATGAACCCAAGTTCAGTTTCCAGCACCTATGTCAGGAAGCTCAAAACATATGTGTCTGTCTATGCTCGCCTCTCTTGCAACCGCTCCCGCGTTCGTTCACTCGCTCTCCCCCCCTTCTCTCTCTCTCTCTCTCTCTCTCTCTCTCTCTCTCTCTCTCTCTCTCACACTCACACACACACACACACACACACACACACACACATACACTATTAAATTAAAACCTTTTAAAGAAAAGCAAAAAACCTTCTTACTCATAGGCCACCATGAAAGGCCTGTTTGCCAACCCCTCACCTCTGTCCCTCCAGTATTAGTACTTTGATGTGTATTCCTCTGCCCTTTCTGTGTTAACTCAGATCCATGTATACTTCGCTTGTTCTGCTATCTGTCCAAAATCACAGTATACTATATTTAACTGTTTTTCAGTTTTCCCCAAGCAGCAAATTTTTAAGGTAGAAACACATGTAGAAGGGTCTTCAACCAACAAAGCTCAGATAAACAGAAAATGATAAAGTATCATGATGTTTAATATATTTGTAGTTCCTTCAAAGGAAATAATCATCACTCAAAATATCTTCTATAAACAATTCACACTCAACAGACATTGTTATCTATGGGAACTTACCTTCATAGAAACATAAATTACATCAGAAAAATGTAAAGTAGAAGGAATTGAGTGTGTGTAAGCTTGTGAATACAGATTTCCTTCACATTATTTCAAAAGCTACATTTCTGTGAAATATCTTTATGAGGTAGTTTGAATAAACTTAGGTTGAAATGGCATACTTTGTGGCGGTGTGCATACTTTTGCATGATAACAGACTTTTCAAATAGGGTAATATCTATCTTGAAGCTCTTACCTTTCCCTTCTTTTCTCTTGGCAAACCTTCACAATCCTTGACCTCATGTCCAAACTGATTACAAAGAGCACATGGTTTAGGTTTATTTGGTTTGAATTCTTCTCTGATTATGGTGAAGTTAGGTTCATGTGTAGCAAGACCAAGCATAATGAGATCAGCTATCAATAAGAAAACAACAAATGAATGGTACTTTGGACGGATCCTGTACCATAATTGAAGTACTACTAAAAAATGAGACAAGAAAAAGCCCCACTGAACACAGAGCATAGCAGGAAAATCAAAGAGTCATCCAATAGTCTATCATTCAGAGACATGGACCTACAATAATAAACCACCACTAAGGGATTATGTGGGAAACTGTCCACTGTAAAGTCAATGACACAATATCTAAAGTTTGAAAAATAAATAAATAAATAAAACAAAATTTATCACAGGCTCACTGACAACAACATAACAACAAATCAACAGTGGTTCCTTCCAAAATTAAGCAAGACATCTGAGAACTGTCAACCAATCCTGAAATAACCACCACAAGACAACCCACTAACATACTCTGGTTTAAGCCAAGAACAATAAATCCTCAAGAATAAACTTACCATCAGCTCCACACAAACAATGATGAGTATTTGGGTCATGGTTAGGCTGGGCTAAAAAAAAAGAAACATGTATTTATAGAAATGTACCACACACAACAAAAGTACCACAACTTGCCAAGTATTTTCTAGCTAATGGCCTTTTTGTTTGTTTTCAGAGAGTGCTGGGATAAAACCCAAGGTCCTGCATGTACTAGGTAAATCTTCTATCATTATTCTATACTCGTGACTTGGGTTGTATTCATTATAATCAAATACTTTGAATTTTACCTCTTTGTCTTCTAATGTAATCCATGATTTTGTGTTCTCCTTCACCAGGTGCACTAGCATCAGATAATATAACCTATTAAAAAAGGTTTTATGTTTAGTTCACCTGACCAGTTTCTATCAGAACAAAGGAAAAAACAGACAATTTCCTCGGTGTGTATTATTAAGTGAACAATCACTAAAGAAGGTATGTGCTGAATACTAGGGCCACAGTACTGCTAACTAACTTAACCACAAAGGATGGAAAAGAACAGCGTGACTACTCACCCGTTCACAAGGTCTAACAACTCACTACCAAGGATACAGCACCAAATCATCAATGAAAGATTTATCAAGTCCAATTACCAAGTCTAATTAAAGAGAAACACTCCTTAAGCTACAATTACAGAAAAGTTCACTCAAGTTTCACTTAAGTCTTCATGAGAAATACCCTATTGCAAATACAGTCCCACAACTTTATTTTGCTACATTTTGATATCTAATGACATATCTTCTTTCTAGTTAAAAACTACATTCTTATCTATATTTTTAAAAATTATGAATCCCATTTTACAGCTTCACAGTGAGATAGAGAACAAAACTGGCATTAAGAGAAAATTCAGGTATATAAAACCTGACTATGCAAGGCAACCCATTTCTAACAACCTAGAAAGCCTCTCTTTTCTCTGACAGTCAACTAGCATTTTATCAGGGGAAAGGGATAAATAATATCAGTCATATCAGAGTACAGCCTCAAATGATCACTCTAATCTTTCTGAAGTACCGAAGTGTAAGACTTACTGTCAAATTTTTCCACCCAGGGTCATTATTTAAACGATCAGCTATGTAATAGCGAAGGCATTTAGCAAGATTGTCCATGAACTCAGTTCCCTAAAATGATAGAAAGAAAGAAATTAACCTATTATTTAAGAGTTAGCAGTAGCTAGCAAATCCTGAGACTACTTACTGGTGTAATACAGTTGCTGTCAAATCTTTCTTTTATTTCTTCTGGAGGAAGAAAGCCACCTAGACAAAAGAGGCAATGTTTTGTTTTCCCCATAAAAACTGAAGTAAATTAATCAATATTAAGGCAGAAGAGTAACAAAAAAATTAAATATGAAAGATGTTATAACCTAAGAAAAAGATGATCCGCTCTCTGAGAAGAAAACAGCACTTCTTCCCTTCAATTTAAACTAAGGTTTAACTTAGTGGTTCTCAACCTTCTTTGGTGCAACCCTTTAATAGTTCCTCATGTTGTAATGATCCCACCATAAAATTATTTTCATTGTTACTTTTTAACTATAATTTTGCTATAGTTATGAATCATAATGGAAATATATGATATGCAAGGTATCTGATATGCAGACCCCTGTGAAAGGGTCTTTCAACCCCTAAAGGGTTACCACCCCCAGACTGAGAACCACGGCTTTAACAAGACTGTTAAAAAATACATAGCACACAAAAAAATGTTGGAACACACAAACAAAATCATGAAGTCCTTCCTCTGTAAGAGAACATAAGCATTGGTTAATGGTTTTAATTTTGACAATAGTTCTCAATAAATCATTAAAATATTCGATCATAATCAAGCTATAAGGGTCTTAACTACAGCCAGGTACTGGTGGTGCATGCATTTAATCTCAGCACTCAGGAGGCAGAGGCAGACAGATCTCTGACTTCAAGGCCAGCCTGGACTATATACAGTGAGTTCAGAGACAGCCAGGGCTACAGAGAAACCCTGTCTCAGGGAGGAAGCAAAGGGAATCTTAATTTCAAGCCATGGCTAAAATAACTATATATACTTACATACTTTCAAGCAAATTAAAATAGCATAGTAAAATTTATAAATGTAGGCCCATGACATCTTTTTCTCCAGATGTAAAATGCAATTTAGTGACAAAAAGTGTGTGTGTGTGTGTGTGTGTGTGTGTGTCCTTTTCTGTCTCCTATACTGCTATACTGCTGTGGGTAGCAAACACCAACAAATAAACCTGACAAAACCAACCAAGTATCATAGCACACACATTAGGTTGAGGGAGAACCAGTTCCAGTTGGCTTCAGCATCCCTCTCCAACTTTCTTCTCTGAGACTTAGCCCTAACCTAGGTACCCAACAGGAATTTTAAAGCAATGGGAACAGAAAAAGGGGGAAACTTCAACTTAAAGATATATTCTCCTTACCTTTTGCAAGTATTTCCTCTCTGACTCGCTGCTTCTCAACCGCTGCTTCCATCCCTTCCTTTGATGCTCTGAACCTCCTTGAACGCTGTTGGTTCATTTTGGCACGTGGTGCCTAAAAATGTGTATCTCATGTTTACATAATGCTATTCAAAATATTCCCAACAAATCCATACATCATTTCTAACCTTCACTTTTTACCCCATAGTAAATCCAAACTGCCTCTTCTCCGAACACCTTTGCATATGTCACTTAGTACTTCTAAGTGTCTAAATTCACTCGATCTATGTCACTTTAAAGGGGCAGTCATCAATCAATAATCCATAGCATTCATTGCATAGTAAATGACAAAAGAAAGTGCCAATGAATTATTGAAGTATGAGACTTTTCGTTCTGAAATTAATCAGTCAACATTTTTTACTATTCAGCTGACTTTCACTGAGATATTCAGAAAATAGTAAAAAACAGAAGCGTCTAACTGAGTTTTTTAGCACTCACCACTCCATCTATCGCCATGTAGAGAAGTCTTCTTGGTCTTACAATATTGAAAAGTCTGTCAATGTACTCAAAAATTGCAACCATCATTTCATCTTCATTTTTTGGTGCTGGTCTATAATGATAAGCAGACAATGTAATAGACTATAGTACTTCTGTGACTTGTGCTATCAATGGCAAAAATGGATTACATACTTGTCCTCAGGATGAGTACAGGGATGGATGATTCCATTCATATCCAAATATAGATTATCAAACTCCACATCATTTGGATTAGGTTTACTAGCATCAACTGGAATCTTTACACCGTTGCATTCTTTTGGCTATAAAGAAGTGATAAGTAATATTTTAACTGTGCAGATCTAAATATGACAGGTACTAAGCATAAGATGAACCGATTTAATTTCAGAACTGGAAGTATAAACAGAATCAAATTAAATGTTTCCATTAAAATGTGAACAGCTTCTAATTCAAGTTAATTCTGTGAGATCACTGACATATCCAAGCAAGGTCAAGGGAGTTATCTTCATCACGTCTCTCACCATTCACACTAACAAGTTCTGTCAATTTAATCTAAAATGTTTTCCATACATCTCCTTTCGTGCTGTGAGCATCATGCTATCACACCATACTTAGAAAGTAGTAACTACCTTCACACATTCTTATTTCCTGTCTAGTGTCTGAACAGTAAGATACAAAAAGCATTTGTGTCTTATCCTTGCCTACTTTCCCTGTGCTTCCCATACCAAACAGCTAAACAATGAGCCTAGCCCACAACAACATTACCAAGGCCCAGTCCATTTCTCAAAAGCTTCTACAAGCCAGGTGTAGTAACTGGCACCTGAACACAGCAATCAGGAAGCTAAGAAAGGGAATGTCCTGAGTTTAATGCTAACAGGCTATACAGTAAGTTCCAGAGTTATAGAGTAAGACTTCATCCCAAAAGAAAACCTAAAAACAAAACAGAAAAACAAGAAGTTCCAGGAAAATGCTGTCCTCTAACTACTTCCTCCAGTTACACCTCTTGGTAGAAAGCCTTCTTCCTCTCTACCAATACTCACTTCCTGAAATCTTAATAACTTTTTGGAGCCCAGACACAAATCAAATGTCACTTCACAGTATCTGTAACATATCATTCCCCAAGAAATGAACTGTTTCCTTCCTGCATTTCTTAGGATTTTGTTTATACCTTTGTAATATCTTCATAGTTTTATGAATAGTTTGTAATTTCTACCCAACTACATTGTGAGTCCTTCAAAAAAGCAGGGTTGTACTCTCAAAGGTTCTCAATTATACTTTTATAATGACAGTACTTTTGTCGTTTTCTTCCAGAGCATCAATGAAAGAGTAACACAAGACCCAATTTTTGTTTTACTAATAGTATGAGTCCTTAAACACATACAAAGCAATAGGGAAAAAAAAGTACATAATTTAAAAGACTATCATGTACATGCTAAATCACGGGTAATTATAAAACATGCTAAAAGATAAGTTACCTATCCTGTGTGATTATATGAAAGACCATATCTTGTATGATTATATGAAAAAAGCCTATCATAGAGAAAGTTATAAAAATAGATGGCAGATAAGGCTGTGTCAAGCTGAGGGTGAAGAAAGGGTGAGAGAAATGAAAAGTGACTATGAATTGAGTATCCACTGCTTTAGATAGTAAGGAAATCTAAAATTATATAAGATCAAACAAGTCTGCAAATACAATAAAAACTGACTCTACTAGGCACAATGGTACATGCCTCTGATCTCAGCATGTGGGCGACAGAGACTGGTAGATCTCTATTCATTTGAAGCCAGACTGGTCTATGTAGTAAGTTCCAGACAGTCAAGACTGCACAGTGAGACTGTTTCAAAAGCAAATAACCCAAAACAAACAAACAAAGAGAAAACCCTGGTATTTTAAGAATTTCATGACATAGAATTTATACCTCAAGGGTAATGGGAACATGAGTAAAATAATTTTATATGTATGAAAGTTATCATTTTATTAATATGTGTACTTAATATGCAAATAAGTTATACCTCATAAAGCTGTTTAAAAAATAAAATTCAGAAGCTAATTCATGTAGAATGCCATGTATCCATGTACTGAACTGCCAGGCCAAGTGAGATCTAAAAAGCAAACTGGATTGTTATGAACACACCACTGAACAAAATACACAGAAAATACACATCAATTAGATATTGTTTAGGGCTGAATACACATGCAGTGAAGGTACAGAGAACAGCAAGGGAGTAATGACAAGAACTATTTCAGAAGAGTGGTTACTTAGAGGGAGGGATGTCAAGAAAGCAAACTTCAATATGTACTGTAACTGACGGAGAGGGGAATGGGAGGAGGGACCTTTAGGCAGCTCTATAAAATATGCTGAATCAAGCAAGAGGGCTCAATCAGAGTTTCAGGACAGTGTCTCTAAAAACAAACAATAAATATATGTATATATCTGCAATCTGTGGAAATGGTTCTAAGAACAAACACTAACTTTACCATAAAATGCATGCAAAAACATACATAAGGAAAGAGAAGGATGTGGCAGAAAAAAATTCAAATACTGAAGTTATCCCAAATAAAAAATATACCAAAAGCTCTATGAACTCTAAAATACACCAACATCACAGTAAAAATGCTGAAATACACAAAAAAGGAAAAAAAATGATATGAGAATATACTGGAACAACAAAGGTGGCAGAGGAGGCAGTTCAGTCACATTAGAGAGTTGGCTCAGCACTTAAAAGAGTACTTTTTGCATCCTTTACAATAAAAACATCCAGAGGTATCAGCATCCTTGATTTTAAGCTGTACTACAAAACTATAGAAATAAAAGTGGCATGGTAATGGCATAAAAACAGACAGGTTGATCAATAGCATCAAATCAAAGACCCAGACATAAATCTACACACCTATGGACATCTGATTTTTTACAAAGAAGCTAGAATTACACAATGGAAAAAGAAAGCATCTTCAACAAACGCTGATAGATGCCTGCATGTAGAAAAATACAAATAGATCTATCTCTATTACCCTCCACAAAACAAGTCCAAGTAGATCAATGACTTCACCTAAAACCAGACACACTGAACCTGGTTGAAGACAAAGTGGGGAATAGCCTTGAACACATTGGCCTTAATGTTAAGAGACAACTTCCTGAAGAGAACACCATTAACACAGGTACTAAGAACAACAATTACTAAATGGGACCTCATGAAATTGAAAAGCTTCTGTGAGGCAAAGGACATTATCACTAGGAAAAGATCTTCACCAACTCCACATCTGACAGAGGGCTAATACACAAAATAAACTCAAGAAACTAGGCACCTGAAAGACTCTCCCAAGGGAGACCCTGAAGGGACACGGACCCAAAAATACTCCAAAGACCATCTTGCTGCAAACTGGCACAAGGCAGGCTTATTATCAGAGCTCCGGGCCGATACGTGCCTCACGCAGGAGGTAGAGGAATCAACCAAGAGGCCCAAAAGCTTAGGGTTAATATAGGCAAAGGCGGCGGGGGTGGGGGGGGTGTTGTGGCATAGTCACACACAATTGGTTGTTTCAAATGTCTGTAATGTGTGTAAGCAGATCCCGGGCAGAGGTTTGACTAATCTCATGAGAACAGTCCCTGGTCCCTGTGGCCTTGGGACCCAGTGTGAATGCTTATCTGAGCCAACAGACCATCTGGCTGAATTTAATTCACAAGTCCTTGGGACCCTTGGTGGGAGTTTTTCCAAAGGAAGCTAAGTCAAACATCACAGGAACAGATTCCTGAAACACTCAATTGACCTTTGTTTCTCCAGCTCTGCATCTTTTGTGACTGGCCTTGGGTTAGCAAGTTAGCTGACCTGTATTTTTAACTACTTGTACTAGTGAATTAAGGCTTCCTGTTATACTATTGATTTTAAGCAACTTAAAATTCCTTTTCACATCAACAAACCAAATAATCCAATTTTAAAAATAGGACACAGCTCTAAACTATGAATTCTCAACAAAGGAATCTCAAATGGTTGAGAAGCACTTAAAGAAATGTTTAACATCCTTACCCATCAAGAAAATGCAAATCAAAACTCTAAGAATGGCTAAGATCAAAAACACAAGTAACAGCTCATGCTGGCGAGGATGTGAAGCAAAGGGAACACTCTTTCATTATTGGTGGGAATACAAACTTGTACAGCCACACTGGAAATCAATATAGTGCTTTCTTAGAAAATTGGGAATAGATCTACCTCAAGACCCAGCTACACAGTCTTGGGAACATACCCAAAGGACATTCCATCCTACCACAAGGACACCTGCTCAACCATGTTCGTTGCAGCTTTATTCATAAAAGCCAGAAACTGGAAATGACTTAGGTGTCCCTCAACTGAAGAATGGATAAAGTGTGGTACATTTACACAATGTGGGAGGGATGGGGAGGGGAGTACTAGGAGAGATGACTGGAACTGGGGCGGGGTGGAACATTTGAAAGGCGAGGTAGAAACCTAGTGCAATGGAAACTTCCTCAAATCTACAAGAGTGACCCTAGTGAAGTCTCTTAGTAATGGGGGATACAGTATCCAATTGGCCTCTCTACTGCAACCAGGCAAGGCTCTCAGCAGTAGGACTGGTATATCAACCTAGCCGGAAAACCTTCGACCAATACACTGTCCTAACTGCAAGACATGCTGAGGCAATGGTGACAGTGGCACAAAACTTGTCCAAGTGGCCAACCTATGACTGGTCCAACTTGAGGCCCATGCCATGAGAAGGAATCCACACCCGACACTCCCTGGATGGCTAGGAACCAGAGGCAGGAGAGCCCAGAGACCCAGGATAGAAACAAACACACCGACCAACAACAACAACAACAACAAAGGTCAATGAAATAATTCCTAATGATATTCTGCTATACTTACAGATCGGTGCTTAGCCCAACTGTCATCAGAGGAGCATCATCCAGCAACTGATGACAACAGATACAGAGACCCACAGCCACACACTAGGCAGAACCAGGGGAACCCCACAGGAGAGTGGGAGGCAGGACTGTAGGACTCAGGGATTCAAGGACACCATGAGAACTTGGGCCACAGAATCAACTAAGGCAGAGCTCATAGGAGCTCTGTATGGGTCTGAGCTAGGTCCTCTGCATATAACTTATGGTTGTGTAGTTGGGTGTTCTTGTGGGACTCCCAACAGTAGAAATAGAGGAAATCTCTGACTCTTTTGCCTATGCTTGGGGACCCCTTTCCTCCTACTGGTTTGCTTTATCCAGCCTTGCAGTGCCCAGTCTTATTATATCTTGTTAGGGTATTTTTGGTGGCCATCCCTGAGAGGCTTTCTCTTTTTTTCTGAAGGGAAACTGATCTAGGGATACAGGGGAAAGACTTCGAGGAATAGAGAGAGAGAGGAAACTGTGGTCAAGATGTAATATATAAGAGTAAAGTTTAAAAAAAAAAAAAAGAGTACCTGTTGGTCTTGGAGGGGACTCAGATTTGATTCCCAGCATCTAGCTCACAAGTGTCTGTAACCCTAGTCCCAGTGAATCAGATGCCCTTTTCTGAACTCCAAAGAGCACCACACACATCCATACAGGCAAACCACTCACACACATAAAATGTATCTAAAATTTTTAAATAAATTAATAAATAGTAAATCCTTAGTAACTTTCAAGAGAATCTCAGTAAGACTAACATCTTCTCAGGAAAGCAGGATAGCATAAAAGCAAAAAGTGTTAACCAAGAAAAACTTTTATCTCGGAAAATTAAAGTGAAGATGAAGTCCAGCAAGATGGCTCAGAGGGGAAAAGCCCTTGCTGCCAGGCCTAATGACTTGAGTTCAACTCCTGGAATCCACATGCTAGAAGGAACTGACCTTCATACGTACACCATGGTATTTGCCCATAGCTACCAAATAAATAAACGTAATTTAAAACATTTAGGCCAGTGAGATGGCTCAGAGGGTAAAGGTATTTGCTAGGTAATCCTGGTCACATGACTTCAACCCTCAGAAGCCACATAAAGGTGGACAAAAGACCCAACTCCAAAAATTGTCCTCTGACCACCAAGTACATGCCATGGCACAAAGTCACCATACACATAACAATACTCTGTGTGTGTGTGTGTGTGTGTGTGTGTGTGTGTGTGTGTGTGCTTACTTATATGTGCACCACATGCAGGTACCCTTGGAGGTCATAAGAAGGCATTGGATCCCATGGAACTGGAGGTAGTACTGAACACAGGTCCTCTACAAAAGCAGCAAACTACTGAGCTATCTCTCCATCCTCCAAAATATCTGTTGCTTTAAATTACATTTATTTGTTTTGTATGTTGAGGCAGGGACCATGCACATGCCTCTGGTCCTATGTAGAAGTCAAAGGATAACCTGGTAGAATGTTCTCTTCCTACAATTTGTGTTATAGAGCTCAAACTCAAGTTGCTGGGTTTAAAAGTGCCTTTACCTACTGAACATCATCACACCAGCCCTCAAAATAAGAATGTAAACTAAAAAATGTTAATAAAAGAATATCCTCCAGCCTGGTGGTGGTGCACACCTTAATCCCAGAATTTAAGAGGCAGGGGCAAGGCCAGTCTGGTCTACAGAATGAGTTCCAGGACATCTAGGGATACAAAGAGAAACCCTGTCTTGAAAAACTAAAAAAAAAAAAAAAAAAAAAAAAAAAACAAAGAACAACCTTGTCTAGCCTCTTTTGATACCAAGTATGTATATGGTGTACAAACATAGACACAGGCAAACACTGATATACATAAAAACAAACCTTTAAAAAAAAATCTCAAGTCAAATCAGACAATACAGGAAACATCTGTATTCCAGCACTTAGTTGAAACAACAGGATCCTGAGAGTTTGAGGTTAGCTTTGCTTACATAGCTAGACTATGCAATAATAATAATAATAGAAATATCTCAATAACCTAACCCTTTCTCCATTTCAAGATCCCACAAAAGAGAATAAACCAAGCCTAAAGCAAACAAAAATAATGCAAAATTAGAGTAGAAAATAATTAGAACAGGAAAAAAAAATCAGTAAAACTAAAACCTAATCCTTCAAAAAGATCAATGAAACTGACAGCCTTTTATTTAACCTGAGCAAGAAAAACACTCAAATAACTAGAATGAGACACAAAAACTTATTTTATTGACAACTTTGTAAACAAAAAATAAACTGTAAAAATACTATGAATGAATATATACCAACAATTTATAGATAGGACAGAGGAACATATTACTAGAAAAACATAAATACCAGAAATTATTCAGGAAAATATCATCAAAATAAACCAATAATAAATGAAGAAACTGAATCAGTAATTCAAAACTGACCAGAAAGTTAGTTCAAGACCAACAATGCTGAATTCTACCAAGTATGAAAAAAGAATTCATACCAGCTATTCATCAACCCTTGCTAACACTTCTTAGTTCATTGTACAAGACCAATATCATCTTAACACCAAATTCAGACAAAGTGTAACAAGAAAAAAGCTACAAGCTACAGGTGAGTACTTCATGGGGGAGGGGGGGGGGATCAATGAAAAAATCCTCAACATTAGCAAATAAAAGCCAGAGAGAGAGAGAGAGAGAGAGAGAGAGAGAGAGAGAGAGAGAGAGAGCGCGCGCGCGAGCGCGAGCGAGCGCGAGCACAAGCACATGGCATACAGGACCAAGTGAGATTTAGCCCCAGAATGCAAACTCAATTTAACCTTCAAAATTCTATGTGCCTGCTTGTTTATAGGTGCTTCAAAACTCTTGTAAGCCAACCTGAGCTACATAGTGAGACCCCATCTCAAAAATAAAACAAAAATTACCCACTAAAACACATTCCAAGAATGCTACAAGTATTTTTTTGTAAATATGTAAGTAAAAAGAAAGCTTTACTGAACTGAGCCCAACAATAATTAAAACAAAACAAACAAAAAAAAATCCAATATAACATGACTTCTAGGGTCTTCTCAAGGAATGCAAAACAGGTTCAAAACATTAAAAAAATTTTTTAATAAAACTTCATTAAGAAAACATGAGAAGAGCTCAAATGACCTAGGCAAAAACTTAACAAAAGGCAGAAATTTAAAAAAAACAGAACAAAACACAAAAAAAAACCTACTAAATCCATCACTAAAATTTAAATATTTAAGGGGCTGGAGAGATGGCTTAGAGAGTAAGACCACTAGGCTCCCCTAGAGAGCCCGGATTTGATTCCAACCACCCACATGGTGGCTCACAAGGGTTCATACTCCAGTTCCAAGCACTCAGACTCCCTCTTCTGGTGTCTACAAGTACTGCACATCCATGATGCACAGACATATGTAGAGGCAAAACAATCATAAACATAAAATTAAAAAATGTTGGGGCTGGAGAGATGGCTCAGCGGTTAAGAGCACTGACTGCCCTTCCAGAGGTCCTGAGTTCAATTCCCAGCAACCACATGGTGGCTCACAGCCATCTGTAATGAGATTGGATGCCCTATTCTGGTGTGTCCGAAGACAGCGACAGTGTACTCATAAATAAAATAAATAAATAAATCTTTAAAAAAAATTTAAAAATGTTAAAGATATTCTTTAAGAGAGTAATCTGAAGATTAAGAGAATGTACGTGGAAATATTTATCAACCTAAAGAATTCTACCTAGAATATCTAAATAAAACTGAACATAGTCTTAACTTATAATGGTCAAAAAAAAAGTTGGAACAGACTTCTTGCCTAAGAAAATACATAAAAAACTTGATAAAGTGTTCTACTATCGTTTGTCACTAGGAAAATGCAAGCTTAAAACCACAAACCAGATGACACTATGCTAGAATGTCTAAACCTATAAATACTAACCACTGGTAATGAAGGGAAGCAACTGAGAAATTCTCATGTACAGCTGAAGTCAAACAGAAAACGACCCACCTAATTTGAAACAGACTAGAGGACTAGCCTTTCTTGTTAAATAATGTGTCAACCACACAGTCTCATCACTTCACTCCTAGATTTCAACACATAAATGGAAGTATGTGTTTCTATGACAAGAATATGTACACAAGTGCTCATGGGTTTTCTCTAACAGTTCCAAACTGGAAACAATATACATGTTCCTCACTGAGAGGAATAAAAAACAAATATAACACAGCCATAATGCAGTATGTTTCTGATCTTGAAAAGATTAGCTACACTGACTGATCCTATGCTTGCTGCAGCAGTGTGTACTCAAACTGAAACAAACAGGGAGGATTAGCATGGCCCCTGCGTAAGACTGACTGCGGTTAAACCAAATTAGCCCAAAGAGAAAAGACTTAAATTGATAAAGGTAGAAATGAAAGAGGGGAACATCACAAGAGATACTAAAGAAATTCAGAGGCCCATTAGAGACTACTTTGAGAACTCCATTCCAATAAACTGAAAAATTTAGAAGTGTATAAATCCTACATACATATGACTTACCAAATTTAAAATTTATACTTCAACAGATCTATAAGGTACAATTAAAGTGAAGCTGCAATAGAATCTCCTTTCAAAGAAAAACCCAGACCAGGGCAGATCCCACTGTTTACTGCTAAACTCTACCAATCTTTAAATAAGAAATGACACCAACGTTCCTCAAACTGTCCCATAAACAGAAAAGGAAGAACACTGCTAAACTCATTCTCAAAAACCAGTATCACTCTGATGGTACCACAGGAAATATGAATATAACAAAACTACAGACTGATCACTCTTCCCTGAGAGTACAGACACAAAACTCTCACTAAACACTCTCAAACTGAATTCAGCAACATTAATAAGATCTTAGAATCAAGTTTGTCTCGTTGCAGGGACATAGGGATTATTCAACATACATAAATCTATTATCTACATAGTTAGAGCAAAATGGGAAAATCATATGATCTCAGATGCAGAAAAGGTCTTCAACAAAGCTCACTCCTTTATGATAAAGCCCTAAAGAAATTAGGAATAGAAGATACACACCTCAACATAACTAATGTCACGTATGAGCAACACAACCAATAGTAAATGGGGGCGGGGGTCTCAAAAACAGGACTGTACCAAGAATGTCAACTCTACCTGTTCTTATCTACAACACAGCAGTGAAACTCCTAGCTGGAGTAACAAGGCAAGAGAAAGAGAAACTCAATACAAGTAGGAAAGAAGGAAGTCAATTACTCCTATTTGCAGACTGGATGTTCTATACTCAGAAAACTCTAAAGATGGGTTAGGCTGAAATGGCTCAGTGGGTAAACACTATCGCCATGGCACACATCCTCATACAAAAATAACTTTAAGTATATCCTAAAGACTACCAGCTCTTAGAGTGGATAAACATTTTTCAGGGAAGTAGCATGACAAAAAAAAAAAAATCAGTATTAAAATAAAATTAGTAAAAGGGCCAGCTCACAGGATAAAGGTAACTACTTACAAGCCTGATGAACTGATTGAGCCCCAGGACCCACACGGCAGAAGGAGAGCCAAATTTGTTTTCTGACCTCCACAAACATACCAAGGCATGCACATGTGCACGTATACACACAGATACAGACACAAAATAAAATTTTGATTTGGTTTTTTAATCAATAGAAGCCAAGAATAATTGACTATTAAGTGTTTATCCCTAAGTGGGCCATCATTATCAACTTCCACGCCACCAAGGTGCAGGGAACATCATGAAAGATGAGGCAGAAAGTATCCTAAGTCCTAAACAGTGGCAACAGTGCTAGAAAATACAGACATCTGGATATGACACGGCCATTAATCCATGAACTCACAGAAGTTTTGTATGGGTTTTGTAAGTTTTGTAAGTTTTTTATGGCTGGGATTACATATGCAAAAATCTATACAAGATCAAGTTAGTCAACAGTCTAGCATGGATGAGAGAGGGGCTCACAAAGTCCAGCCCATAGCTAGAGAAGGGAGAGACAGTATTCTTTGGAGTGTAGCCCCCAGCATGTTGTGGGTGCTCCAGTGGATAGCCCAACACACACACACACACACATACACACACACACACACACACACACACACACACATACACACACATAGATGAACAGCAGTAATTGGACTCAGTCAGTGACTCATAAGTTGAAAATATAACAAGACAAGTACCAAACACATCCCAGCACTAGGAAGGCAGATACATCTCCTGTGAGTTAGAGGTCAGCCTGGCCTATAGAATGAAACTGTCTCAGATAACAGCAGTTTTTCTATACACAAATAATGAACATGCTGAGAAACTAGGAAAAATAGCACATTCACAACAGTTTCAAAAACAAAGGTATCAATCAACCACCCACCCACCCCACAAATACAATAAATATGATCATGGAAGTAAAAGAACACTACAGTGAAACTTGGACATTAAGAAGATGCCTCAATAGGTAAGTGTGCTTGCTCTGTGAGCATTGAGCATATCTAAGTTTGAATCCCAGGATCTGTGTATAAAAAGCAAATCACAGCTGTGTGTGCCTGTAACCCTAGAGTTGGGATAGTAAGACAGGGAAATCTTCTAGTTTGCTAGCCAGTGAGCCAGTTCAGTGAGAAATCCTCTCTTAAAAGAATAAGGTGGACAGTAAAAGAGGGAGATATTCAATGTCCTCCTATGTCCCCTTCATGTGCAAGCACAAGCAACCACATACCCATGTGCATATAATCCCAAAATAAAGGATAATACAACACTGAAGAAATTGATACGGACACTAGAAGATGAAAATCTCCCATGCTTTGGACCAGCCCAAAAGCAACCTACAGATTCCATGTAATCCATATCAAAGTTGCAATGACATTCACCACAGAAAGAAAAAATTCACACAGGAACACAAAAAGCCAAAGCAGTCCTGAGCATAAAGAACTGCACTAGAGGTGTCACTACACTCCATCTCAAATTACACTACAGAGCCATGGTCATATCAACAAAGTTATGGACCACAAAAAAAGACGTGTAAAAAAGAAACAAGAGGACCCAGAAACAAATAGCAATAGTCATCATGGATTTGGCTAAAGTGCCAAAAACATGCCAGTCTTTTCAGGAAACAATGCTGCAGAACTGAGTATTTACATGCAAAAGAATCAAACCAGAGCTCTACCTCTTGTTCATTACAACATTAATTCAAAAGAAATCAAAGATTTTAAATATTAGACCTGAAACTCTGCAACTACCAGAAGAAAATATAAGGAAAACACTTTAAGATAAAAGCACAAGCAATGACTCTAATTGTCTAAGAAATTTCTAGGAAAAAAGACAAATGAGAGGGTGGTTTAGTTCCCAATACCAACATGAGGTGGGTCACATTTGCCCATAACTCCACCTCCAGGGGGAAATCCAACCCATTCTTGTGGCTTCAGAAGGCACTCTTACACACACATGAATAAAAAATTTTAAAAAAAAAAAGATTAACAAATGAGATGGCATGAAACTAAGTCCCTGCATAAAAAAGCAAGCGACTGGTAGTGAGAGCATACAGAATGAAAATCATCCCTGCCAGTTACTCATCTGACAAACATACAATTTAACTAATAAATAAATAAGTGAAATAACATCTTTTAAAAGATAAATCGGCCAATAATACAATGAAAATTCCAACATCTTCATGGGAACTGGCTTTCCAACTTGGACTCATAATCACTCATGGAGAAAATAAATTTTGGGCCTACAAGGACAGAAAACTCAGATCACACAGTGGCATTTCCTAAAAAGTCAATTCAAAAGTAAAAATCAAGGATAGCTTTAAGCCAAAAGAGATAGGCTATTCAGCAAACAGTAATTCTCAGGAAGCACCTTTCCAGGAAGCATACTGAAAAAAAAAAAAAATGTTGTGAAGAAAATAGACAAAAAAAGACAACTCCAAGCTGGGAGTGGCAGTGTGTATGACAACTCCCAGCTTGCCTGTGTGTGAGGGCCTGGAGTTTGTGGCTAGAGGAAAAATTAATACTTAAAAGAGGCACAATGCATAACAACAAAAAAAGACTTGATGGAATGCCTGATAAAATAATTTGGATGAGGAAAGGTATAAATTGTACCCAAACTAGGGGGGAAAGGGAGGAGGGAAAGGAGGAGCCAGCTCTAGTAAAAGATAAGCAGCCTAAACTCTAATCACAATTTAAAACAGCCAACACCACCACATCTCTTGAAGCTTGTATGGTCAAAAGTTTGACAATCTTGAATAAGAATTAAAAAGTACAGGGGACCCAAAAAGTTAAGACAGCTTGGGGGCGGGGGAGGCAAACATCAATCTTAGAAACTAGAAAATGATACTTTGTATAGGCAATAGAATGTTTGTTTGTTTGTTTGTTTTGAGAAAGGGTCTCACTATGTAAGCCTTGGTTTGCTTTGAACTCTGTGCGAATCAGGCTGACCTCCAAAACCCAAGCCTACCTCTCTCCCAAGTGCTAGGGCTACAGGTATGTGCCACGCCTTGGCATAATAAACGTTTAAACGAGTTCTCCGTTAAATTACAAAATTTACCGTCAGATATATGGATTAGCATTAAAAAAAAAACAGGGGTGGTGGTGAATAAAGAGCTAATTCCTCTTCTACCCAAAATTAGACAGACCTAAAACCGATAAATCAAACTTAACCATATTAAGAGACAGAACCAAAACAGTTCTAAGTGTCTGTCTTTGGAGAGAAGACCGGACGAGAATGGACGGAACAAGGAACTGTGGCTTTCCCTTTGGAACACCCCCCCAGGGGAACGCAAAGTTTACAAAGAAAATAATTCAACTTAGCAATTTTAATCTTTGGAGAACACAAAAAAAACCCACTAAGAATGTTACCAAAACAAAGCTTTGGTTTCTTCTAAGACTGGGAGTAAGGAAGTAAATAACTTAAGCAGGAGATAGGTTCTTGCAGAGGGGTGGTTCTAAAGCCGAAAGTGGGAGGGGACACATGTGCCCGGAACTTTTCCAAAGAAGAAATTCTAATTGAGAGTACAAAGTCGAACTCGACAGAATTACGCGAACGACAAAAGCAAAACTCAAGAATCATAACGACTAAAAGTCTGCCTGTAAACTAGCAAACTAACACCACCCGAGAAGACAGGAAGTGAAACAGCGAGCAGCCCGGCAGTCGTACAGCGAAGCCCGCCAGGGAGACAGAACGCTCCCCTATCCTAAGTCCTTCGTAACTAGCCGCGGTCCGCACACGGTTAACTGCAACAAATGGCCAGGCTCGGGTGGAAAACAAGCGATCCGGCCACCGGAAAAGCCGAGTTCAACACAGTGGACCAGGCAGCGGTCCTTACCCTGCCAACCTTGCCCGCGTCAGGGGGCTGCCTAGCCAGGGCGCCCTTTCGAGCTCAGTGAGGGCGCCGAAGAAACAAAGCCGTGGGCGGAGCCTGGGATGCTCGCTTAAGCAGGACGGGGAGGAGTCGCCCAAGCCCCCACAGACCCCTACTCGACCTCGCTTCGCCCAGACCGGCTCTGGAACCGCGAACCCGCGAAGCGGCCCGCGAGACTGCCTGGGGCCCGCGCCCGTCCCCGAGGGCCGCGGCCTAGACGTGCCGCGCCGGATCCCCACTCCGGCGTACTGGCCGCCTCCTCACCTTCTCCTCCACGCAGTTGACAATGATGGACGGGTACTTGCGGCTGAGCCAGCGGAAGAACGCCGGGACTCCCATGACCAGCGGGCAGCTCGAAACAGCAGCCGGGCCAGCGGGAGAGTGTAACCAACGAGACTGGCGGGAGCGGCAGCCGCAGGCACCGGCACTTCCTCCCACGTGCGTTCAGCGACCGGAAGTTGCGTCATTCCACCACCGCGGGGGAAGCAGGGAAAGGAGCTTGGTTAAGTGGGAGTTGGTTTAGACTGCACAAGTGGTCTGCGGTTTGGGCGAGTTGTAGGGCTGTGTGTTGAGACCTTGCGCGCCGCGTTCTCCGGTAAAGCCTTCGAGAGCAGGACTCTGGGCTAACGCCTTCTTCCGCAGAAGTCCCCAGAACGCTGGCCACAGTAGGCCCGCGGCAGCAGGTCCTTACTTGTATAGTCAGGACTTTGGAAAGGCGTGGCCTGACTTCCTTTCCCACAATCAATCTTGGGCTGAAAAGAACCATCTACATTCTAGTTTCCATTTCTCTCATTTTTATACTACTGTGTCTGGTTATGCTACTATGAAAAAGCATCTTAAAGTGTTTTATAATTTTTTAAAAAATCTGCTTTTCATAAGCAACTTTTCAAAATACGTTTAAGATTTATTTTTAATTATGTGAATGTGTGCCGGGCGGTGGTGGCGCACACCTTTAATCTCAGCACTTGGGAGGCAGAGGCAGGCGGATTTCTGAGTTCGAGGCCAGCCTGGTCTACAGAGTGAGTTCCAGGACAGCCAGGGCTACACAGAGAAACCCTGTCTCGAAAAACCAAAAAAAAAGGAGAAAATTATGTGAATGTGTGTATATGTATCTACATGTGGCTATGTGAACGATTGCTGTTACCTGTGGAGGCCAGAAGCATCAGATCCTCTGGAGCTGGAGTTACAAACAGCTATAATCAGCCTGCTGTGGCTGCCAGGAGTCAAACTCTACTCCTTTGGAAAAGCAGCCTGAATGCTTTACTGCTAAGCCGTCTCTTAGCCCAACCGGTCACTTTAAATAGTTGAAGAATCTAGCCAGAATTTGGTGTTAAGCAACCTTGTCACTATGCTCAGTGTATCAACATTTGCAAATATCACGTTCTAGCACTCAATAGTGCCCATGATGTGCTAAGGCAAGGAACTAAAGAATTACCTTATTTAATTACCAGTTGGGCTGGCTGGCTGGCTGTGTCGTGCTGGTGACTCCAGTGTGAAAGTATTCTCCAAACAGAAAAAGAAGTTTATTAGAGTCAGTGCATCCAGCAGGCAAGAAAGTAAAAGCTGGAAGGGGCTGTTTTGCAGAAGCATGTTTCTATGTGGGCAGTAACAGCCTGGCCTTGAGGCAGTAATTGTGTACCTGCTGAGTCAGGCACAGTGTAACAGCTCTACCCATCCTGTGATCTTGCTGTACCGTTTTGTTTTTGTTTGTAACACATAAAGATAAAGTCAGGTTGTCAAAGAGTTAAATCGCTTGCTTATTCATACTACTTGTATTTCACTTAAAGCAAGGATCATTTAATCCTCTGTTCTCAAACCAACATGATATTCTTATCCCGTTTTCTGGTCGATTCAAATGTGTTCTGACATATCCCCCACCCCACCCCCCTCAGCATATGAAAGAAGAGATCTTGAAAGAGGAGGTATCTGTACCCATTTCCTCAAGCTGGAGAGTCTCTCTTCCCTCAATCCCCCCAACACCCTTAACCTGACAAATCACACTCAATCACAAAGGCTCATCTTAAGAGGCCTCTGTAAAGTGTTTCTCTGCTACCTGTCAGGCAGTAAATGTTGCCCCTTCCCCAATGGTTTAATGACTTCATTTAAATGCTAGTGTGGAACTTAGAGAGGTAGTTAGCCTATGTTTAATTTTAATTTAAGAATAGTTTTATATATAAGTATGTGTGTGTATACACACAGAGAGAGAGAGAGAGAGAGAGAGAGAGAGAGAGAGAGAGAGAGAGAGAGGTGTTCTAGAATATTACTTCTATGATGAAATTTCCCAGTTTAATTGGAAATGGTCCCTGAGAGTTTGGGTCTTCTGGGATGCACTATGTTCTTATATAAACACAAATTCATAGGCAGTTGGGTAGGAGCAGGCAGCTTGCTACATTAAGCCCCCCAGAGCTCACCACTAATGGTTTTGAATGTTGAAATGTAAAAAAGTCAAAGCTGTATAAGATGGTAAGTATTGAAACTTCCTAGTCTGACAGAGAGGCACACACCAGTAATCCTAGCCCTGAAGAGGATGAAGAGGCAGGAGGGTAACCTGGGTCAGAAAACAAAGGAAACATACAGAAATGTATGCTAGACTACAATGTTAGGCTGGAACCCCTGCTCATCCCCCAGCACAAACTGGGAAACCTCATTTGCCCTCCTTCCCCATCTCTAACTCCTCCCACACAGAAAAATATTCCCCCACTCACTTGGAAAGAACTGACAGTGGCTGACAGAAAGTGGCTGACAGGTCACCACTCCTTGTCTCCATGTTTCTGACAACTCACCCAAGAGTGCCTGCCCAGGGACTCAGTTTTTGACCATATGTGGACACAATCCCAACTCCTAATTTACACATCATCACTCAGTGCCCAAGACTCATAAAAACATCCTTTCTTTAGCCTAGATGCTTGACTTCACTGACCTCTATCTATGAGAACAGTGAACCCACCTGAGAGCTGCCTCCTAATAAACTGCCTTTAGCTACTTTGAACATGGTCTAATCTGGCCCATATCTGCATCACTGAGGGAGAGAAAAAAAACCTGTCATCCAATAGGAGCAACAAGTCTAAGTCTGTTTCCAGGGGATTTTGAGCTAAAAACCTCTCTTCTTGATAAATGTGGTTTGTATGAGATGCCCCCCCCCATAGTCTCAGACATTTGAATGCTTGGTCCTCAGTTGGTGGCCATTTTTGGAGAGGTAGGAGGTTGTGACCTTGTTGGAGTGAGTGTGTTACTGAAAGAGGGCTTTGAGAGTTTTAAAAGCCAGACTCCATTCCCAGTTTGTTCTCTCTGCTTCTTGCTTGAAGTTTAAGGTGGGAGCTCTCAGCTTTCTGTGCCAGCTGTCATGCCTGCCTGCCACCATGCTTCCCAACCTCGATGGTGATAGATTCTTTTTCCTCTGGGACTAAAAGCTCAAATAAACCCTTCTATAAACTGCCTTGGTCATGGTATTGTATCACAGCAATAGAGAAGTAACTAAAACAGTAAGTTTGTTGACTACATGATCCTCGACCACCATCCCCAACACACGCACACACACACACACACACACACACACACAAAGAGTGCTAAACTATTCTGGGTAAGTTCCTGTCTATTGTAAAGACTTGTCCTAATAAGCCAGTTGCAAAATTTAGGGAAGTATTCAGCCCAATCAATTGCATAGTGAAATGATTTACATAGAAGAGGTAGAAAAATTTGACATCTGGGTGCTCAGCAGTTAAGAGCACTCAACTGCTCTTGCAGAGGACCTGGGTTCAATTCCCAACACCCACATGATGGCTCACAACCATCAATAATTCTAGTTTCAGGGATCCTCTTTGGACTTTCTCAGGTGCAAGGTACGTACATGATGTACAGACATATACATAGGCAAACATGCATATGGATAAAACAAAAATAAATAAATTTCTTTAAAATTTGGATGTTTGGCACTCAGGAAAAAAAGAGGTAGAACCCAGATGGTGGCAGGAGGGGATGGATTAAGCCTTGTAGCTTACCCAATGCAAGGCTAGCGAGGGGGCAGGGCCATCTTTCCAACCTGTCACAGGCTTAGAGGAACTAGGTGGGGGAGGGCATCTCTCCTTTGCCCACACCACCCAGCATATAAATGGCAGGGCCAACTCTCCTGAGCTCATGGCCTCAGGATTGACCCACTACCACCCTACTGTCAATAGGGCCAGTTCTACTGTGCTACCAAGATGTGATACAGGGCTGGCTCTCCTGAGTGCTGCAGCTAGTGAGGAGTGGGGCCAGCTCTACACAGGCCTTGGACATCAACATGGTCCCAGGTGGCAGCCCCAACCAAGGACGTCAGCAAGACCTTTGGTGATAATATGAGTCACAGCCATCAACACAGACCCCTGCTGTTACATGGCCATAGACTCAGACCTGGCCCTCAGTAGCAGCACAGACCAGGACTTCATTGTGTCTCCTGCTACTGGTGGGCCTTCAGGTCAAAGGAAACTCTTTTATTATACTGGTTTATTTATTTGAGTCAAGGTACATGGCATAATGAATGTGTGGAAGTCAAAGGACAAATTATCCTACCATAAGGGTCCCTGGATTCAAATTTGGGTCTTCAGTCTTGGCAACAAGCTCCTCTACTGGATGAGTCATCTCACTGGCCTAGTAAGGGCAGCTCTTAAAAACAGTTATACTAGATGAAAAACTACCACAGTATATGTCAGAACAACATGAACACTCCTGCTTTTCGGAGGATTTTGTCAGCGAAGCTGGGGCAAAGCCAAATCTGGAAAGATTGTTTGCTGAGCTCTCTGGAGGTAGGGTGGGGAGATTGTGTGGGAAACAGATCCCCAAAGGTTCATGAACATTTAAAAATTCATTTTAATTCCCGTTAACATTGTAATTATTATAGGGAATATTGTGTTTGGTTTTGTTTATTATTGGCGTCTGGATTATTTTGTGCTTTCTTTCTTGATCCTTCTCAGTTTTGCCCAGTTTATATCTCCACAGTACACTCTTCTTTGTCTGTCAGTCTCATCCAGCCCAGGCTGGCCACAAAATCTCTTTGTTGCCAAGCATGACCTTGAACTTCTGCTCTTCCTCCCTCTACCTCTTAAGTGCTGGCATTGGGGGCATATGCCACCATGCCCAACTGAAATATACTTGTTTTTCCTTAAGATGTAACTGTATTGTAATTGTGTGTATGTGGGAGAGCTGTGTACATGTGCCTATCCTCATACCCCGGAGCTGCACTTGTAGGTGGTTGTGAGCCGCCTGATGTGAGTGACGGGAACCAAACTTGGATCTTCTGTGCTCCTTTCAAACCCTCCACCAACTCCCCTAGGCCCTAGCTGAAGTTAATTCTGTCTTTTCTTTTTTTCAGTTTCACAGTTTCAAAAGCCAAGATCAAGATGCTAACTGGTACTGCCTCTGTGGTCTCATCCTGGATCTTCCTACGGCTTCACATCATTGTCCTTCTTGTGTGTCTCAGTCCAATTCAGGAACTTTTTTAAAGATAAAAAAATATGGCTGTACAACCCAGGCAAACCTCAAACCCAAAATCCTCTTACATCAGCCACCTCCAATTGCTAGAATTACATGTGTGCTCTACCTCACCTGGCACCAAACTTCCCCTTCTATCAGGGAAGCCAAGCATAAAGGCTTAAGACCTAAAGGTTCTATCTTCAAATACATTTGCATTCTTGGATGCTAGAGGTTAAGGGCATTGACAAACTGCTTTTCTCTTCTTGGGCTCTTTATATTTGTTGAGATAGTATTCCCAGGTTGGCTTTGAACTTGAAGTCCTGGGTGTTAGGATTAAAGGATTGTGCCACCGTGTCAGCCTTTTGTTTTTCAATTCTCCTTTTTTTTTTTTTCAGTTGATATTTCATCTTTAAAACTATATTATTTCAGAAGAAAACACCTTTGCCTTCTTGGTCTTAAGAGTAGGAACCAAGCCTCTATTCCTAATGACTCTATGTCTGGTAGAACTGAGTGCCTCTGAACAGTGACTCAAGTATGAAACTTGTCTGTTAGGTCGTATCATGACTTTGGAATTAGAGACATTCTTGCTGGGTATAAAGTGCTAGTGTCCCCATCACTTTTGCCAATTCAAATATTACTCATTAGTCCCTTTGTCCCAGCATGGGAACCCAGCCTGGCTTCCACACACTCTCATCTTCCATATGAATCCAGCTCATCAGCATGCGGTACCAGATTTTAAATCGTTTCCCATTTCATTTGTGAGTATTCATTTTCTACTAATGTATGAGGATAAAGGTGAGATTTGTTACAAGGACATTAGATTCTGAAATTTGCATTTACCACTTGTGAGGTCAGGCTCCGGGTCTTCCTATAGAGATATTAATCCCAACCAGACAGGAATAAGACCAGTACTACAATTTTTTGAGCCAAATTTGAAGCAGTACTTCATTAAATACCAGCCAGGATGATGGGCACTGGCCAGATCCATTCTGGTGATTTTCAGAGTATGGAACCAAATTACATTAGTCAGAGACTTATAAAGGCAAACTGACAAGGCTACATACTTTCTACCCTTCATCCAATCAGGGACAAGCATACATCCTGGTGTACTTCCTGTCTTCATACCTCCTACCTACATGTGATCAAGCACATCTGGTGCAATTGGGGCAATAACAAGCAAAAATATGTGGCTTATTATCTCACACAAATAACAGCCACCAGCATTCCAAGAACTCATCTGTCCTTGGGCAAATAGAACTTACAGGTTAGAGGCATTTTGTTTCACAGATCTTAGGCATAGTAATTTAAACTTAGAACATAACATTAGAACTCACAGTGACTTGGGGATCTTGTTGCTTCTGGCCTTGATTCTTGTGGTGGTTTGAATGAGAATGGACCCTATAGGCTCATGTGTTTGAATATTTGGGTCCCCTGGTAGGACTATTTGGGAAAGATTAGGACATATGGCCTTGTTGGATGAAGTGTGTCACTGGGAGCAAGCTTTGAGGTTCCAAAAGTCTCCTGCCATTCCCACTGTGATCTCTGCCTCCTGCCTGTGGATCAAGATGTAAACTCTCAGTTGTTCCTGATGTCCATCATAATAGACCTTAACCCTGAAAAACTGAAAGCCCAATTAAACACTTTCTTTTAGAAGCTGCCTTGATCATGGTGCTTTCTTGCAGTAATAGAAAAGTCGCTAAGACAAGTCTGCAAAGACAAACTTGGGGAAGAAGGACTGAGCTGGATGTTTTTAAGAGCCAGGCTTAATAATAGCTTATGATACTTACATTTAACATCCACTAGGCCCAAACCTGTTGGCCCCAGCCCAGGTACAGAGGAAGCCTGGACAAGGTAGTCATCTTGAGTACTCAGGAATGGGAAAAGGAAATAGGATTGGCTGAACCTGTGGCATTATCTCTTTTATGTTTAATTGCAAATAAAGTTACTAAGCATCTAAGGTCCATAGTCTTAAGGCTGCAGAGATGGCTCGGCATTAAGGGAGCTTATTGCTCTTCTGGAAGAGCTGGGCTGGGTTCCCAACACCCACATGGTAGCTAACAAGCATTTTTAACTCCAATTCCAAGGGATCTTGATGCCCTAGTTTGGCCTTCATGAGCACTGGACATGACTTATAGACATACATGCAGATGAAACACTAACACATAAAAAAAGAACCATAGTTTTTCCAATAAATCCTTGGGATCTATTAAAAGGGGGAAATTAAAATACCACAATTAAACTCTCTTCAATAACTTAAAGGTTAATTTAGAAAGGATGAAATATTGCCATCAGCACCAAAGACAAGATATAGCCACAAAATATGAAGCATAGTGTAACAGAACCCAGTTAACACTACTCAAATTGATCCTGGTGGCAGCAGCATGCTTTCCTCACTACCTGCCCCAATGTTCTGGGTTTGCAAATGAAAGAAACACACACAGCCTTTATACTTTTAGATGCCTTAAACAGCTCAATGGCTGGGCCACTTTCTAACCTCCATGTGGCTGACCCATCCCCACTCGCCCCATAGTCCCAAGTTGGTTACTTACTAATCCTATATTCCATCTTTGCTGCCCTAAACCCAAATGTGCAGCCCTCTTAGAATGTGATCCCCAACTCCTTCATGACAACTAGGCTCTCTGTCTTCTGCACTTCTCAGGCCTGTAGTCTCTCTTCCTACTCCTGCATGGCAGCTCTCCCTCTTCCTGCTCCTTCCTTGATCCCTTGGCTGGAAAATCTAAAGGGCCAGCCCACCATTGGCTGTCAGCATCTTTATTTACCAATCAGAACCAACTGGGGGTGGGACATTGCAAACACGTTTTGGGGGGGACTTAATTAGCATGACAATACAAGCAGCTACAGTATAGTAATTACATAACAGTTTAAGGAAAATAAATCTCTCAGCATAGCATTTAATTGAATTTCAAATGAATTTTCCAGGTCATAATACCTGCACATATTTAGAAAAACCAGAGTTCTTAACATCTAATAAAATCATCAAAACACAAGTAAATAGAAATGGAGACATTTTCAGTCTCCATTTTAGATGCTCTTCACTACCTAAAATAATCTGTAATCATCATTGCTGTGTGAGGATGCCACTTTTCCATACAATTGACTATACTGTCTCTTTTTCATTGCTGTGACAAAATCCTGGTAACAACTTAAAGGGAAAGGGTTTATTTTATTTATAGTTGGAGATACTATATTTCAGAACAGCATGGAAAGCCTGTGTTGGGAACATTTACTCACATCTGGGCAGAGCAAGAAGCAGAGAGAGATGAATGCTTGTATTCATTGGGTTTGCGACTTTCCTCTAATTGATTCAGGTTAGGCCCTCTGCCCTTGAGATGGAGCTCCCCACATTTAAGGTGAGTCTTTCCTCCTCAGTTAATCCACCCAGGAATCAGCCTCACAGACAGTCCAGGAGGTATATTTATTGTCTAGATCATCAGTTTTCAACCTGTGGGTTGCGTCCGGCACAGAGGTTGGATAGCTGATACCTACATTATGATTCGTAACAGTACCAAAATTACAATTATGAAGTAGCAATGAAATCATTTTGTGGTTAGGGGACCACCACAACATGAGGAACTGTATTTAAGGGTCATGGCATGAGGAAGTTTGAGAACTACTGGTCTAGATGATTTTAAATCTAGTCAAGGTAACAATGAAGATTAACCATCATAATTGTCAAGTGTATTTCAAAGACAAAAGTAAAAATGACCTTGGTGAGTAAGTATTCAGAACATGTTTGTTTCTATACAATTATATTTTTATTGATATTTACAATGTAGCTCAGGAAAACAAGGACAAGAAGTGTAACACAAAAATGTATATAATTTAAAAAATGCATCTTAAAGTGCCAATAAGTATACACTGATACATATAGTCAGAAAGATTATTTAAGGTTCCACTGTTTATGGTCACATCTTAAGTCAACTGAAACCATATAGCATCCTCAGTTATAAAAGCATAACAATGAGTAATGTAGTGGTAGCTTGAATATACTTGGCCCAGGGAGTGGCAGTATTAGGAGGTGTGGCCTTGTTGGAGGAAGTGTATCACTGTGTGGGTGGGCTTTGAGACCCTCTTCCTAGCTGCCTGGAAGTCAGTCTTCTCCTGTCAGCCATTGGAACAAGATGTAGAAGTCTCAGCCCAGGGAGTGGCACTGTTAGAAGGTGTGGCCCTGTTGGAGTAGGTGTGTCACTATGAGTGTGGGCTTTAAGACCTTCATCCTAGCTGCCTGGAAGCCAGTATTCTGCTAGCAGCCTTCAGATGAAGATGTAGAACTCTTGACTCCTCCAGCCTCACAGCTGCCTGGACGCTGCCATGCTCCTGCCATAATGATAATGGACTGAACCTCAGAACCTGTAAGCCCCAGTTAAATGTTTTCCTTTATAAGAGTTGCCTTGGCCATGGTGTCTATTCACAGCAAAGGAAACCCTACCTAAGAAGTCTAATGTTTATGATAAATATTCTTTTGTAAAGTAATCTGGCACTTACAACTAAGCAGACTACATTTCTGGGATCACCTTAAAGCGTTTTAGCTAAGCATTCTCTAAATTTCTCTGGCAGTGAGAATACTCTTTTTGCAAAACGTTTGTATTCTTTAGCTGCTTTGAGAAATGATGCTCCATATATGGATATAGGTACCTGCTACTACTGATGCATTTAGCAAGTTGGGCTACATGTACTGCATTTTAGAGAGAAAGATATGATAAAACCCAGAAGCCTAAATCCATACTTGGTATTACATAGATTTAGATGACAAATCCTATACTTGAGTCTAAACTATAGCCTAAGTGATTAGAGCCTGCTACAGCATGATTTGCTTGTTTGTAAAGCAGGTACAAGATATCCTACATCCAGAACAATGAAAAGAGCCTACTCTATTTCTTTCTGTAATATGACATTTGAGGAAATTCTGGCAGATTTCCATTTGAGGCCACAGGTTGTATTGTCTCTTAAAGGGAGACAGGAAGTTGACAGAAGTCACATACTCCTAAGAGTGAGCAGTGTAATTCCCTCTGTGGTACAAATGGAAGAGTCTCGATGGAAAAGACCTCGGTTAAAGGATAATCAGGTGTAAAGCACTCCGAGAAATGTCGAAGGTAAGACCTCAACCCTACAAGCTGATAAGCCAGCCCTGACTTTTCTTTAGTGACATGAGTGACATTTATCTGCCTTTCACCAGAACATCTAATCCACTTGTCAAGGTGTGTCTTTAAATGGAGACCCGATTTCTGGTCAGAGTTGGCAGGCTTCGAATACAAATGTGACTGCCCTGGCTGAAATTCCTTATTGAAAAAAAAAAAAGAGAACATGGAGACACAAAATCCTCACGCAAATCCTTACAACGGCAGCACGGCTCTGCCTCTAACAGACATCCCCTGAAGAGATTCTTGCCGCTGCTGTGCCTGCTTTATGTTCTGCCAATTAAGCAGAATGAATGACTAATGTATTTAATAAATCTCAGTACTTCCTTCTTGGTCTCTAAGTAGAATCATAGAATGATAGCTTCTTCTCCTTGCTTCCAAATTATCTACCCAGACCGGTTTTGGAAACTGAAAATCAAGATGGCTGAAGAACATCTAGACCTGCCTAGTTCTATGTGAAGAATCTATGGCAGATCCAGGGTCCAATGTGTAAGGAGCTTATGTTCCATGTGCGTATGTAAACATAAATACATTTGAAGCTAAGTAATGCTAAGCAATTTGTGAAGGAGGAGACTGTAAATATTTACAGATAAACAGAACTTAGTATATGAGTTCAAAAGAAAGGAAAAAGGGGCCTGGCATGAGTGCCGAATCGGTAGAGGAAGAAGACATGAAATAGGTCTTCATGGAGTAGTGCGATAAATAAGACCTCCCTTAAAATGATGTCTTTCTGGGTGTGGTGGCTCACGACTTTAATCCCAGCACTCAGGAGGCAGACAGTCAGATCTCTGTGAGGTAGAGGCCAGCCTGGTCTATAAAGTAAGTCCAGGACAACCAGAACTTGTTACACAGAGAAACCCTGTCTCAAAAATAAAATGATAAATAATAAATAAAATAACAAAAATAAATAATAAATAAAATAACATAAAAATAAATAATAAATAAATAAAACGATGACTCATTAACTATAAGAAATAATGTTCTTTCTCCACCATCTTCCTCTGCCCATACTCCTCTTTTCTCTTTCTTTCCTCTGCTTCTTTTCCCATATGTCTTGTTGACCACTTAATTCATTCTGTCCATGTCATGAGTTTGTTTAGCCTCATCCTAAATTGTAACACCTCACCAAAGTCCCCTCTGTTGGTTTTGTTTTGAAACAGGGTCTCACTCAGGGTCCCAGGCTGACTTAAAACTAACAGTCATCTTTCTATTTCAGCTTTCTAAATGCTAGGATTACAGACCTGAGTAATTAGGTCTAGCTGGAAAGTCTCCTCTGTTTCCTCTTCTGTTGTTTGTTTAAATATGCTATTTCAATTGTGTGCATGTGTAGGTATGTGTGTGTGTGTATGTGTGTAGGTATGTGCACAAATGTTGGTACCCCAGGAGGCCAGAGACACTGGATCCTACTGAAGCTCTATTCACAACTGCCTGATATGAATATTGTGATCTAACCTTGTGTCTTCTGGAAGACCAGTACTTGTGTTAAGTTCTGAACTATCTCTCCAGCTTGTTTTTGTTTGTTTGTTTGTTTGTCTGTCTGTTTGTTTTATAGTAGAGACTCACTACATATCTCTGGCCTGGAACTTGTTACGTACATTGGGCTGGCCTTAAATTCACAGACTCTGCCTGCCTCTGCCTCTGAGTGCTACAATTAAAGGTGTGAACCACCATAGCTGAGCCCTGTTTCTTCTTTACCTAGACAGTTGTCTGTTTCTCCAGCTTTAGGAAATCCAATACCCTCTTTTGGCCACTATGTATATACATAAACGTAGTGCACAGACAAACACATAGTCAAAACACACATACACAAAAATTAAAAATAAATACATCTTTTAAAAAAAAGAGGTACATGCATTACTTAGGTATAGTTACACACATTAAAATGTGTTTAATGTAGGGCTCAGTAAGTTTGAGACATGACAAGCATATACTTGGAAGTCATCACTAATCAGATGTAAAATAATCCCAGCTCCCCACAAATGTGCCCTGAGCTCTCTCCTCACTCCTGGAATGGAGCAATCACTGAGCCAAGTTTTGTGGTGTGGATTAGGTTTTTTTTTCCTAGATTTTAATCTAAAAGAAATCATCAAAGACTTATAGTCTTTGTCTGTCTTATTTTAACTGTGTGATGTTTTTTAAATCCATCTATAATTGTATGAATCAGTTTTATATTTTAATTGTTGTGTGGCATGCCAGAAGTTGTTTTCACATAGCCTGATACAGAGTTTCTTTTCTGTTTCTGTGATTTAAACAAACAAACAAAAACAAGCAAATCACCCACAACAACAACAACAAACTAAACCATGACAAAAATAACTTATCAGAGAAGGGGCATTGTGGAGAACTCAAGGCAGGAACTTCAAAAACTAGTCACATCACATCCATAGTCAAGAGTACAGAGAATTGAATGTACACTTGCTCACTTGCCTGCTTGTGCACAGTTTTTCTCCCCTCACAGTTCAAGAATCCCTGCCTAAGGAATGGTGCTGCCCACAGTAGGCTGGGTCTTCACTGGTCAGCTAATTAAAACAATTGCTTAGAGACATATCCATAGGCTAACCCAATATAGATAATTGTCTTAGTTGGGGTTTTACTGCTGTGAACAGACACTTCCAAGGCAACTCTTATAAGGGCAACATTTAATTGAGGTCGGCTTTTCAGGTTCAGTCTATTACCATCAGGGCAGGAGCATGGCAGTGTCCAGGCAGGTGTGAGACTGGAGGAGTTAAGTGTTCTACATTTTCATCTAAAGGCTGCTAGGAGAAGACTGGCTTCCAGGTAGCTAGGATGAGGGTCCTAAAGCCCACACTCACAATGACACACCTACTCCAACAAGGCCACACCTACTCCAACAGGGCCACACCTTCCTAACAGTGCCACTCCCTGGGCTGAGCATATGTAAACCATCACAATAATCCTTCAATGAGACTCTTCCGAGAAGATTTTAGGTTGAGTCAGGTTGACAAATCTAACCATAAGACAGAGGCTTGGGGTATTTCTAGTTTTGTGGATTAAAACTTTTATCAGGGAAACTGAGGTTTCCTTTTGGGCTTTTAGTCTCATTAATTAAAAAAAAAGGTTTATAACTAACTTAGAAAAAAGCTCAGGGACAAATTTATTAGCCTTCCAGAGAAAAACAACAAATTATGCACACTCTAAATCTTGGCAGCTGTCTAGAGGAGGAGTATGGAGGAGGAGAGAAAGTAAAGAAGACATACCTTCTCCAGTGGAGATTGACAAGCAACTGCACAGCACAACAGGAGGGGAGAGGGCTTCAGATAAAGTATGAGAAGGACAAGAGAGCTTGAGAAAGCATGTTTGGGCTTTTGGCTGGTATCCCAAAGAAAAAGAGATAAAAGAAAAAGAAAACTTTAAACAGGCAGACTTTGCAGGGCTACACTGATGGAAGCTCTGCCAGCAACTGCCCAGAGGAAGAGGCTTCTGGAAAGGACCAGCTCATCGTCTCATGAGAGGGATAATTAGTCTTCCCTCCTTTACCCTGTTTTTAGGTGCTGAGGGGTAGATGTGGTCAGGTGATTGTCAAGGTCATCATTATTAACTCTTAAAACCAGGTCAATGAGATATAATGTTTTAAATGGCTTAGAATGTCAAGTCTCTACCCAGGGCAGGAGGTAGAAAAAGATTCTATTGACCAGGAGGAAGTAGCTTTGCCTTAATAAACCTCTATGAAGCCTAGACAGGTCCATTCTTCTATGGCTATTTAAATTCTAAGAAGGGGCAAAGTCGGTATTTACCTTCCTGGAGTTGCCAGGTGGGGAAATGGGAGGTAGAGTCCAAAGCTGATGATGAGGAAGGAGAGTACATCCAGAACTATTTCCCTGTCAAGTGTTGAAGCCCTAAAGTCATACAAGAACCAGACCACAGGCCAAAGCTCCCACATACTTCTGGCATTTCTGGTCTCCAGTCAGAACAGGACTGAGGACATTTCTGGCTTCAGACCAAAGGCATGAATCAAGGCCCATATCCCTAAACTGCCTGCCTTATTTTTATCTTTTCTTCTCATTGTTCCCCCTCTGAACAAATAACCCTGACTGCCATGAGGGAATTAGACAGTGACATGTCTGGATTTTTCTTGCTAGGTAGAGTTGTTGGGTGTGCTGGTTGGAATGCCCCAGCAATGAGCCTATCTAAGCAGCCTTGAGAGTGCATAGGCAGTTTAATTTGAATACAACTCAGCTGAGGTAAGAAAAAGAAGTCCTTAACTGGCGCTTAGTTAGAGATATGAGGGAAGAAGAGTCAACACAAGGGGAGTGAGGATTAAATTTACATTGAGTAAATTGAGGTGCAGAAAGATTTAGGGTTCCCATAAAAAAAAAAACTTTCAAGCTTTGGAGGGAAATCAAGGGGACCCAGATGGTTGGAGTTAGATTGTCACAGGACCATCTGAGTGGGGGACTGACTGTAATATGAGGAAATAAAGCAGTGTTAAATGCACATAATACAAAGATTAATAGAATCACTATAAATTGCAATAGACATAACCCATTTCTACAGAAGAGTCCAGGAAGCTGGTTCTAAGTAGTTTAGTGTGGCTTTGGTCTGGTTTTGTAGATCTTGAAAAACAAAGGAAATATTAGCAGAATTACCAGGAACACTAGAAATATCATTTTGTTTACAGTTAGGAAGGGCAAGAGAATCACTAATCTGATTCCATCTGTGGAGGCTGATAACTCTACCTGGCATGTCAGCAGCCCATACTCAGGGTTTACTGGGGAACCCTTTAAGACCTAGATCATTGGTTGTCTTTTTAAAAGTCTAGTTTAGATTTTATTTGTTTTATAGTCTTACCAATAATTTTAATCTGCTTTTAAAACCATGTAGATAGCCAAAACTAACCTTGTTTTGGTTTTTTAAGGGCATTTAGGGTCTGGTCCTCAGGGGTCACCTGGGCGTAGTAAGCACCCCTGGCTCCTTTAATCTTTCTGTTGCCAGTTGTGCCATCTGCTGGGATGAGTCAAAGTCTTCTTGTAGGGAGCATTCCTCTCTGGGTTGTCTCTCTCCTTTGCAGAGTGTACAGTGGGTACAGCAGTGTTTCTCAACCTTCCTAATGTGGTGACCCTTTAATACAGTTCCTCATGTTGTGGTGACCCCAACCACAAAATTATTTTGTTGCTACTTCATAGCTGTAATTTTGCTACTCTTATGAATCATGATGTAAATATACATACTTTTCAAAAGTATTAGGTGAACCCTGTAAAAGAGTCATTTGACCCCCAAATGGGTCACAATCCACAGGTTGAAAACCACTGGGTTACAGTCTCTATCTGCTTCTCAACACCATGGTCTCTCTGATCAAGAGGACAGAACTTAGTTAAAGCTGCCTTACAGGACTTTGCAAGACATGCACCATGGTTCCCTGAGACCTCCTTGACCTCAGAGAGCAAGGGCCAAAAATACTGGCTCTCCTTTCTGTCCTTCTGTTCATATTTGTTTAGACCTTGGTTAAATATGGTTAGTTTCACAGCAGCATTGAAGAAAAAATCACGCCTTAAAAATTAGCTGTTATATAATGCTTTGATAAAGTTTGATGGAAACATTGTTAAGTAAACCCGACTTAAGACTTGGTTCTTAATAAGGAACATGACACACTTGGTAGGAACTATAAACAATTATGTTGATAAACATGAAATCTTAAAGGGGTATTATTTAAAGAAAGCTGAAAGCATAGAACTAAATCTTTTTTTAAAAAAATCTTTAGATTCCAAGAATAGCAGAGCATATAAGTTTACCCCACAGGTGGGGACAATTGTCCATGAAGGGTAAAGTTATATTCTGAAGCAGAAGCCATCTTGTCCTGAGAGCCAGTCTTGTTTTCCAAGCAATAGGAGCATCTGTTGGCTACTTGTGACTATTAGTGTATTAGTCTTTGTGAGCTGTGTTACCATGTCTTTGGGTCAGACACATAAGGTATAATGGCTGCATGGAAGAAACACACTGAACCTTAGAAGAACTACTAGACTAGTTTCAAAAGTACTTGCGACACTTTTTTCTACATGTGATGCTTTGTATTTCTAGGAACATCATTACCACCATCTTCAGAAAACATGGAATTGGTTTCTCTAGAGTTGAATTCATAGTGCTATGCTCAGATCTTGGCTGTCCTCCATATATTTCCCTTTCCAGATTCTATCCTCCATTGTGCTTACTCCCTTCACACATACATGGTTGGCCACTTGCTGGCCCACGGCTGAGCCATACCTCAATGACAGTGCTTCCGCTAGCTATACAGCTGTCTGTGTGGTCATGACACACAATTACCAGCCACAGGGATCAGTAGAGTTTGACAGGGCCAGTGCTGGACACCACAGTGGAGGTGTGACTCACCATGTTCCCATGGCAAATTTCACAGATATCATCACCACACCAAACCCGCTCCTTGGATTTTAGGATCTTATTTTCTAGAAAGAAAGGTAATGAGAGTATTTAGTCTTTAGAGATTCGGTTGGTAAATACTCAATGAGCATCTACTATATGTAAACTTTGAGGAGTGGGGGCAGGGTTTTCAGACGTGCAGCATCTCTGCCTGATGAGACTCACTGCAATACCTAAGTGGGAGATCCTAGCAGATTGCTGTCCGAGAGCTTTAGGTGATGCGGTGGTTTGAATTTGCTTGGCCCATGGGAAGTGGCACTATGAGGAGGTGTGGCCTTGTTGGAGTAGATGTGGCCCTGTTGGAGGAAGCGCATTACTGTGGGAGTGGGCTTTGAAGCTCCGCCCATAGGGAAAGAGTCAGTTTCTCCTGGCTGCAGTCAGGTCAGGATGTAGAACTCTTAGCTCCTTCTCTAGCACCAAGTCTTCCCAGATGCTGCCATGCTTCCTGCCATGATAATAATGGTCTGAGTCTCTGAACCTGTAAGCCAGCTCCAGTTAAATGTTTGCCTTTATAAAAGCTGCTTGGGTCATGGTGTCTCTTCACAGCAATGGAAACCCAATCTAAGACAGTGACTAAGTACACTGATGCAATTCTAGCTGAAATACAAACTAGAAAATTGGACTGTATGGTTCATGATTATCACAGAGTGAAAGGAGACAGACAACTGTAGCCCATCCTGTCATGTTATTCATTTAGCAACTAATTATAAATCATCTTTTTGGTGATCCTGAATATGTATGAAGTCTTGACCTTTTACTGAGTCATCACAGGTGAGATTTGGAGCAGGAAGTGAAAAACAAGGATGTGTGAGAAGAAGATGTATATTTTAAAAACTACCAGTAGCCACTTTTGCTTAGTAATATGATGATACATTACCAGGCCAATGACCCCTAAAATTCATTAATAATTTAATGCTATGTGTCATTTTTTGCTATTTCTCCAAACGAATGTACATTGTCCTACAAATCTCTGTACTTTTCTGAAATGAATCTTTCATATAAAACAATATGTTTCCTTGTTCCAATGCAGGTCTCTTAAATAGAGTCATTCAAGAAACTTGAATAAGAACTAAAAACACGGGACTGAACACTCATATTATGCAAAAGCAAGTCATTATCTGGCTTGTGCTGCACAATGCACGAGCGCCTCACACTCCAGAGTTTAGAGAAGCACAATGGGAGAATGCCTGAAATTAATTAGTGCTCTCAGCATGCTACAAAGATAAGGATCCAGAAGCTTTGCTTGCAGTGAGTGGCAGGAACATGTTTCTATGTTCCTATCATGGGATCAGTTGTTGAGCGAGAGCTGGCTTGGAAATCTTTACCTTTACAGAGAGCACATTGGTAGAAGGGGGTGGGGGTGTGTGTGATGACACTGAATGGCCAAGAATACTGTTTACATGGCTGATCCTACCATCAAAGTCAAATCAAATCACCCAAAACTAAAAATAATAATATCGAATACACAAACAAACCAAGTCTTTTCCATTTGGTACAAAGTGTGAGACTCATTAATTTTCTATCCAGTACCAGGGGCAGACTATAATACAACTTCCTGACGCTCCATGGGATGTGGGGCAGAGCTCTGTCTCAGGACCCAGATAGCACAGTCTGACTTTAAAACCTACTACTGTGTGCCCTGTAACAAGCTCCTTCGAATCTCTGTTAGATTCCCACAGCCCTCAAAAATGGAAGAGTTAAACCAATTTGTCTCTAAGGACCCTTCCAGATCTGGAGGCCCAAGAGAGACACTCTCTCATTTGTGTCATCTGAATCTGACACCTGTGACTTGTATTTAGTACTGTTAGGAAGGATAGTTCCAGGAAGTATAGAACAACAGGTCCCTCAAAATAAAACATAAAGAACACTAGGTAGACCAGTTCAATGGCCTGAAATAGGTGGTGGCCAACTCCAGCCTGGACAGCTCAGGGCCTCAAAAAACAAGCGACAGTGGGTGATAGTGGCCCATGCTACCTAGGTTAGCTTAAAGCAAGTTCAAGACAAAGTCTACAGGGAAGCACATGGCAAAGTGATGTTGCTCCTTTCGCCAATAAAGTTTTCAATTTTAGGGATATTTAAACGCCTAATATATTATTGTATCATATATATGTGTGTATGTATGTATGTATGTATATATACATATATATTAGTGTATGTGTTGTGTGTGTATATGTATGTATATATACATACATATATTAGTGTGTGTGTTGTGTATATATATGTGTGTGTGTGTGTGTGTGTGTGTGTGTGTGTGTGTATGTTTTAAAACAGACCAAATTCTGGAGAAAGTGGGCTTCTGGAAAAAGCATGTCCTTTTCCCCAAAGTGCCAACTCTGAATGAAGTGGGGGTATGGGGGGTGGGAGATAACAGGAAAAGCATAATCCCATAGATTGCCAGGCCCCAGCAGATGCTCCTCTGCTCAGCCCACTCCTCTTCTGAAGTGTTTTCCTTTGTGTGGGGTGTGGTTTCTGTGCCCCACCCCTACTGAGGAGCTAACAGAAATTGGCTGTCATTAAAAAAAAAAAAAGAAGAAGAAGATCTGAATTTGGAAAGGGTTTTCTTGAGGCAGAAGAGAGAAGTAGAGGTGGGCTGGGTGTGACCAAGATCCAGTGTAAAACTGTACAAAAAATTTCAAGAATATAGAGCATATTCTTGCTTCCTTAGTGAAACTCCTGACTGAGTGATACAGTGCTGTGTTATGTCTGAATCAGACCATTTAGGAGCCCAGTCACCAAGACCACTGGGGTTGAGAGTGAGGAAACTAGAGACCTCTGTTGGGCAACTTTCCTACAGATCAATATGAAGATGAACTTTCATAAAATAATATTGTTTAGATGAACTAATGATTTTATAGAATTCTGGATTTGATTTAAATAGTTAGAGGAAGTTAGGGTAGTTGACAGAAAGTTTAATGAGGTGGTTTAAGTTGATTTTTCAGAAAAATATAACAAAGTTAGAGTTAGGAGGAGAATGTGCCCCTCTCTTGTAGAACATTGAGGGCTTCACAGGTGAGAAAAGGAGCGCAGTGAGTTTCCATGGGTCACAAGCACAGAACTATAGTTGGAAGGGAAAAATGGGCTTGAGACAAGTTAACGATCAAATAAAGCATCCATTCTAGGTAGGGTCTGAGTCCCTGGACCTTGTGATCTAGGAATATGGCCATAGGTTTCAGTGTGCCCCAGAAAAAAATAGGGTTATGAATAAAGAGTTAATAATTCTATTATGAATATAAGAATAGAGAATAGATGATTATCTAGTTAAGCTGAATAAGACTTCAAAAATAAGATATAAGATAGATGGTGATCTGTTCCTTGGTAAATACAAATTGTTGTCAGTGAGCACAGGAGAAAACTTGCTACTATAGACTGGCTTGTTTAAACTTTGTTAATCAACGACAAAAGAAGTATTGTTTGGGGTTGTATTAAACTTGTGGAGAAAAAGATAGATGGAAAATGTTTAGTTAGGTATGAGTTTCAAAACAAGAATCCATAATTAATAATCCTGCTCTAATGATTTAAATCTGTTTTTAAAGAATATGTGTTTATGGTGATTGTCTTTTAGAGGATATGTAATTTAAGGCTATGAAGTGATCTTTTTCCTACACAGAGAACTTTGTTTTAGATGGTATAAAAAATCCAAGAGAAAAAATAAAGCTGTCGGAGCTTTGCTCCATCCATCCATCCATCCATCCATCCATCCATCCAGTATGTCTGTCTGTCTGTCTGTCTGCATATGTGTAAAGGTGTTGGAGCTTGTTTTCTTTATCCATTTAGTGTTTGTGTGACAGAGAGAGAGAGAGAGAGAGAGAGAGAGAGAGAGAGAGAGAGAGACAGAGAGAGAGAGACAGAGAGAGAGAGACAGACAGAGAGACAGACAGAGAGAGAGACAAAGAGAGACAGAGAAAGATGGAGAGGGAGAGAGAGGGAGAGGGAGAGGGAGAGGGAGAGGGAGAGGGAGAGGGAGAGGGAGGAGAGGGAGAGGGAGAGAACGAATCCCCCTTCTTTTCTCTTCTCCTTCCTGATGGCCCCCCCAAAGTATTTAAAGAGTTCAGAGAGCACACCCCCAGTCACAGGGAGCGCTGGCCCTAGTGACTCAAGCTTTATTCCCTCAGAGGAAAGTCTGCTGAGTGATCAGTCATTGACTCCACACCTGGTGCTCCTCAGTTTACCCTGTGATGACAAAGCTGGCTTTTTGAAAATAAGCAGCCTTGTTTTATTTTTTAGTTGTGTGTATGTGCACATGTGCACATATATGAATGTCTGTGTCCTGTGGGTGTATGTCTGTGTATGTGCGTGCAATTGGAAGTCAGAGGACAAATTCAGGTGTAAATATTCAGGCACTATATATCCTTTAAAGATTTTATTTTTATTTATACGTATATGTATGGATGTATGATACAGATGTGTATGACCTGGAGGCCAGTAGCTCCCATGGAGCTGGAGTGACAGGTAGCTGGGAACCACCTGACAGGGGTGCTGGGAACTGAACTCAGGTCTTCTAGAATAGCAATAAGTGATCTTAGCCACTCTCTTCCCAGCCTCTGGCTGCAATATACTTTTAAAGTTAACACAGTTAGATCATTTTTTCCCTTTACGTGTTATAGGATCTCTCCCTAGCCTGGAACTCCCCAGTTAGACTTGACTGGCTGGCCAGTGAGCCACCAGGGGATCTGCCTAGCCTGGCTTTTTAGATGAGGCTTCTGAGAACTAAGCTCGGGTCCTCCTGTAAGCACTTCACTGCCTGTGCTGTCTCCTAAGCCCAGGTTTGGTTTAGTCGGATGTGTTGTTTTGAGACTGTGTCTTATTATGTAATTGCATTGCTACTTTTCGCATTGGTGTTGGCTAAGGAGCAGTAAAGTTCCATTAAAGGATGAAACGCCTAGCCAGAGTCACCCACAATACAAAGGAATTAATCCAGACAGGTTGGACAATCACCTGGCCAAGAGGCCACGCCTTGGAAGGTGGGCTTGCCTTAACCATGCTACAGAGGTAGGTAGAATAATCCCTTTAAAGGGGTTACATAATTTTTCCCTCCCAGAATTCTTACCTCCTAGCCCAGTTATATCTCTTTCTTACTAAGAAAGAGATAACTTTTCTTTCTCTCTTTTTTTTTTCTGTTTTTGTTTTAAATGGTGGTCTGAAATTTGCTTTTTCTGCCACTTTTGGCTTTTTCTTACTACAAGTCCCTTTGCTCGTGACGTGGTAGCTTGTCTACCATGGGGCACCTCCATGCCAGCTCAGTATTTCTGTTCTCTAGGAAGCAGCAGAAATGTACACCTTACTATGATGTTTGCTTGTTTATTATTTTTGTTTTTTCAAGACACAGGGTCCCCCTGTATAGCCCTGGCTGTCCTAGAACTCACTTTGTAGACCAGGCTGGCTCCAAACTCAGAGATCCACCTGCCCCTGCCTTCTGAGTGGAGGGTGGAGTGGAGGGTGTCTTTTAAACTCTAATAAAACTGTCATTTTTAATGAATTTTTCACGCTTAGCACTCACTCACTTTTTTCCTTTGCTGCTTTGTATTCTCTTTGGAGCTTCAGCCTATGGGATGGCACCACCCACATGCAAAGAGGGTTTTCCTTCCTCAGTTAAAACTGTCTAGAAAGAGTCTTGCAAACATGACCAGAGGTGTATTTCCTCCATGATACCAAGTCCAGTGAAGTTGGCAGTGAGGATGAACTGGAGATCATCTTACCCTACTTCTTAGTGCTGGTGGGACAGGGGTTCATCTCCATGCTTACCTGAACCCCCCTTTTCAGTTGTGTAGGCCTCCTCCACTTTCCTTCTTGGAGCCATTCTGTGCGTTCCACAAGTGCTGGATGAGTAGCTGTATGTTTCTGACTCAGGTTTGGCATAAAAATGATTACCATCCTTGATGTTATGACCATGTTGGGGTGAAGAGTGGGAAGGAGGCAGTGAACAAATGATGGAGTCAATACCCAATGCTATGATGGGTTGTGACAAGCACTATGACGTAGAGCAAGGCAAAGGGACTATGGTGCAGGGACTCTCATTTTAGAGTTTGGAGCGATCATGTTTGTTTCTTTTCTTTTTTTTTTTTTAAATGGAGGTATATTCCAGGACAGCTGGGGCTACATAGTGAGACCTTATCTTTAAAAAAAAAAAAATCTACAATTGACACACTGCAAGATACACATGTTAAGCATTTGTTGAGGCAGACAAAAACATCCAAATACATAAAATAAGTCTAAAATATAAATGGAAGTTAAAACAAGCCTGCCAATTATGTGCCACTCCCTCGATCGCTCCTTTCTAATTTGAACTGGCACGAGTGACTTTCTTCCATGTGATACGATTTCTAAAACTAAGTTAGACAGCTTGACATTGGCTCTACCTTGAAGTGTTTCTCTGTCCATCCCGTGCCCTCTGTCCTCTCTCTATTATTCCTTCCTTTCCATCTCTCCTTCCCACTTTCCATCCCTCCCTTTGTTTCTTAAAATCCATTCACTGTGCTGTAAAGGAAGTGAGGAAGCCAGAAGGAGAAGCCAGGTGTAGATGCTCTTGCTGACAGCTTGCTATACTTTGGTTCTGAAATGCCGCATAGTTTCATGTGTTAAATGTTTAGCAGCCAGTCCATAGCACTATTGGAAGGTGATATAACTTTTATGAGGTGGGGCCTACATGGAAAAAATTAGGACTCTGGAGAATGTGCCTTTGAAGAGGATGGTGGAATGCTGTCCCTTCCTATCTCTCCCTCCCTGTCCACCACAGTCTTCTCCACTACATGTTCTTAACATGACGTCATGTATAGCCATAGGCCCAAAGCAACAGGACCAAGAACCGTGTATGGTGGTAACTTTGAAACCACGAGGCAAAATAGAATCCTGTACTTTGTAAGCTGATTGTTTCAGGTATTTTGGTACAGTGGTGAGAAGCTAATTAATGCACTGCAGCCAATAGCCAAAGTTGTGAGTCATCACAAAATCCCAGTGCCCTTAAGATTCTCAGCTGAGACCCTGGGGATCACAGACTTCAGTCTCCACTGTATATAGTTCTTTTCTACAAATCATTTTGAGAGCAATTTACTTTTCAGAAATAGGTAACAGAAACAGAATAATTTCAGCATTCTAGAAAGTTCTTCTGGGCCCTTTCAGTCAGGTCCCCTGGTAGTTCTTCCTTTTTCTTCTACTAGCACAGTATAATTCTGATGGTTTCAGAGAAGAGAGATTCTTCAAACCAAATATGGTTTTGTTTTGTTTTGTTTCGGTTTGGTTTTTCAAGACAGGGTTTCTCTGTGTAGCCCTGGCTGTCCTGGAACTCACTCTGTAGACCAGGCTGGCCTCGAACTCAGAAATCCACCTGCCTCTGCCTCCCAAGTGCTGGGATTACAGGCGTGCGCCGCCACCACCACCCCGCTCAAATATGTTTTATTAGGCAGCTTTGGAGAGTACGAAGAGTTGGTCCATGCAAAATTCCCTGAGACAAAAGCAGAGACAACACCCAAATATCCACAAGATGGAGGAGAGGCAACATCCAAAGCAGAGGCTACAGATGGAGAAGTTACTGGTGAGTGCAAAATAGACACCCAACACCAACCTCTGGCCTCCAGGAGTGTGCACACACGTATCTACACATGTGAAAATGCACACACTACACAGACGTGCACATGCAAAGAAAGAGGAGGAAGAGGGGGGAAAGAACCACTGAAGAAAACTCAACCTGAAACACTGGAAATGAACCATGTGATAAATTAAACAAAAGCTCAGTAGAAAGCCTCACCAACAGAACAGACTGAGGAGAGGGAAGACTGCCCAAGAAAAACACAGTGACATACTTAGTTAAAGACACTGATAAACAAAGCCCAGGACCAGATGGTTTTAGTGCTGAATTCTATCAGACCTTCAAGGAAGACCTAATACCAATTCTCTTCAAACTATTCCACAAAATAGAGACAGAAGGAACACTACCCAATTCGTTCTATGAAGCTACAATTACACTCATACCCAAACCCCACAAGGACCCGACAAAGAAAGAGAACTTCAGACCAATCTCCCTTATGAACATCGATACAAAAATACTCAATAAAATTCTAGCAAACCGAATCCAAGACCACATCAAAACAATCATCCATCATGATCAAGTAGGTTTTATCCCAGGAATGCAGGGATTGTTCAATATTCGGAAATCCATCAATGTAATCCACTATATAAACAAACTTAAAGAAAAAAACCACATGATCATCTCACTAGATGCTGAGAAAGCATTTGACAAAATTCAACATCCCTTCATGATAAAAGTCTTGGAAAGATCAGGAATTCAAGGCCCCTACCTAAACATAGTAAAAGCAATTTACAGCAAACCAGTAGCCAACATCAAGCTAAATGGAGAGAAACTTGAAGCAATCCCACTAAGATCAGAGACTAGACAAGGTTGCCCACTCTCCCCCTACCTATTCAATATAGTACTGGAAGTCTTAGCCAGAGCAATTAGACAGCAAAAAGAACTCAAAGGGATACAAATAGGAAAGGAAGAAGTCAAAATATCGCTATTTGCAGATGATATGATAGTATACTTAAGTGACCCCCAAACTTCAACCAGAGAACTCCTAAACCTGATAAACAACTTCAGCAAAGTGGCTGGTTATAAAATCAACTCAAACAAATCAGTAGCCTTCCTCTACATGAAAGATAAACAGACTGAAAAAGAAATTAGGGAAATGACACCCTTCACAATAGTTGCAAATAATATAAAATACCTTGGTGTGAATCTAACCAAGCAAGTGAAAGACCTGTATGACAAGAACTTCAAGTCTCTGAAGAAAGAAATTGAAGAAGATCTCAAAAGATGGAAAGATCTCCCATGCTCATGGATTGGCAGGATTAATATAATAAAAATGGCCATCTTGCCAAAAGCAATCTACAGATTCAATGCAATCCCCATTAAAATCCCAACTCAATTCTTCACAGAGTTAGAAAAGGAAATTCTCAAATTCATATGGAATAACAAAAAACCCAGGATAGCGAAAACTATTCTCAACAATAAAAGAACTTCTGGAGGAATTACCATCCCTGACCTCAAGCTGTACTACAGAGCAATAGTGATAAAAACTACCTGGTATTATTGGTACAGAGACAGGCAGGAAGATCAATGGAATAGAATTGAAGACCCAGAAATGAACCCACACTCCTATGGTCACTTGATCTTTGACAAAGGAGCTAAAACTGTCCAGTGGAAAAAGGACAGCATTTTCAACAAATGGTGCTGGTTCAACTGGAAGACAACATGTAGAAGAATGAAAATTGATCCATTCTTATCCCCTTGTACAAAGCTCAAGTCTATGTGGATAAAGGACCTCCACATAAAACCAGATACACTGAAACTAACAGAAGAGAAGGTGGGGAAAAGCCTCGAATACTTGGGCACAGGGGAAAAGTTCCTGAACAGAACTCCAATGGCATATGCTCTAAGATCGAGAATTGACAAATGGGACTTCATAAAATTGCAAAGTTTCTGTAAGGCAAAGGACACTGTCAATAGGACAAAACGACAACCAACAAATTGGGAAAAGATCTTTACCAATCCTTCATCTGATAGAGGGCTAATATCCAATATATACAAAGAACTCAAGAAATTAGACTCCAGACAACCAAATTACCCTATTAAAAAATGGGGTATAGAGCTTAACAAAGAATTTTCAACGGAAGAAACTCGAATGGCCGAGAAGCATCTAAAGAAATGTTCAGCATCCTTAGTCGTCAGGGAAACGCAAATCAAAACAACCCTGAGATTCCATCTCACACCAGTCAGAATGGCTAAGATTAAAAACTCAGGTGATAGTAGATGCTGGCGAGGGTGTGGAGAAAGAGGAACACTCCTCCATTGTTGGTGGGACTGCAAGATGGTGCAACCACTTTGGAAATCAGTCTGGCGGTTCCTCAGAAAATTGGACATAGCATTACCCGAGGATCCAGCTATACCACTCCTAGGCATATACCCAGAAGATGCTCGAACATATAACAAGGACATATGCTCAACTATGTTCATAGCAGCCTTATTTATAATAGCCAGGAGCTGGAAAGAACCCAGATGTCCTTCAACTGAGGAATGGATTCAAAAAATGTGGTATATTTACACAATGGAGTATTACTCAGCTATTAAAAACAATGAATTCGAGAGGGTCCTAGGTAAATGGATGGAACTAGAAATTATCATCCTGAGTGAGGTAAGCCAATCACAAAAGAAGACACATGGTATTCACTCACTGATTATTGGATATTAGCCTAGAACCTTGAAATGCCCAAGATGCAACTCACAGGCCACATGAAGCCCATAAAGAAGGAAGACCAAGTGAGGGTGATTCGGTCCTTCTTAGAAGGAGCAACAAAATACTCAAGGGAGCAAATATGGAGACAAAGTGAGGGACAGAAACTGAAGGAGGGGCCGTCTCAAGACCACCCCACCTGAGTATCTATCCCATGTGCAATCACCAAAGGTAGATGCTGATGTGGAAGACAGGAAGTGCATGCTGATAAGAGCCTGATATGGATATCTCCTCAGAGGCCTTCAAGAGTCAGACATATTCAGAGGCAGATGCTCACAACTAGCCATTGAACTGATCATGGGGTTCTCAATAGAGGAGTTAGAGTGAAGACTGAAGGAGCTGAAAGGGTTTGTGGCACCATGAAGAGAGCAACAATACCAACCAACCACAGCTCCCAGGGTCTAAACCACCAGCCTGGGAGCACTTAGGGGGGGATCCAGGGCTTCAGCTGAATATGTAAAAGTGGAGGGCCCTGCTGGGCATAGGTGGAAGAACCTTGACCTCATGAAGGCTGGATGCCCCAGGGGGTGGGAATTTTGAGGGTGGGGAGGTGGGAGTGGGGGAGTGTAGATAGAGGTTACATCCACAGAGAAGAAGGAGGAGGGGCGAGGGGATTGGGGGTTCCGAGGGGGTGGTGGGGGATGGGGTAAGGGGACAACATAGAAAATGTAAATAAATCATCCAATAAAAAAAAAAAAGAAAAAAAAAATGAAAAAAAAAGACACTGATAAACATTTCAAATACATGAGTAGAACATGTGAGATCTTTGGGATATCACAAAAAGGCCAAATTCACAACTAAGGCCATAGAAGAAAAAGTCCTCCATACTAAAAGCATAAAAACCATATTCAATACAACTGAAGCAGAAACTTTCCCAAAACCTAGGATAAGAGGGGAAACTGTTCAGGTCTAAGAGGCACAAAGAGCACCAAGTAGACAGGAACTAAAAAGAAACCCTTACATCATGTGCATGCCGAGCTAGGAAGAAATGCCAAGTCATGCAGAAAGGTGGTACAGTAAGTAAGATTCCACCAGAAAATTCCTACAATGGGTAAACATTTTTTTAGCAAAATGGCAGGATACAAAATTAACACAAAAACAAACAAGTCCAGAAAGAAATCAGGGAAACAATCTCATTCATGATTCACACACACACACACACACACACACACACACAAGCTACTTAGTAATAAGCCTAAGAAGAGCTGTAAAAGAGCTCTGCACTGAAACCTTTTAAACAACTCAGGAGGGAAACTGAAGAAGACATGAATTAGACAATGAGAAGACTTCCTATCTTCATGGGTTAGAAGAATCAATATTGTAAAAATGGCTATCTTACCACAAGAGATCTGCAGACTCAGAACACTCCACCTCAAACTTCACAGAAGTAGACAAGTCATTCTAAAGATTTATTTGGGGATGGGGACAGAGTCATGTGTGTCATGTGCACATGCACCTCTGGACTCCATAAGAGGCTGTCAGATCCCCTGGAACTGTAGTTAAAGACAGCTGTGAACTGTAGGTCCTGGGCACAGAATCTGGGTCCTCTGCAAGAGCAGTACGTGCTATTCTCCACTGAGTCATCTCTTCAGCTCCAAAATCATTTTAAAAGTCACTTGGAGCCAAAATAAACCTAGGTGGACAAAGTAATTCCAAGGGGGTGGTGGAAAGCTGGAGGCATCACCATACCTAGTTTAAAATCATATTAGAGAGGCATAGTAACAAAACAACATGGTGATGGCACACACACACACACACACACACATACACACACACCCCTCTCAAAAAAAATAACCAGACACATAAATCAATGGAATAGAATAGAAAATCCAGATATAAACTTGTGTGGCTATAACCATATGTTTTTTGAGCCAAAAATTACTGGAGAAAAGACAGTCTCTTTCATAAATGTGATGGGAAGATTGTGTATCTATATATAGAAGAATTAATTAGAATGAAACTAGATACTTACCTCTCACACTATACAAGTCTACTGAACGGGAGAAAAATCTTTACCAGATATACACATAACAGAGAATTAGTACCTAGAATATACAAAACAAATCTATCAAGAAGATAAATTATAGAGTCAAGAACTAAATTCATAGAAGAACAGATATAAATAGCCAACAAATTGTATTCAACATCTCTAGCCACGAGGGAAATGCAAATTAAAATTGCTTTTAGATTCCAAGTAACCCTAGGCAGGATGATTATCAAGAAAACAAAGGAGAAATGCTGGCAAATGATGTGTGGGAAGGGAAAGCCTCATTCACTCCTGGTGGAGTACAAAGTAGTGCAGCCAATACAGCAACCCGTGTGGAGTTTAAAAAAAAAACCCAACAAAAACAAACAAAAACCACAATAGAATTACCACATGATCTAGCTATACCACTCCTAGGCATACGGCATACACCCAGTGAACTCCATATCCTAACACAGAGATACTTGCTCATCCTGTTTGCTACAGCTCTGTTCACCACAGCTAGAAAATGGAACTGGCTGAGTTGTCCATGAACAGATGAGTGGATAATGGAAATGTGACAGTACACGCACAGAATTTCATTCTGCTGCAATGAAAAACGAAGCTGTGGACGTTGCAGAAATATGCACGGAGCTGAGAAATATCTTAAGTAAGAAATTTCAGATTTGTATGTTTAAGTTGGAATGACTGTAGAAGGTAAGAGCCTGGACGGGGGTGACGAATGGGAGAAGGCTTTCCGGATAGGTAAGAGCCTGGGGGGGGGGGGTGTGTGTGACGAATGGGAGAAGGCATTCCGGATAGGTAAGAGCCTGGACGGGTGAGGAATGGGAGAAAGCATTACAGATGAGTACAGTAGAGCATAATGTGATATGAAATTAGAGGGAAAGAGTACTGGGGTGGACATGTGTTGAAGTAATTATTTAAAACGGCCGCTGGCCAAACCGACTAAGCTGCTGCGGCTCTGCCTAGCTCAGCCGCCATGTTTCTCGACCAGAGGCCACGTGTGCACCGCAACTAGAAACAGCCAGCCAGAAACACCAGCCTTGCCACCCACGAGACGCCAGCGTGAGAGATGGCTCTGCCAATCTTCCACGCTGTCTCCGCAAGGCTGGCCATTGCCCAGACCATCCTGCCATCCACCCGGGCCCAGTAGGAAAATGAGACTCTAATGCTTAAATTATCCAAAGCTTATGTATTTGGTAATGATCAGTAACAAGATGCCCATACAATCAGAAGTGTAACCCAATACCCAACCTAGATATACCAACTACCTTTGACTGCTACAGACACCTGAACATCCACCTCCATGTTCTCTCTCTCTCTCTCTCTCTCTCTCTCTCTCTCTCTCTCTCTCTCTCTCTCACTCTTTTTTCTGGTTTTTCGAGACAGGGTTTCTCTGTGTAGTCCTGGCTGTCCTGGAACTCACTCTGTAGACCAGACTGGCCTCGAACTCAGAGATCCGCCTGCCTCTGACTCTCAAGTGTGCGCTCTCTCTCTCTCTCTCTCTCTCCTCTCTCTCTCTCTCTCTCTCTCTCTCTCTCTCTCTCTCTCCCTAGCTCCCCCTCTTCTTTCTCTTCCTCTTATTCCTTCACTTCCTCTCCTTACTCCTCCCACCTTAGCTCCTCCTACAGACATGTTTAAGCGAGGATGGGGTTGGGAAGAAGGAGAGGAGGTGAGATAGTTAACCCAAACTAAGGATGCATGAAAGAGTCCTGTGGAAACCTACTGCTTTGTGAGCTGTCAAAAATGGATTTAGAAAAAAAGTTAGAATGGCAGGGTAAAGGACCATAATACTTAGGTTGGGTTAGACAGCACCTCTCCTTCATCCAGTGCGGTAGGGACCCACTACTATTAAATGGGACCCAAGAGTTTACCTGTTTCTTCCCTACCCCACAAAAAAAGTTTTGCCAGAAACTGGAGAAAGGCTTCAGTGAGAGAGAAGACAGAAGAACAGCTCACTGGCTCACTCAAGTCTTCATGGCCCCTAGGAAGAACCATTGATTGAAAACCATAAGGACAGTATTGTCCGTGCTGAGCAACTTGGGGTCCTTGAAGAGTCTCTCAGCCTGGTAGGCCTATCCAAACCAGACCTGGAATGAACTGGAATAATGTGGTCTACATTTTGAGGTGGTATTCTGTGTGGTCTTGGGGTCTCTTCTGGCTGTCTTCCTAGCTCTTGGCACAGACTGTCACCCACACTTCAGTTTGCTGGCACTTCCATCCTCAGGTATTGCTTTCACAAAGAGACAGACCCCTCACTTATTGTATGAGAACATTCTCATCATTTACTGGAAAGATGGTGTGCTGAGGTGGCTCATCCACACCCAAGGTGACTCAGCTTCCCAGCTGTCCTCTTGCTGAACTGCTGGCCTTTTGAGATTCAGCCCAAAGGCTATGTCCTTATCTAAGCTTGATACTTTCTATTCACAGGTAATCTATTAAGTATCTTCAGATGTCAGATAATGTGCAGAGCTCTAGGATTCCAGTATACATTTGTCTGGCCCTGAACCTGAACATTTAATCACTACATGACTCTCTGGATATGTTTCTCTTCCATTACTGAGCACATGGCATGATGTAGCGGATGGTCAATTGCCCAGCAAAATTCCTCCCTCTTCTCAGCAGCATGTGTCCAGATGAAGATGGTTTCCAGACATATTTTAAGACAGAATGCAAGAAGGAATTCTCCTTTCTACGACACCTACTTTTACTGCCTATAGCCCAGCTTGGCAACTGTCTTAGGGTTTCCGTTGCTTGTGAACAAACACCATGACAACATTTAATCAGGGCTAGCATACAGGTTCAGAGGTTGAGTCCATTATCATCAAGGCAGGAAGCATGGTAGTGTCCAGGAAGACATGGTGCTGGAGAAGGAGAGTGTTCTAAATCTTGATCCAACTGCATCCAGGAGAGACTGGCTCTTCCGAACTGGGCAGAGCTTCAAAGCCCATCCCTACAGTGATGCACTTCCTCTAACAAGGCCACACCCACTCCAACAAGGCCACACCCACTCCAACAAGGCCTCCAACAAGCCCTCCTTATAGTACCACTCCCTGGACCAAGCACATTCAAACCACCACAGCAACATAGACCAATATGGTAACCTGGCGATGGTAGGAGAACAAAACGGAAAGAACTCTTGAGTTCTGAAGTCTGCCTAAAAACCAAGTAAACAGAGCCACTAATCTGTGATTAGAGAACAAACTTCAGTATTCCCTGACTCACTATATTTGGCTGCCATTTGTCCTAGCAACTGAAACACCATTCTGAACAATTCATATTCAGGTGATCTATTCTTCTTTTCCCCTCTGTGAGACAGACAAGTCCATGGGAGCCGAGAGCAAATCCATCTTTCTATATCTGGCCTGCAGTAGAATCTGGCAAACCACAAGTTCTCCTTGATGGATGCTCCTATGGAATGAGTAGTTAACTAAATGATTACTATACTGTTGCCGAAATGCCAACGAGAAGTGTTTTGCACTGAGACTGGATGCAGGCATATCTGAAACAGGAGAAAGACTTGTCCTTAGTCAGAGTCCAGACCGCATGTGGAACTGGCAGCATCCTTACGGGACTGGAGGGAGGAATGCAGTCAGATCCCGGTTTACTTTATATGGTGGTAATGTATGCACTTGCCAATGCTAGGAAGGCCTGCCAGCAGGACCCCAGGAGTGCTGTTTAGTGACCACTGTGGTGATTAAAAGTAGCATACTGCACAGTGACTCCCTAGTTCTTTTTCCAACATGTTCTCCTAGTTGAGTAGCTTTATTTGGGAAAGTGAGAGATGGCAGAGGTACTGTCCATCAATATCATCTGTCACCATCTTTGAGCTGCCAGCATGACAGCTGGGGGAGAGTAGGATCAAGTTGACTGGCAGAATGCTTTACATCTAATGAATCTGTGCACAATGATAGTATAATAAATAAGGCTCTAGAGGAACGTGGCTATCACTTGCATTCCAAAAGTGAGATATGGACTTACCAGAGCCATCTGTCATCAAATATTAGTCTTTGTGTCCATGGCTGGCCTGGCTTGAGAAAATGGAAAACATCAGCAGAAGGAGGTACATGTTGGCACCATGTCTTTCAAAAAGACTTAAAGGGAGCTACTTCAAGGAGCCAGAGATTTCCAGATGCTTTTGAAGCAAATATCTACAACTACGACCTAAAGCGGTTGGACTTGAAATCTTAGCTGCTGAATGCCAATGAGCCTTTCCACTGGACAAGGTCTGCCTGTCACTCGGGTTACGTTCTAGAGTAATATCCTTCTTATCTGCCTGGATTTGGGGCTGGAATTATTGCAATCATTTTTAATGTGTTTTTGCCAGCTTTATCCAACTGATCCAATGAAACCTGACTGTTACCAGAACACTTTGCTAAGGACACAACCATTGGTGACAGGGATATTGAAAGTGGACAGAAGCTTGAGAATTAAATGAAAGCAGTTAGGATTCGCAGTTGCTTAGTCTTGTCTTTCTTGTTTGAGGAAAAGATGAAGACAGAGAACTGGAGCCTAAATGAATCTTGTCAATCAACAACACAACTAAATGCTGAGCATAGCAACCCTCGTGGTCTTGAAGAAAATCAGAGAGGGCAGGGTGGCATGCTGATCACTTTAAAGGAATTTGAACATAGAACAACAATTCACTAAAATGAAACACTTGAGAATAATGAAGATCTGGTGGCTGCAGCTACAGGCAACTGTGTGGGGCTTAAGGTCTCTGGGTAAGACCTATCTTCATAGGGTTTGTGCCTTGATAAGGTGTGGGCAGTTACAGGGATGGGTTCCTAGGGATAGGATTCAGTGAACTTAATTTTAGTGGTTTACATAACTCACCTTGGAATTGGGTTTCTCTGTTGAGAACAAGTATTGTATGACACTATGACTGGGCAGTTGTTAACAAATATCTATTCATTCCAGATAGGGCATGGATTATAGACCAAAGTCAGGATTCCACCAAAGTCCACTTGATGAGCCAATGTTTTATTATGGAAAACTTCTTATGAGAGTTACTTATAGGAGTAGTTTAGCTCAAAGACAATTGCATCACCAGTAGACCACACATCATGGACAACAGCTCACAAAAGCTGGAAATCTGGAGATCACAGTACCACCTGCAGGCAGTATGGCAGCTCCAGAGGATTGAGACTCTGAGTCCTAACCAAGAGGTGAACAGAAGTAACAGTTTAACCCTGGTGACAGCCTTACAAGGTGAATATTAACATTGACTCTATACATAATAATGGATAAGATGCTAAATTTTATCAATTTTTTTTGTCTTTTTGAAATAGGGTCTCACATAGTCCAGGTTGGCCTCAAACTTACCTTGTAGCCAAGAATCCCTTGGAGTTCCTGATACTGCTACCTCCACCTCCCAAGTGCTGGGATTACAGGCATGCATCACCATGTCTGACTTTATGCTATGTTGAGGATTGAACCAGGGCATCATGCACGCTAGGTAAGCACTCTGTCAAACAAGCTACATCCCCAGCCTTTACTAGAACTTAAAAAAATGAAAAAGAATGATTTAACTCTTCTTCTTGTATAGAAAAGAAAACCCAGGACAACCAAGTCAGCTAATGGATTCCCCAAATTCCTTGACATGTAGAAGCTTCCTCCTCTCAGTCATTTCTGATTCTGAGTGGCTGATGTCAGTGCTCCACAGTGTCACCCACAGTGCATGGAGTCAGGTGTCCTTTTGTTGTGTCGTATATAATTTACTAATTGTATAAAATATTCAGCAATGTGTTTCTTTTTAATTAATTAATTTTGAATGTGTAGATATTTGATGTATATGCGTATGGTATGTGTAAACGTGTGTGTGTGTGTATGTACAGATCTATGCACAGATGCAGAGGCTACCGATGTCAGGTGTCTTGCTCCAACACTCTCTACCATATTCCCTTGAGATGGAGTATCTCAACTTGAACCTGGAGCTATGCTGAAGACCAGCAAGTCCCAGCAGTGCTCCTGCTTCCATTCCCCCATAACCCTGTGCATGTCACCACACTTGGCCTTTCATGTGGGTACTGGGATCCAAGCTCAGATCCTCGTGCGTATCCAGTGAGTGCTCTTACCAACTGATCCAGCTCCCCAGTCTCCAGCAATGAGGCTTAATAATTCCTCTGGCAATGAGTAATTCTTCTTATCATTTTCTTATTGGAGCACTGATGTTTCCCAGTTTCTGCTATTTCAATTAACGTTGACTAAATTGTTGACTGTTTCTTTTGAGAGCTCTCCCCAGTGAGTGGCTTTGGCCAGGAGAATAATAAAACTGTAAGAACAAGTCACATATGTCATTTAGCACTTTCCAAGAACTGCCTTAGAAGATGTAACAAGAAGACAGCAGAAAAAGAAAGAAGTAAGCTTAAAATGATGTGTGTGTGTATGCATTTTGTGTGGTGGGGAATTACTGCACATGTGCCATGGCACACATGTGGAGGTCAGAGGTAAACTTTTGAGAAATGGTTTAGTTCACCATATGGACCCCAGGGATCAAACTCTGGTCATCAGTCTTAGTATCAAGAGCCTTTACTCACTGAGCTATCCCACTGGCCCTTAATTTTTATTTTATTTTATTTTACTTTACTTTACTTTACTTTACTTTATTTTATTTTGAGGCAGGATTTCTTTGTGTAGCCCTGATTGTCCTAGAACTTTCTCTGTAGACAAAGCTGGCCTCAAACTTAGAAATCCACCTGCTTCTTCCTTTTAAGTCCTGAGATTAAAGGCGTGTACCACCACCACAAGGCATTCACTGGCGCTTAAAATATGTTGTTTTAATCCAATATAGCCAACATAACCATTTTAATATAGACCCAATATAAAATTAATAAACTTTCTTAATTATTTCTTATATAAATATGGATTTAAACAAATGTGATGCATTTCTCAGTGTAGATTAATCACATTTCAAGTAAAAAAGTTACTCATGGCTGGTGACAACTGTATAGAACAGAAGCACTAGAGAAATGGTTCTTAACCTTCTTAATCCTGAGACCCCTTAATACAGTCTTTATGTGGTGACTCCAACCACAAAATTAAATATCTGATATGCAGGGTAAAGGTTGTTTGGCCCCCAAAGAGGTTGCAACTCACAGGTTGAGAACCACTGTTCTATAGTTTACATTAGGAATGGCAAGCATGGCTGTCCGAATTACTTGGTGTGATAAGAATACTCTCGACAGTGTTTGAGTCTTCCTTTCCTGAAGTCTTTCTCAGAACTATGATCTGCCCCCTAACCCTTCCAGTGTATTGGCTATGAGGTAGCATCACACTGTGTTTCTCTTGTCTTTAATCAGCTTATGAATTTGGTCTCCTTATTATGTCTACTGATTGTGCTTTCTAGAAATTTCTCCTGACCCCCTGGTTTTCCCATTGAGCTATATATTTCTCATTGATCTTTGCAGATTTCAGTAAACAAGTATCTTACAAATGTCAATGTTTCAACAATGATTTATGTCCTTACACTGGTAGCAATTTTGTTACCCAAAAGTTTTTTTTTAATTTATTTATTATTTTATTTATGAGTACACTGTCGCTGTCTTTGGACACACCAGAATAGGGCATCCAATCTCATTATGGATGGTTGTGAGCCACCATGTGGTTGCTGGGATTTGAACTCAGGACCTCTGGAAAAGCAGTCAGTTCTCTTAACTGCTGAGCCATCTCTCCAGCCCCATAAGAAAGATTCTTTTTTTTTTTTTTTTTGGTTTTTCGAGACAGGGTTTCTCTGTTTAGTCCTGGCTGTCCTGGAAATCACTCTGTAGACCAGGCTGGCCTTGAACTCAGAAATCCGCCTGCCTCTGCCTCCCAAGTGCTGGCATCAAAGGCGTGCGCCACCACTGCCCCAAAAGTTTTAAAGAAATGATATTTATTGATGCTTTCCCTTCACAAGTTTGTGCTTTTTCTGTTAATAAATTCCCGTTTTCTCCAAGTCATAATGATAGTTGCCTTTTTTTCTTTAAAATTCCAAGTTTTCTTCTTCACATTTAGTACTTTTTCCTACTAGAATTTCTTTCATGCTGAGGTAAAATCCATCCCTTGCTTTGCTATGTGGATCATCAGTCAGCCCAGCTCCCAAGAGTCTGCTGCAGCTCACTGACTTCAGGACCACGTGTGGACTGCGTGATCACACAGGCTCAGCTTCTGTGCCTGGGAGGACTTCTAGGGCCTCCGTTCATCTGTTCATCACACCTTACCTTAACCAAGTTGTTGGAAGTTCAATTCTCAAGGGTCTCAATGGCAAATATATATATATTTAAATTAAGGATCCACTTTCTTGTTTTCAAAGTTGTATTCAAAAGTTTGGTATTTACTCAGTGAGGACTTAGGGAGGGTTGGGAGTCTCATCAGTTTAAATCTAAACTCTACATGTCAAGCTGTCTCTGCATAAATGGAAGAGTATTGGTCAGGCCGGGTTAGCCTTTTGGTTTGACTGTCCATCAGCAAGGGAGATCTGCTCATCCTGGTCACTTAGGACCTGGGACCTTAGGACCTTAGGGGCTGGGAGTGACTGTCTCCATTTTGTTTTACATGTCTATGATTACTAACTGAGGACATGGTGGTTTACACACGGTTCTTAAATTTCTGTTCACAGTTGTTCAAAGCAAGTCAAATATTTCCCTTCAGCACTTGCCAACTCTTCCCCACGTCCTTGTTTTCTTCTTGTACCTATGCTGTCTTCTCTTGGCTGTCTGTTGTAGGGGTTCTAACTAAGAGATAAAATACCTTAGCCAAAGAAAGTTCCAGAAAAAGGAGTTCATTTGTCTTACTCTCCTCCATGTCCCAGTTCATCATCAAAGGACGTTACAACAGGAACTGGAGGTAGGAACTGAAGCAGAGACCATGAAGTAATGCTGCTTACTGGCTTGTGTCCCGTGGCACTCCCTGGACCAGCCTTAAACAAACAAAAACAAACCAACCAACCAAATACTTTTAAAGTTGTCTTTTTAAAGCATCTAAATCTTTTTTGACATTCAGTCTAAAACATCCAAAGTCTCTTTAAAATTCCAAACTCTCTATGCAAATCCAAAGTCTCTTTAAAAGTTCTAAGTCTCAATTGTGGACTCCTATAAAATAAAAAAATAGGTAAGAAACTTTCTTCTTCCAGGAGGGAATAACAAGGGCAGTTAATTGAATTAAAAGCAAAACAAGTCCAACGATATAAAGCTCAGCCCAGACTTGTAGGACCCATTCCTGGTCTTCTACTCTCCATGGGTTTGGACAGTTCTATTCTCCAGCTCTGCCCTCCACAGCACTCACAGCTAATCTCATTTGTTTAAGCCAGCTGTGCTGCACAGCTGCTGCTGTGCCTGATCATTGTCTCATCACGCTGGCTTCTCCAATGCTGGAGTCTCCTGTTCCAACTGGGCTGCACTGTTACCACCTGCTTCTTCTGGGCTCTCTTCAGGGATCTGGATCTTGTCATGTGGTATTAAGCCTCAACTTCTCATCCTGGAGCTTTTACTGTAACTTCACCAGTGGCCTCTCTCATATCCTCCTGGTGTCAAACCTCAGCTGCTCTCCATGGCTATTCGTGTCTTCAAAACCAGTACCACCCCGGGGAGTTTATTAGACATGACCAAGTTTGTCAGCACAAGGTACACCCTTGGCCTTCTCTGGACTACAGATTCTGTGTACTGACCCTGAGGGAATAATTCCTGGATTTTCCCTCAATCATGATGATCTCTTCTTAATCACAGATGATTCTTTAGCTCCAGCTGACCAGCATCCATTGCAAAGGTTTTCACTGGTCTCTTGTAAATCAGAGCAGGTTCTTCAGCAGGCGAGTTGCCTAGCACTACACAGTCTTAACACAAAATATCACACAAATGGCCTCAGGAGTCTATGCTTCCCTCCAAAACTTCACAAGTCCATCGTCTGCATCACTCTGAATGCTATCTTCCAAGCTCCCACAGAACAGGCCATTCAACCCATGAGCACTCAATTTTCTAGCTCCAAGTTCCAGAATCCTTCCACAGCCCTCTCAAAAACATGGTCAGGCCTGTCACAGCAATATTCCACAGACCTGGTTCCAGTTTCTGTTTTGGTTAGGGTTTCTCTTACCATGATAAAACCCCATAACCAAAACCAATTTAATCTTACAGTTTGTAGTCCATCATCCAGGGAAGACAATGCAGGAATATGGAGGTAGGAATGGAAGCAGAGGTCATGGAGGAATGCCACTTGGCTAGAGGATTAAATTTGGTCCTACCCCCACCCCCGATCCCCTGACTCACTACCCATTTCCTCTATCATGTGATACTGCATAAAGACCTTGTCCGATGCTGGCACCTGTAGAAATGTTAGAATTTCTGTTCTATATGTTACTCCCCATGGCTTTTTCAGTAGACTTTCTTATACTATCCTGGACCATGGGCCCAGAGATGTCACTGCCCACAGTGGGATGTACTCTCGAATATCAATCACTAATAAAGAAAATGCCCCACAGGCTTGCCCACAGGCAGTCTGATGGAGGCATTTTCTCAACTGAGATTCCTCTCCCAAGATGATTCTAGCTGCCAGCAGAAGGTGTGGCCCAGATTAAAGGTGTATCTTCTCACCTTGAAAGATCTCAATTAAAAGTGGGTCTTCCCATTTCAAATGACTTAATTAAAAAAGCCCCACAGAGTTGTATCTAGCTGCTTGAGTTTTAGCTAATTCTAGATGTAGTCAAGCTGACAACTGAAATAGCCATCACAGATACTTCATCTTTTAATTTTAAAATTTATTATTATTATTATTCAAATCTATATTTATCTCACTTCATAGCCCCAATCTAGCTGAGAACTCCCTATGTAGACCAGGATAGCCTTGAATACATTTTATATAAACAAATTATAGCAATCTTTCATGGCTTGTTTTCCTAAGTGTGGTATTTTCAAGGGTTACCCATGTAGAACAACATCAGTTTCCATTCCTTTCTATGGAGTGCTGACAGTCCACTGTTTGGACAGACCTCACTATTTATCACTTACCAGGTGATGGGCATTTATTTCCATTTTAGTTGCTATTAATAACATTCTATGGGCATTTTAAAACACATTTTGACATAGATACAATTTCTCCTGGAGTGGAATGGTTAGATGGCAGGGCAAGTCTGTGTTTCTCAGTCACGTGGCTAGTCTGTGTCTAACCCTTTGAGGGCTGTTTTCCAAACTGCTGTACCATATCTTATCCAACCCTACCAGCAGTTTATGTGCTTTCTTCACATCTGCATAAATACTTATATTGTCTCTTTAGATCCCAGTGTTATCTCTCTGTGATTTTGACTTCCATTTCCCCAAAGACTAATAGCTTTTTAGTGTGCTTACTGGCCCAATATATCTTTGGAGTGATGTCTAGTCAGGTCCTGTGTGACAGGGCCTGCCTTAGTTACTTTTCTATTGCTGTGACAAAACATCATGATCAAAGCAAATTATAAAAGAAAGCATTTAATTTGGGGCTCATGGTCCCAGAGGGTGATAGTCTATGACCATCATGCCTGGCAGCATGGCAGCCAACAGGCAGGCATGGTGCTGGAGCAGTAGCTGAAAGCTTACCTGTTGAGATTGTAAGAACACAGAAAGAGGACCCCCAACTCCAGTCCCCGATCAGCGCACACCCAAGGAGACACGAGAGACTGACTTGAGGCAATGGCAAAAGGCAGTTTACTAACAAGGGCCCTTGGATCGAAACTCATCCCACACAGGGGAGAGAATTTTGTGTATAGGGGGAGACACAAGGGGGAAGGGAAAAGCGGGAAATTCTGGTGCGGTTACATATGATCGGATATTTCAAACATCAGCACTTGGCGTAAGCAATCATTTTGACAGGCTGGATGGCCCACTATTTTTGACCATGAAGCCTCAGACCTTCTAGGATAAACACCAGGTGGCCCATTACTCACTTGGGCATGTTTAGACTGGTCAAGATATGTCTTTGGTTGTTTCTACATTTCTGGTCACCTCGTCCCTAGAGGGGCTTGATATTTTTATTATGGCTATTCTCAGCAAGCTCAGCAAGCTGTCCTGCGGTCTTTGCCAAGTTGTTTGTGGTCTCTGCTGAGCTGTTTTAATTTTTATCCTTACAAGATAACAACCATGAAACAGAGAATGAGACCAAGCTAGCTGGAAATAGTATGGGTTTCCGAAACCTCCAATCCCACCCCTGGTGACATATCTTCTCCAACAAGACCACATCTCTCAACCCTTCCCAGACAGTTCCACCAACTTGTGACCGAGCATTCAAATACATAAGACTATGGAAGCCGTTCTCATTCTAACTACCAGAGGGTCTTATATAGCTGATACAAGCCTGGGACTTCTGTTCCTCCTGCCTCCACCTCCCAAGTGCTGGGCCGGCAGGGTCTGGCTAGATAGCTTAGGATGGCCTGGGAATCAGAATCCTGTTGCTGTGTGCCATCACACTGGCTCCCCATAGGGCGGCCTGGTGCTAGGGATCAACACCCTGATCCTCTCTCATGCTAGGCAAGTGTACTATTCAGCCACTTCCTAGAACTTGTTCACATTTGTATCATGTAGTCTCAGTTGAATGATAGTCTCTTCTCCCCTTTCACAACCAGCAAACTTAGAAGGATATGTTTATGTTGGGAATTACACATAATCACAGTGATGGCTTGTTTTAAAGACTTTATTGCTAAGCATGCAACAGCTTATGTGTCATAAAAATCATCAAAATCATCAGGCATATCATGGTCTCTAGGACGAAGAGCAGCTTCGATTTCAGAGTTACTGTCTTCAGACTCCCCCCAGAAGGCTGGAAGAGAAAAGAACACAGCTTGTTAGCTTTTATATTCGGATGGAGAATTTTCAAAACAGCAAAGTAAATACTTAGCTGGAGCACTGCAGTCTAACAACACTGTGTCACCTGTACAAAGTTACATACTTCATGCTGTGTTCTTTGCACTGTTCCAGAGAAATCCTTGCAGAATCCTTTTTTCATTATGTCTAACTGTTTGTTATAGGACAGACATTAAAACCCAGGTTACCAGGAATATCACCACCCCATTGAGGCTGCTTCACTGTTGTCTCCCTGTTTGCAGTTTTGTAAGAGAAGATCAGAAAAGGGAAAGGAGGAGGAATTAGCAGTGGTGGAAGACTGGTTGATCTAAACACCTACTGTCTTATTTAGGAGGCACTCAGGTGAGGACAATAGGAGTGGCCCAGGAAGAGAGGAAGCTGGTGAAAGGTCTGGGTGCCTGCAGTGAACAACTGGGATTGAATCAGTCCTCCTGAGGCTCTTCCGAGAGACTCTGTAGAGGTTTCCCCAAGTTCCAGTGCAGAGTAAGACAGTGTTTACTGATCCTTTATGTCCTAACCCTAGCAGCCAACCTTCTGGCTCTCTGTAAGGGCTGAAGAGCCTTGTGCAGCCTGCGAAAGCCCTGGGGAGAGATATAACTGTATCCTGTAGAAGGCCATGGGCATATCTGTCAGTTGGAGCTGAGGTGACCTTTAGGCAGCTGACAGGGCATTGTAGGGTACCAACAGCATCTTCTGCCTTGACAATCAGATAACTGACATCTACAGAGAATAACCTGGTAGCTCTTAGGTGGCTTCTTTTATAGGACCTGAATTGATCCTTTCACCAACCCTAGTTAGAATACTATTAATGTCTGCACCTTACTGTGCAAATGGAAGCTGAACAGAGGTAGGTATCTGGCACAATCTTGGTGTCAACGGTGGTCCAGCTCAGTCACACCCAGCCCACCTGACGTGTGCTCTCCACTACTACAAGTGGGGGATGGGAGGCAAGGTGACCAGGCACAAGAGGGAAGTGTCCCAGTGTTACTGTGACAGGAGAACTACAGCATCAGTGTGGGTTGGGTGTTGAAGAATGAAGGGGGCTCCAAGTTCCAGGAAAAAGAACTTCATATGAAAGGAACAGCATGAGCCAGGGCACAAAGCAGGGGCACAGCAAAGGCAGAGGGGCTATGGCCTTGCAAGGAGAGAGCTGGAACCAGGGAGACCACCCGAGAAAACTTAGATTCCTATGGTGTAGTTAATGAGACACTGGGAATTACTTAGTAGAAAGTGAATAGAGTGAATCAAGTTTAAAATGCTAGTGCCCCGGGAGAAACAGGAGGGAGTGGATATGAAGAAACCAGTTAGAGTTGCTGCAAGAGTCCTACTGGGAATGACTGACAGACACTTGTGGGCCCCGCCTACAAGGCAGGGAAAGAGCTGCAAAGCGATCAGTAGGCAGAGAGCATCAATGGTCAATGCCAAACAACCTGCACTGGCACTCGGTCCCTTGGCACCTTCATGGTCCTTTCACTGAAGGCCCTATTCACAGGTAGCTATGTGGGCTGCCTGCCCCTAGGCTAACAGGACAAGTCAGAGACCTCACACAAGGACACAGAAGACAAACAGACAACACAACTCTTTTAGTTAAGATGAGGAATGAAAATTAGTATTTATTTCTTACCATTTGACTTTCTAGTGGTCACTGGGTCCCTTTTGCTTTCGTGCCTATAAAATAAGAAAGTGAAAGTTGACAGCTGGTCTGAGAGTTTTTACAGGGAGCTGTTGGGGAAGAAGCGGTGGTGTTTACGGTAAGGAGAGAAGTTTTATATGTCCTTCCCAGGTTTGAAGAGCATAAATGTGTCAAGGCTCCAGGTGGCTAGAGGCATCTGCTGAAGAAGCACTGGCCTCTCACAGCCTCACCAGCCTACAGTGCACTCCTCTCGGCAGCCCCTGCCCTGGGGGAGCCTCGTGTACTGTGGGCTCTGCTGGAGGGTCATCATGCCAGCAGTAGGCAGGGGATGGTGTCTGTTCAATAGTCCTCTGGAAAACACTGTGTACCAAGTGTCAGTGCTTTCGAGCAAACTCAGTGGAAAAACCTGAAGAGAATTCAAGACATTGGGGAGGAAGTGAAAGTACCTCAGTCAAATCAGCAACAATGCTAACAGTGTAACAAAGGCAGGCGCAGCAAACACATTGTAGGAAACAGCCAAGTGTTTCAGGCATCCAACTTGAGCTTTCCATGTATCCATCAATACAAATGCTAGTGTCTATAGCTTTTGGTACCTAGCCTCCTCTGCTGAATGTAAGAGGGCAAGACAGTGGCTCTTCGGAGTGGAATTTCTCAGTGTGACTTTTCAGAGCCTTGTGCAATTTAGAGAGTTTAAAAGAGCCCTTCTGGGAGCATCACTTACATTTTGAATTATACCTAAATTCTCCAAGTCTCATGCTGAGTGATAAGTGGTCAACGGAGACACTAGGGGAGAAACTTACTTTTTCTAAACAAGGTGACGTCTCTGCCCTCTCATGGCTAGGACCCTGCTCATCTTGATGGGAGAACCTTCAAGTTCATGCCCCCCTTCGTCCAAGTCTTGTCAACCTACAGCTTATGCATATGCCTCCTAATACACTCATCGTAGGAAAAAAGGCTTTAGGGGGCCCATTTTCCATGCTCCCTTGGCATTTGGTACCTGCTGCTGACCAGGATCCAGCAGTAGTGCCCACGGTCATTCTCCACAAACAGGACAACATCCCTGTGACCATCTGAAAGGGGCCAACAAATAGCCAATAATCAAGCTACCACGGTGGTGGGCATCAACAAAGTGGGCCTCAGGGAATCCCTTTTATGTAAAGTATGTACACACACAATGAACCCATGTGAGCTGAGATACTATTTACCTACTCCCTTTACCCATGTGCTAGGTAGCTGGACTAGGTGCTGAAAGGCAGATTATTAAAATGTTGGGAGACAGGTAGTCTTCAGACAGCTGTCGTCTGTGTAAGGAGATGCACAGGAAGCAGGTCAAACCTGTTGTTGGCTGGGACTGAGAGGGCAAAGAGCTTGGTGACAAAAGAGCTGCGGGGACCCCAGAAGGCAAGGTGCTTCTAGTTGAGACAGAGGACACTGCAGGCCTGGACTGAGGACTGGGATGTGGCAGCTGAATGTCCTGATGCAGGAGCAAAAAAGACAGGGGCAGGAAGCCCAGGCCAGGTCCCTACAGCTTCCGTGAGTTCCAGAGTTCCTACTCTGAGTTCCAAAAACAAGTCCAGTGTTCACCTGGTAGCCTCCCTTGCCTTCTTTCAAAGCAACTCGTAGTCAAACTCACCATCCTTCTAGTGTGGTCTCCGCCCCACCAGGGTAGTCCTTTCTCTCATCTCAGCATGTGGCACCCCCAACTTTCTGGTTCCCCAATATCCCTTGCCAAACACAGTCAACATCTATGTCCTGACAACTTGGCCTCCTTAGCAATTCATCACGTACTTTTATCACACTGGCAAGCACACCAAGAAACTCCAACATGGATGTTTGCAATGGCTTCACTGATGATACCACATCTAATCTGTCCCACTATTATCCACCTTCCACTTGGCAGCAAGAGTGAGATGCTGGACACATAAATCTTACATTTTCTGATGAAAACTCTTTAATAACTTCCCCATTGTTTTCTGCATAAAGACCTAAACACTGAATGGTGCTTCCCAAGGTGGGCTCCCAAACAGAGCTGGGCTTCCTAGTTCTGCATCCCCCTGCCCCATCCACTGCAGTCCTCATCAAAGTTGCTGTTTGCCATCTGTTCCCTCTGCTAACTGATAGGCTCCTCCTTACCCTCCAGGCTGCAAGTTCCAGTTCACTTGGAACACACACTACTTAGCAATTAGCAGGTGCCTGGGGTAAAATGGATAAGTAAACTTTACTAAGCACAGGGCCTTACTGAAAGGCTCTTGATCCATATTCAATGATACAGAATGTGACCTGCGTGTTTCTGATTAGCATATGACTTCAGAATCAAGTTGTTTGAGTTGTTTTCCCTGCCAATGCAGGAAGAAATATCCAGGAGAGGAAAAGAGGAAAGAAAATGTCCAACACAGTGCTTCGAATGTGGCCATGGCCTTTTGTGAGTGTCCTCTATGCATGTGAATGCTTGTAATCACTCAACTCATCAAAAGCAAGTGAACTGAGCCAGCAGCAAGGTCAGGTCCCACTGTGGTGAGTTGACCCTGGGAGCATGCCAGGGACCCTCTTGCTTTGCACAAGGTATTCTAGGTATGTCATGTCTCTATGAGACAACTTGAACGTACTTTTTCTGTTTGCTCTATGGTTATGCTGTGTGGCTTTGAATCATTTAAACCATTGCGAGCAGGAAACAACATGAGTGAAATGTCAATTCATTGTACAGTGGTTCTTTTGTTTCTTTGTTTGTTTGTTTTTGTTTTTCAAGACAGGGTTTCTCTGTATAGCCCTGGCTGTACTGGAACTCACTCTGTAGACCAGGCTGGCCTTGAACTCAGAAATCTACCTGCCTCTGCCTCCCAAGTGCTGGGATTAAAGGCATGCATCACCACTGTCCAGCTTGTACAGTGGTTCTTAATTGTCAGTTTTATTAGACTTCTTACAAGAAACCTACTTCATAATTACATATGCCATGGTTTATCACTGAGAAAGGTGAGGATGCTCTCAAGTGTTTTCTACTCTATCCAGTGTCTTAGAAACAATGTTTCTCTGTAGAAACTCATATCTAAAAATGGATGTGACACTGTGATTCAAGGTCAACTTTTATTATGTACAATTCTTAGGGTTAACACTTCTTTCATGTGTCTCTCCAAACATGTAAAAAAAAAAAAAAAACAAAACAGCCACAGAGGAAGGACTTTCCTTGAAGTGCTGGACACGGTAGGACAGCTTGTTAGTCATATAGAGCAAAGTATATGTGAACTTCCCCTTTCAGAGTAAGAAACTGGGTTTGAAGTTCCAGGCCGCACAATTAGCCTATCACTCCATCAAACTGCTTGGAATCAGACTTGCTAATCTCCACAAGTGTGAAAGGAATACTCTTACCTCGTTAGGCGGAGGCGGGCCAAGGAATTCTGTAAGTTCTAGTTAGCCTGTCACAATTCCTCAGGTGCGTGGCCACAGATGTTTGTAAGTAATGGATATGGTTATACATCAATGAACTTCATGTAGGGACAATGGCACTTGAATGTCATGTACTTTCACATGTCATGGAACAGAACTTTTGTTTGGATTAATTTTACAACCATTTAGAAGTACAAAAGCTGCCAGGCAGTGTGGTTAATCCCAGCACTGGAGGAAGGCAGAAACAGGCAGATCTCTGTGAGTTTAAGACAAGCCTGGTCTACATAGTGAGTGCTAGGACAGCCAGGGCTACACAGAGATTCCCATCTCAAAGAAGGATAGAAAAGCAAGCAAAAAGTAGAAGTATAAAAACCACTCAGCTCATAGTACAGAATCCCTCCTGGCTGTCATTTACAGAGCCTCTTACAGATCTGGGACATAACAGCGCAGAGCTTCCAATACTCAACTCTGTTCACCATGTGCCCTGGGCCAGTTCTTCTGCGCTCTGAGCACCAGTCTGGTTGCCTATAAAATGGGTCAGCAATGCCTTCCTTCTAGTGTTCTGGGAAGTTTACAGATGATCCCATTCGACAGCCTGTATAAGGTGGACTTTAGCAAATAGTGACATGGCATTTTTGACACATCTAGATGAACAAAAGTCCCTGTTCATTCTGGTGTGCAGGTATGAATTCCAAGTAGAGATAAGTCAGGCACAGAGTAAAAGAAAACTAAGGTTTGGGCTGAACTGAGAGGAGACAGGTTTAATACACATTTTCTTTTTAAGGAGCCCACTAGGTAGGAGCCCTGAAGGTGACATGTCAGACTCTGAGAGGTGGAAAACTGCTCGGCTGCCTTCCTCCAGTGGTGGGCATGGCATCTAGTCTGAGTTTGTTGCTCACTCAGTCCTTCTCTAAGCAAGAACAAATAAATAGAATGGTGTGGAAAACATGAGTCATGTTTTGAGTTGGGTCAGCAGGGAACAAAATTCCAGGCACCTTCCAAGTAGAGAGCAGGATTCCCTGGGAACTGGTCCACAAAGGAGTAATGCAGACTACAGTTTTGTTGTTACTGAAAGTTGCAGTGCAGGGGATTCAGAGAGAACAGTGTTGGCATTACTGTAATGGAGAAGCAGATGGTCTTATCAAGGGAGGTATAAATTGCAATATTAATTCAGGAAAGAAGGTGGAACAACATGGCCTTCTAAGGATCCACACGGGCAAAATCTCACCTAGCAGTTCATATTACCACCTGAACTTTATAAACACTCAACACTGTAGGATGCTAAAAATGTAGGAGGCTGGAAAACTCCTGCAGCTAAGAAGCACACAATCTAAAGAAGACAGGTCAAAACCAGAAGCAATGAAAGTGTAAGCGTACAGTGACTCAGGGACCAGGCGATAGAGTAACTCATGGTAGTGGGATGCCTAGAGGATTCCCACTAGATTACAGATGACCTTAGTCAGCCATTATTGGTCAATCCAGAAAAGAATGTTTGCAGAGATAGCCTGTCTCCCAAAATAATCTGTTCTGTTAGAGGCAGACAGTTCCCAGAAAGAGACTATGAACACCTACAGCCTCTTAAGGCTGGAACACTTCCCTCATTTCCGAGCCCCTCGCTTGTATAAAGGGCTGCAGCCTGCCTCGCTGTTCCCAGGCCCTCACTTTCCCTTGCTTTGTATGCCAATAAACATAGTCAAAAGTCAGACTCGTTCTGCTGCCTCAGAAATCTAACAGCAGCAGCTGCAGACTGGAATGGGTGTGAAATTAAGGTGGTGAGTTCAAGAGCCTGTAGGCAGGTCTGTAATGCATCTTCACTAATGATGGACTGATGTGGGAGGGTCCAGGCCCCTGTAGGTGGTGCCACTCCTGAACAGGTGCTCCTAGGTTGCATAAGAAAGCAGGGCAAGCCTTGGAAAGTAAGTCTCTAAGCTACATTCCTCTATGGCCTCTGCTTCAGTCCTGCTCTAGGTTCCTGCTGTGAGCTTCTACCCTAAGGTCCTTAAGTGACATGCCTGGAATGTGTAATCAAATAAATCCTTTCCTTTCTAAGTTGCTTTTGGTCTTGGTGTTTATCCAGGCAAACTAAAACACTCACTAAATTGGAAAATCTAAAAGAAACAGATAACAATTTTAGAAACACACGGCCTACCAAAACTAATAGTGTTGGCAGAGCTTTCAAGACAGCCTAGTATTGACTATGGCACGTGGTTGTGGTCACTCTTATGCAGATCTTCAATGAAAAGGAGCAAGTGGGGCAATGAGAAATACAAACTGTACAGTGTGAGGAGAAAAGGGACACCAGGAAAGGAGGTTCTGGAGCCAAGTCCTGAACTCAAGGAGATAAACCGTCTAAAGAAAAGCCTGATGCTAAATAGAATGGAGGGAGTGCGACCTCAGGGCAAGACCTGGCTGACTAAGCTTCCAACTTGTAAAAAGGAGTTAAAGGAACACTAAAGCCATGAAGGGACCCATCCACAACCGAAAGCTGGTGCAGTGTCATTGAAAGAGGGGGCCCAGTTCCAGCCCCAATAAGAAGAACTTGGCAGCTTTGGCCATTTGGTTCTGGCTTAGAGTCAAGGATACAAGAAAGGGGTTGTGGGATCTCACTCCATAGCTAAAAAAAAGCTACTGAGACCAGGCGTGTGGCAGGGGTGTTCCTGCCTGGAGGCTGAGAAAGGCTGCTACATGAAGCTGTGAAGGTGAAGCCTACATTGTGTTTGAGATGCCAGATTTGTGGGATACCTGCCAATGAGAGCTGCAGATTGGTGTGGGGACCAGCCTAAGAGAAAGAAATGTGTTACAGTCAACAAAGCTGAAAGGAGTTGGAGAGCTGATGAATGCTTTGACATCACACTTGGAAATGCAGGACTTGGAGTTTGTCCTGCTGGTTTTGTTCTTGCTTTGCTCTAATATTTCCTTATCATGCTCCCTTTCAGTCCTTTTGGAATGGTAAAGTGTATTCTGTGCTATTGTATGTTAGAAGTATGTGACCTGCTTTTTAATTCTGATTTTACAGGAGTTACAGTTAAGAGATTGCCATGAGTCTCAATAGATACTTTAGACATTTAAACAGTGCTAGGACTGTGATAGACTACAGGGACTTTTGAAGTTGGACTGAATACACTTTTGGATTATTATATAGCTACAAGCCTATGGAGGCCAGGGAGTGGAAGGTGGCAGTTTAAGTAAGAATGGCCCCTATAGATTTATATATTGAAATGCTTAGTCACCAGGGAGTTGAATGGTTTGAAAGGATTAGAAGGATTAGGAGGTGTGGCCTTGTTGGAAGGAGTGCATCACTGGGAGTGGGCTTTGAGGTCTCAAAAGCCCATGCCAGGCCCAGTCTTTCTTGCTCTGCTTTCAGATCAGGGTATAGCTCTCAGCTACTTTTCCAGCACCAAGCCTGCCTGACATCATGCTCTCTGCCATGATCATAATGGACTAAGTCCCCAAGTAAATGCTTTCTTTTATAGGAATTGCCTTGGTCACTGTGTCTCATCATAGCAATAGAACAATGACTAAGTCAGTGGCTCAATAACAAACAGTGAGACTGACTGAAAAAACAAAACAAAACAAAAATCCCTGCATTGTGGGAGTACTCCCCAGTTCAGAGCACATGTGCTCTTGCAGCATGGGTATGGCTCTCAGCATCTGCATGGCACTCACAAACATGTATAATTCCACTTCCAGAGGACCCAGCACCCTCTTCTGACCTCTGAAGACAACAGGCACACATGTGGTACACACACATACATGCAAGCAAACATCATACACACAAAATATAATAAATGCATTTTAAAAAGTCTGATTTACTAATGGCCAGGCCTAGATGGATTCACTGGTGAATTTTACCAGACTTTCAAAGGAGAACTAAACTCCTTAAACTTCTTCTTAAACTAGTCGATGAAACAGGAAAGGAGCACCTCCAAATTCTTTCTGTAATGCCAGTATTTTCCTGTATCAATAAAGGTACAACAACAAAACGAATGATAGGCTAATCTCCCCAATCATAGGCACAAAAGTTCACTACAAAAAGCTTGCAAACCAATCAAAACAACCCCAAGATTCCATCTTACACCAGTCAGAATGGCTAAGATTAAAAACTCAGGTGATAGTAGATGCTGGCAAAGGTGTGGAGAAAGAGGAACACTCCTCCATTGTTGGTGGGACTGCAAGATGGTGCAATCACTTTGGAAATCAGTCTGGCGGTTCCTCAGAAAATTGGACATAGCATTACCTGAGGATCTAACTATACCACTCCTGGGCATATACCCAGAAGATGCTCTAACAACAAGGACATATGCTCGCTCCACTATGTTCATAGCAGCCTTATTATAATATCCAGAAGCTGGAAAGAACCCAGATGTCCTTCAACTGAGGAATGGATACAAAAATGTGGTACATTTACACAATGGAGCATTACTGAGCTATTAAAAACAATGAATTCGAGAAATTCTTAGGTAAATGGATGGAACTAGAAAATATCATCCTGAGTGAGGTAAGCCAATCACAAAAGAACAAACATGGTATTCACTCACTGAATATTGGCTATTAGCCCAGAACCTTGAAATACCCAAGATTCAACTCACAGATCACATGAAGCCCATGAAGAAGGAAGACCAAGTGGGGATGCTTCGGTCCTTCTTAGAAGGAATAACAAAATATTCAAGGGAGCAAATATGGAGACAAAGTGAGGGACAGAAACTGAAGGAAGGGCCATCTGAAGACCATTCCACCTGAGTATCCATCCCATGTACAGTCACCAAAGGTAGATGCTGATGTGGAAGTCAGGAAGTACATGCTGACAAGAGCCTGATATAGCTGTCTCCTTAGGGGTCTGCAAGAGTCTGACATATTCAGAGGCAGATGCTCACAGCTAACCATTAAACTGATCCAATGGAGGAGTCAGAGTGAAGACTGTTGGAGCTGAAAGGGTTTGTGGCCCCATGAGGAGAGCAACAATACCAACCAATCAGAGCTCCCAGGGTCTAAACCACCAGCCTGGGAGCACTTAGGGAGGGATCCATGGCTCCAGCTGTGTAAGGGAGGATGGCCCTGTTGGGCATAGGTGGAAGAAGAGATCCTTGGTCTCATGAAGGCTGGATGCCCCAGTGGGTGGGAATTTGAGGGTGGGGAGGTGGGAATGGGGGGGGTTAGATAGGGGCACAGCCACAGAGAAGCAGGAGTTGGGGTGATAGGATAGGGGTTCCTGGGCAAGGGGGAGAGAATGGGGTAAGGGAATAAATATTTACATATGAAATGTAAATAAAACATCCAATAATAAAAAAAGCTTGCCAACAAAATTCAACAAGGCATCAAAATGAAAACACTCACAACCTACACCCAACACTGTTATAGTACACAGGGAAACATTAAAGCAGTTCCAGTGAAATCAAAAGAAAGACAAAGCAGTCTTCTTTCTCTACTTCTATTAAATGTATTGAAGGTCTAAGGTAGGGCAGAAACACAAGAGAACAAGTAGGAAATGAAAAAGTCAAGTTATTGTGTTTGCAGATTCTATAAAAAAGAGACCCTACAAACTCCACCAGAAAACTCTTAGAACTGATAAGCACTTTCAGCAAGGTGGCAGAATACAAGATTACTGTATAACACTCAGTAGCTCCTCCTACGTATCACTAACAACACACTGAGAATCAGGGGAAGCAAGCCCGTTCACAATCGCCCTCCAACCATATGTAGCCTTGGAATACACCTATCCCAGGAAGTTAGAGACCTTTCTAATGAAAACTTTAAAATACTTTAGAGAAACTGAAGAAGATACCAGAAGATGGAAAGAGTGTTCATGCTCATGGACCAGTGGGATCAACAATCAATATTATGAAAATTGCTATTTTACCAAAAGCAATCTACAGATTCAGTGCAATCCTTATCAAAATTCATATATTGTTTTCTATGGAGATAGAAAAATCAATCTTAAAATTCATTTGAAAGCACAAGAGATCTCCAATAGCCAAAACAATCCTGAAGGGGTTGGGGGGGGGAGGTTAGAGGCATTATCATACCTAATTTCAAGGCATCTTACAGAGCTATGGTAACAAGAATAACATGGTAATGACATAAAACAGACACACAGATCCACAGCTACAGCTATGTGATTTTGGGACCTAGAAACAAACTCAAGACAGAAACCTGGAGGCAGGAACTGAGGCAGAGGCCATGGAGAGAAACACTGCTTACTAGTTACATTTCTTACATGCCTTGCTCTCCATGGCTTACTCAGCCTGCTTTCTCTTACATCCTAGGACCAGGCTTAGCACTGCCTACACTGGGTTGGGTTGGGCCCTCCCATATTAATCATCAATCAAGAAAATGGCCTACAGGCTTGACTGTAAGCCAATCTGATGTGGGTGTTTTTCAATTGAGGTTCCTTCTTCCAAATGACTCTAGTTTGTATCAAGTTGACAAAAACTAACCAGTACACTAAGTGTAAATGAAAACACCATAGGAAACTTGGTACTTTGTAAGAAAGAAAAGTAGAACATATTCCAGCTCTGCCTTCAAAAGTATTCCTTCTCACTGAAGACAAGGGCACCAGAAGAAGGGCACAATTGGGAATGCTGTTTCAGGTCCCTGACACGTGCCAAGAGCCTACACATCCTCATGAAGGTCAAGACCAAGACAAGTCTCCATCAGCATACAGGACAACAGTCAGGAGAGATTCCATTAAGGCTTTCTGTAAGCATGCCTACCTCCTTCCTGTTTCCTGAAACTGAGACTGCAGTTGGAACAGTTTGGAGACCTAATTTGAAGTGAGCTAAGATTTCCATTTGAAAACATGTACACCTTTCCTACACACACTACTTGTAGACAACTGATAGAATGCATACTGCCCTTCAGGCCAGGAAGGTGACGCCACACAGAGATGAGGCACTTTGCAAGTGGCTTGCATAATGAAGAAGGCTTGAGTGAATGGTTGAGCACTCTTTCAGAAAGTTCAGCAGTTACCCAGCTCTGTTGATAAACCTGCCAGACCAATAAGAAGCTCACATGGGGAGGGGAAACAAGGTACCTCAACAGCTCCTATAACAAGCTATGTGGTAACAGAAATGCCATGAGGCCACTAGAAGGGCATATGGCACAGCCATCCTCTGCCCGGGAAGCATTTGGGTAGGTGTATCCCAGCCAAACAACAAAAAAGCCAAAGGCATGGAATAGCATGTTGCCTTAAGGCATGACATTTGACCTGGTACCATGAAGGACACCCCATAAGTCTACACAGTAGGCCAGCAAGAACACTAGAATGTGACTGTTCCAGCTGGAGGGGGTTGCATGCAATAAGCCTCCTCAAGACTAGCAACAGCAGAAGAGTTGGGATGGGGCTACTCACTTCTGGTCCTGAAAGGTGGACAAATTTGGAGACTAGAAGACCTGGGGAATATGCAAATGTTAGCAACATACTGATTGCCAATCCCCCCACACAGGAGGGGAATCCACATCCCATTAACAAACACACCTAAATTACTGCGTTTGGGGTCCACTTGAATTTGGCAATTAACTCTGAGGATTCTGCCAAGAATACAACTTGTGACGTTGAGGACAATTAAAAAATGGCTGTCAGTGGGATGCATCATCCTGTTCTAGGGTTTAATTATAAGACTGGAGGGCCAGTGATATGGTTCAGTCAGTCATGTCTACTGTGAAACATGAAGACACGAGTTTGGGTCTCAAGTGCCCATGTCAAAACTGGATGTTCGTCTGTAACTCTAGCGTTGGGGTCAGGGTGGGGTGGAATCAGGCAGCTCCTTGGAACTCAGTGGCTGAAACTAGGCAAATGGATGAGCTTCAAGTGCATTGAGAACTTGTATTGAAAAATAAGTTATAGAGCTATCAAGAAAAACATCCATCATTAATCTCTGGCCTACACACACACACACACACACACACACACACACACACACACACTCTCTCTCACTCATGAAAGCAGAGGCATGCCCACCTATGAGAAGATATGGTATCTAGGCTGCAAACCACAAAAATTTCTGTGGATTTGTAATCAGTATTAAAAATTTTCAAATAGCATCTTTGTCTGGATTTTTTCTTCAAAAATAGACATTTTTCTGGGAAAAATATAGAAGAAAAGCAATCCAGAAAGAAATAAAAGTACAAATGACCATATCAACAAATCTCCACAAATATCAGTCTTAAGTTTTAAAGGACGCCAAAGTCAGAGGCTGTTTAAATTGAGTCTGAGTGCCCCCTGATGGCCAGTTGGAGTTCCTACAGCATATGGTGTAATTTTTGCTGTCCTTGGGCCAGCTAGCTTACTTCTTCCTGTCAAATAAAGTGATTTTTTTTCTTACGCACAAGTGTTCTGTGCAGGAAAAAAAATTAATTTATGGGTTTTTGACAGTGAGTTTGTAATGCTTAGGAAGCTTCTAATTTAGCAAAATGTAAGGTCAGTGCAGACTTCCTAAGCCAGAGATGGAGGTGTGCACTTTATAAAGGTACATAAAAGACTGCCAGAAAATTTTTGTTTTCATTTCAATGGACAACTAGTGTCTAAATATCTTTATATCATCCGGGGAAAATAACAAATGACCAGACAAGAAAGAAAAGCTGCGGCCACCATCTGATGATCAGCTGCATGCTGGCGCCCTCCGCTGGCTGATCCCAGGGCTGCAGGGCTGGCAAGGAATACCACCCACGGTGGCCCTGTTAACCGCGTGTGGGTGGCCCGGTGACTTTTAGTACCTTTCCCCCAGGCAATTATGTTGTGAGCACACACTCTTTTCTTTCAGCAAAAATCTTATCTTGATTCAACCAGAAGGCTGGAGTTACACAGGAACCGGTAAGCTGAACTTACAAGGGAGCTGTGAAGACACACTCTCCATTGAATAAATGGATCCTGGAGAGTGAAGCCGCTTCCTGGGGAAGGTAAAGAGAGACAATGTTTGCAGAGGAGAGGAAGCTCTGGCATGCACCGGGGAACAAAAGGGAACAAGTGGTCTTTACTCGGAGAACAGCTTCCTATTAGGACTCACTCCTTCGTACATCATGCCTTTCATCCCCACTCAACCACAAAATGATTTTACTGAAGCAACTACAATGGTAGAAAAAGATTTACACTGAAAGAATCTTTAATAATAAACTGTTGCCGATCGGCCTACTTGCCCGTGATTTATAATACAATAAACATCGGATTCTATTACGGCTCATACACTGAAGCCTCTGCTCTGCAAAACGTAATATGAAAGAGCAGGGACGCCGCCACCGTCACAATGAAATGAGCATGTATAAATGTGCTAAGAGTATCTCTTTGCATCTTTTATAGCTTGTGTGTATTAATCTGTAACGCTTATTAAGAAAGTCATTGCTATGCAAAGCAGCACCCAATCCCTTTCTCTGGCTTTTCAACAGAGTGCACTGTTTAGCCAATAGGAGGGACCCTCTGGCCCTCATTCTGCATTCATCACAGGCAACATTTGCACAATGTATCTCTCAAAGGCGGCTGAAAAGAAGGCCTTAATACTCATGTAAACAACTGCAAACCAATTACTTAATGAATCAGGCCCACACATAATGAGGTGCAGACAAAGAGCTATAAATGCATTTTTGCGCCCAAGCCCCTGCTTTAAAGTAAAATCCCTCAGCTGTAGTTTGGGCTTAACTAGCACATCATAATTATTGTCTCTAGGACATCAGAGGAAGCCATTTTTTTTTTAAGTCCAACAGGGTCTTTTTTTTTTTTTTTTTTTTTTTGAGATTGCTCATCAGCTCACTGACAAAATAGAGCAAAGAAGAATTTTTAAAAGTGCTACAGCAGCGCAGCACTGTTATGTTTATTCTCAAGTACTAGGTTTCGAGACCACTTGTAAAAGCAATAAAGCACAAGGAGTGACTGCAGTAAGTGGGATCCTTAAATGTAAGCCTCTAAGAAATTTCAGTGAAGCCAGGCACAAACAGCAAAACCTGAGCTCTCCAAAGCCCAGGGTGGGGTACTAACAATAAGAGACCCAGCACAAGAACCAAACTGTGCGGAACAGCACGTCAGGCCTCACTTAGCGTCCCAAGCCTTTCATGCTAGATTACTATCAAGTGTCTAGAACTGAGGGGTCCTGGAAGACCTTTTAGTGGGTTTCTTCTTCTTAAAGGGGGTGAGATTACTTATGATTTATTTGAAAATTAATTTCATACAGAAATACAATAACAAGAGGCTCCTTACTTTAATTTGTAGAAAAATCAAGTTTAATTTGAGTCTGGTGAACTGTAGCCAGGTATAAATGACCAGGCTGAGAAAACATCCTATCTGATCCTATTATTGTCTAAGTGTGCTTAAGAACTTTTCAAAGAACATACATAAAGAACTTGTCGTAATGCTAGACGCTGGTGGTGCTTGCCTTTAACCCATGAGTTTGAGGCCAGCCTGGTCTACAGACTGAGTTCCAGGACAGTCAGGGCTAAACAGAGAAAGAAACTCTGTCTCTGCATGGGGGATGGGGTAGGACTTGTTTTAATATCTTTAAAATATAATGGGGACAAATACTTCTAACAATCTTAAAAACTAAAGGGATACATTTTAAAGCCAAATGGCAACATTAAAACTGGGAACTATCTGTTGAATTTACTGACCTTTAAAAATTCTCTTAAAAGACCCACAACTTGAATTTACTGTGTAACTCCAACAATATGTAGTATTCAGCACTCTCCCAAACCCAGTATGCTCCTACTTTCTCAAAAATACAAACAAAAACCGGGTACTAAAGGTAATTTCTTATAAACAAGAAAGCATTTTGGATACTCATCAAGTTTCTAAAAGCAAGAATTTGAGAAAATTCTGAATAGTCCAGGTCCTAAAATATTGCCATGCTTTTGTAAAATACAAATGAACAGATTTTTTTTCCATTTTCATTTCTGTTTAATATGACATTTCTGGATCAGATCATTTGGTTATTTGGACATTATGCACAGCAGAAGTAATGTAAAGGTCATGTTTTAACATTTTAGCAGGGTCAAGTAGTAAATTCAAAGGTAATGCAGTCATCTAAAGGATACTTTTTAAATGAGCAATACTAGCGCAAAGGGGATTTGCAAAGCTATTTGAAATAGTATTTAGTCCAAAGTAAAAGAGTAGGTACATCGGGCAATTGCTTAAATTCATATTATAAATGCTTCCTAAGTGACTGGAAGTCACTGCATGATTAGTGTTGGATGCGGATGGCAAATTCAGTACAGAACTCGCTTATTACAGCTTACAAAACTTGTAAAAAGTGTTACATTTTAACAAGTTAAAAAGATACGTTCTGTCCTTTAAGGAGAGTAAGCAAGAACCCATCAGAAAAGGACTGAATAATGTGGCTGGAAGACTTGCTTTAAAAAAAAAAAAAGAATCCATACACAAAAACTAATACAGAGCAATTGCCTGTCGTCTATCAATTGTCTCAGAAAGAAGAAACATGCCACTTTATTTCTCTTAAGGCCTGATGTCTTCTCCCTGCCCTTTTCCTGACAGCCTCCTTTGTGTGGTCTCTAAGCAGTCCTACTGCGAGCAGCTGTAGACGCTAATTTGTGGTTCACTGAGGTGTCAATTGAGTCTTAAACCTAAGAAACAACAGCTGCAAAACAATACTTGGCTCTGGTGCAAATATTTTCAAAGGTAGACTAAAGTTTCGACTGTTATTTTAGATAAACAAAAAACTCAAACCATAACCCTCCATCAAGTCACACACAGAATAACACACAGCCAGGGCTGAACTCATTGCGTAGTGACATTTCTCATCTTGTTACTGCTATTCAGAAAGCCTTTCACGACTTTACCTTGACAAAAGACTTCCTTCACTAGATGAAAAACTAGCTTCCGAGGCGATTTTGTGGGCTGTCTTTGTCCTGAACGTGCTGCTGCCAATATCCAAACCTGTGACAAACACAGCCAAGGAGAGTGAGAGTTAGCCACCTCACAGCCACGAGACAAACGCACATGCAGTCTTCCAGAAATACTGGAAAATCAAGAGGAATATTCTGTTTAAGTCACACAGAAGGTTTCAGGGCTTCTAGGCCCAACGACAAAATACTCAAGAACACTGAAAAGAAATGGGGAATTTTCTTTATAATACTAAAAATCAAATCAAATCAAATCAAATCAAATCAAATCAAATCAAATCAAAACAAAACAAAAAGCTAAAACTACCCAAGGCATTCTGCTTTATTTTTCACTTTAACTCCTCAGTTCTTTCCTGTGGTGTGGGGACTGAACCCGAGACCTCCTCAAGTATGCTAGGCAAGGATATGACCTGAGCTAAGTAAAAGTCCTCAGCAAGCTCTGCTTGAAATGGCCAGCAGGTACAAATAAGAGGCTGAATAATTCACTTTGTTAGGACAAGGTAGGGATGGCTCACCAAGACAACAGGTACAGGGAACCAGGTCTCAGACATAAACTGACACTCCTGGATGACAGGCTCCCACACTATCTATTCTTAAGCCCTTTGGCTAAATCCTGTTTCTTATCCTACAAAGAAAAATAAATTTCCACTAAAAGTCATCAAGGCCACTCTCTCAGCCTGTGTTGAGGACATGAATACACAACTCACCCTTTTCCCTGAGGATGAAGGCTAGGCTGTCCCTACTATTCTCAGCCTTGGATATTTCTGTGGCACTTCTGTTTTCAATGGGCAGTCACCCCAGATCCCAGAGTGTGCACAAGCAGCTTTGCCACAGACGTGCTGAGTTACTAACCTCTGAATGGTTTGCCTGCATGTAATCTCTGTAGCAGGATAACTCTTTCGGCACCATGTCCACGCTCAACCCAAACAGGGTCTCCACATTTGTATAGGACAGGACTTTGGGTTATGAAAAGTGGGGTACAGAACTTAAGTGGGTTTTCTCAGTAACAGATCTGGAGACAGAGACCTAAAACATCTAACTCAGAAAGTAACTGAGACAGGAGTGAGAAGTGAGGATGAGATTCCCACGCTCTCTGCTTTTCAGTGCAGTCAAGTTTCCCTTCACCCTCTGCTCACTGCAGCTCAGGGGAATACAGGAGAGTAGACAGGAGAAGGCAGTGGTGAGTGGAGAGTGAATGCAGGGCACTGTCCACTCTAAGAGCAGCCAACAGCGTCAGAAGCTCCTGTCAATACTATCATCAGAGTACTGGGATCCTTCAAGGTGTGACTGTGAGATAGACCCAGGAAACTGAACCTGCCTGTGCTTAGCTGTACAACCTGTCAAGTGCCATTTCATTTATGAAAAGTTTAACAGAATATGGTCAAAATACATTGTGTAAGTGTATGAACTGCTCAAAGAATAAATATTATTTGAAATAAGCTATTAATATATTTAATAGTAGCATAATTTTTATAGATAACCAAGAGATGACAACTTAGCTTTTGTACCTGCCAATTAGGTATCAAAATACACTTGTCATCCGGCACACAACTTTAATTTCAGCACTTGGGAGGCAGAGGCAGGTGGATCTCTGAGTTCAAGGCCAGCCTGGTCTACTAAGAGAGTTCTGGGACAGCCAGGGTTACAGAGAGAAACACTGTCTTGAAAAAACAAACAAACAAACAAAAACAAAAATACACTTGCCCAAAATATCTGCATTGCTGCCTTTTCAACTATGTGTACCTGCTAAGCAGTTATGCTCTGAGCCAAGGCATTACTCTCTTGAGACCTTATTTATAAAATGGGGGGGGGTTTGGAAAAACACCATCTACAGTCTATCTCAATTCACACTGTATGTCACAAATGTGGACAGAAAGCTGACCCACACTGAGATGTTTCCAAAACAATAGGGGATCTTCTTCGGGACAGAGGCCCTGCTTTACACAAGAGACTATGATCTCTACATTTTTGGAGCTAAATCATAGTCACCAAAATGGTCGGCTCTCCCGAGGAGCCTTTCACTTCCAGGCCTGGGCTGGTCTTTAATCCAAAGTGGCTCACTGAATCGTTAAAGCAACAAAATAAATGACAGTGCCACTGATATTACTAAAAATGTATTCTCCAAATACAGGCAGATAGCACATGTCTTGAAAAAGTATCTGTCTGAGGAAGACAAGTTTGAGACAACTGGAAACCTGAATATGGTCTGTGAATTATATGACATTAAGAACTCATTGTACAACGCTGATAGGAAAAACAGAGTATACTGATCATAGAAAATTAAAGCCACACAGAGCTAGAAAGATGGCTCAACTGATGGTTAAGAGTGAGTACTGTTCCTCTTCCAGAGGACCTGGGTTCAATTCCAAGTACCCCCACAGTGGTTCACAATCAATGTAACCATGGATGTCTCTCCTGACATCCATTGGCACCAGGCATGCATATTATACATATTCACACTGGCAAAACACATATACACATAAAATAGAACACGTAAGTCTAAAATTAAAAAAAAATCACTGTACACTTTATTCTACACTATGTACCTTTTATAATGGGTGTTCAATTGAATACATGAAAAGAAGATATAATAAAAATGAAAACCACATGTTCCATGGGAGAATGTAAGAAAATTAAAATGGAAACAAAATCCTAGATTAAAGAAACTATGTTTAAGTCTAAATGTTAGTTTTCTTGGAATTTACAGTCCTTTCATTATAATAGCGGATAATTTCCCAGAATTCCCATAAGAGTGGACATGCGGCACAAGGCTGTCCTGCCTATTAGATGAGGAGGCATAGACAGAGAAGCCTGGAGTATCTTCTGTGGTAGTTGGTGAAAAGAGACCTTCATGAAACACCAAATAGAATTGTAGGGTCTATAAAGCTATTACCAATGCTGGGCTCCACGTATGCAGAAGTGAGGCCCCTTCCAGATGCTTGTCTGCTAAGGATGAAAATGTTCTTGCTCACTCAGACTCAGTAATACTCACTATAAAGCAAACTCTAAAACCACGCTTCTGTGAACATCGTCCTGGCTGTTGCCCTCGGGCCCCTGCCACAGGATTCAAGTGCTGAGTCTGCCCCAACTTACTTGAAAACTGACTTTCAAATCTCTCTTCAGCTTGATTTGAATTGTCTTGAATGGTAGACTTCTTCAGTAACTGGTAGGCTTTTGTTTCTATAGATAAAGAAAAGCAAAGAAACATTCTACTTTCAACTGTTCATAAGTGTTTCTTAAATTCCTCTACGAGGCTAACATTTCTCAGATGCATGGGCTCCCTAATAGTCTCCCTATAAAGAGGCAAATATTTCTCAAATGCACAGTCTCCCTATGGAACCCAAGTTAGCTTCAAATTTGTAATTTCCTACCTCTACCTCATAAGTGTATGTCTCAAATAAAAATTGAGTTGCATCTAAATTTTAAGACTTAGGGACGAACTTTAAGGGTTTATTTGAGGTCATAAATTCATCATTTCAGTGGATCCCTGTGCAGATTCACTGTCAAAATCAATAGCTCCTCTCTATCCCAGGCTCGCAGAAGCAGCATCCTGGTAGGAAAATCTCTGGGCTCCAGCCCCTGATTCTCAGGCTCTTATGCTAGAGTGTGGGGCTCTGAGAGAGGGGAGAGAGAATGCAAAGATCTCAGGAGTGTTAGAGGCAGACCTACTGGTCGGATTCAGTGAAAAATCTAATCCTAAGGGCTAAGGAGAGAGTGGCTGCCCACAGAAAGCAAAGCTAGGTGCACAGAGGGCTCAGCAAAGCTGCAGCCACAGTTACAGATTAGATGCTAGGGAAAGCGCTCACCGAGGACCTGAACACTATCAGGAGGCTATGTGAGTTAAGTGATGGTGGGCCAGCTTCAGACTCTGCAGGCAAGAGTATATTTTTTTCTTGAACAGTGCAGAACCCTTCTGCAACAGTCTAGAAGGCTTAGCTAGGAAGCCAACTTCACAGTGCAAAAAGGCCAAACAATGCATGACTTTTTTTTTTTTTTTTTTTTTTTGTGTAACTTGGGCCCAGGCTCCTCTAGAAGGAAAGAAGACGAGCAAGGAGTTAAACCTGCAGTGTGCTGCTGCCTTGCCAATCCGGTTACAAGTGAGTGGGTTACAAGTGAATAAAGGAGAAAAAGTCACATGCAGAAATAAAAGCTAGCCTGCTGTAAACACAGGACTAAGAGTCGAAGAATCTAAGCTCATCCCTGCTGCAAACAAGGCATAAACCTGAAAATCTGAGGACTAGGCAGCTGTAAAGGGCTTAATGTACGCCATAGCCTGTGCCTTAGAACTCCAGGGAAACATTTGTCTCATTTGTAATGTTAACCACTCAAGAATTATGGAATAATTAAAATGATTAGGTGAATCCAACATTTTTAAAGAAGCCAATGCTTTTCATAGACAGAAACATATATATGTATACACACACCCTCAAGTTTTCGGTTCTAAATCCTGTAGTCAAGCATTATTATATATTAACTCTATGTCAAATTTTAGCTTAAGACGTAGGAAATATTGCAGTTTAAAACATACAAGGCAAGAGGTCTACATCCCACGTTGTATCCAGCCAAGAGATTAAAACCTATTCTGTTTATTAATTCCATGCTGATGACACAATGAGATAAATATATTTCCTCCACTTTGTTACATAAGCTGCCGGAGCCCAATCATCCATCTTCCTGCAAAGCTGAGGGAGCACTAAGGGGTTTTTTCCCTTTTTGATATGCATTTTGGGTCTAGAAAATAGAAGCAGCTAGAGAAAAAAAGGTGAAAATGTGCTGAATAAAGGGGGTAGGACAGAGAGGATGCTGAGAGGAGAAAGAGAGAGCCTTAACTTCTTATCTTTTATTCTCTTTTATATGCAAATGTACACCTGCTAAAATACTCCTAAATCTACAAATAAAAAGAAAATATCTGATGAACAAGTGCTTTTAACAGCCCATTACAAGATACACATGTGTTTCCCCAGCCTCTAAGGAGTGGATGGAGGCAAGGAACTGCCCATTGCTTTTGCGGAAATCCTTAATAATAAAAAAAAAAAAAAAAAGAAAAAGAAAAAAAAAGAAGAGTTGGGTCTGGAAAGGAATAACAAAAGGAGACACAGACAATACTATCACTGCTGCAAGGGAACCAGACCTTGAACCCACAAAGAACCAGGGCGTTCAACTAGGGCTGTTTAAGTACTGTTCCTATATGAAGTGGGCAGAAATTCTAAAATTAAAATTGAAGAATGCTTTCAGTAGAAAGAATGCTACGGTTCTATTTATTACTTTTCATGTCTTTCTACACATGTTAAAAATGTTTTGTCATATTATATTAGATGCACCACCGATGAAACAAATGAGGTCGCTCTTGCAAAAAATAACATTAAAAGCAAAACAGTATTTCTAAAATTAATTCAAAAGACACGTTATCACTTTAAGCCCATAAATTGGTTATCTAATAATCTGCTCAAATAAAAATGAAAAAAATTGAATATAGGTGCCTTTACAATTTAGAAAATATAACAGAAGATGCTTGTATATTTAAGATTTCAGAGAAAAAAAGGCCACATGTCTTTGAATGTGGGCAGTCTCAGCATAGGTCTACACAGAGGAATCTTCACATCTGGATTTCTGGTGCTAAAATTGTCCACCAGGAGCCTTGGGTCAGCAAATCCACTGTGAGGTTTCTCTACCTGCTTTCCCCATGAGTGCTGCTAATAGACAAGGACCACTCCTAATTCACAGGGCACTGGGGCAATGTCAGAAAGACATTTACATTCTAGTTTAATCTCTGTGAATCAATTCAACAATTAAATCTGAAAATCAATGCCAGGCTTGAAACTGACCTTTCATGGCTGCTCCCAAGCTGAACTGAAACAGTTCTGAGGGTACCAGATCCGCCTCTCTGTGTCCTTCAGTCCCACATCACCAATTCAAAACCAAACATGGATTAAAAATATTTGGGGAAAAAATGTGTTAGTATTGGGTATATACAAACTTTTTTTTCTGGTCATTACATCCTAAATGACACACTCTTATATAGCATTTACATCATATAATGTGTTAAAAGTAATCTATCAAGTATGCAGAAGATGCATGTAGAGTATGGGAATACCAAGCCATTAGACATGACAACTGCACTGCTGCTGCTTACCACTGTTTAATCATAGGAGGTGAATTTTCAGTTATCAAACTCAGGAAACATTTGACTTTTAAAACACTTGAGTGACCTCTGTTAAAATCTGGGTTTAATGGTATAATCCAGTGCTTTTCATTATTTCCCACAGGCTCATGAAAGCTAAGTAGGAGCTCTACCACTGAGCCACACTCTCATTCTTAACAGTTTTGAAAAAATATTTCTAGCAATCAGTACTCAATAATTTGTATGATGGGAGGAATCAGAAATATTGACATATCTTTCTTGCTTATAGAATGGCCGGGAATAATGGGTGTGAGGTGACCCAAATGCTAGCAATGTAAAGTATCAAGAAAACCCTTCTTAAACCCCTATAGTCGGCTGAATACTGCCTTCCTCACGTACAAATTTAAATCCACTCAAACCTCAGAATATGATCTTATTTGGTAATAGATTATTATAGACACATCAGTTAAGGTAGGCAAGATGAGATTGCCCTTTACTTTCACTGAAGCCCAAAGACTGGTGTCTATTCCACAGGAGCAGCAGACACAAAAACACAGAAAGGAGGCTGTGAAAGTAGAGGCAAACATAAACACTGAAGAGATTCCATCATGAACCAGAACCACTGGGAAGAAATCTTCCCAGAGCTTGGTCTGATAGTACCTTGGTTTTTTGCATCCTGAACTGTGACAGACCAAGTTTACTATTTTTGTTTTCACTTTTGAAATTCTGTTGCTCAGGGAAGCTTCCTGTTAACACCAACGCTGCTTCTGCTGCAGCTTGTTGAGGATCTGGGACTACAAGTGCAGGGCACTGCAGCTGGTAAGCTTATGGCACCATCACAGCAACTTGAAAAGAAGCCAGTGCTCTCCCCGACTCCCGAGTTTATCAAACTGTCTAAATCCTCACCTCGTCTCTCAATTTGAATTGCCTGTGTAAAATAAAGGTCCTTTTACAAATTGATCCACAGAGCCTCTCCCAGCTTTGAGACTCCTCCACAATTCTCAACCTAGAAACTGACTTGGATGTGTCATAAAATGCTTATGCTGGTTAGTCTGATGTAGCACAGCACAGAAAGCCCAAATGGAATCTTACTGCGCATGTACTGGGAGACTCTCTCCTCAATTAGAAGTTCATGTGCTCAAATGTAGGACACTAACCAACAGCTCTCCTCAGAACGGTCTTTTATTCTTTCACATCCATGTTAAAAAGCCTCTGTTCCCCACCTGCAAGCAGCAGGCAATAGGCTCTATGGCAGAGAGGCAGAGGTGCTGGCAGGCTGACTCTTGCCTAGGGGCAGAGGTGCTGACTACCATGGACAACAATACAACAAATAATGCCCTGGTTTCACATTTGTTGGAAGTTCTCTGACCTGCACAGCAGATAATATGTCTCTACTAATTCTTCCGAGTAAAGCACTTCTGGGACAAGGCAAGAAAAAAGCATTTTTAGTGAACTTGCTGTCCTGGAGGTTATATGCCATTACTTGGGTGGCCCAAACTTGTCACTGCATTCTTTCCTCCTGGGGTAAATCCAGTCACCAATGACAACCTGACCATTGTATGTTTTCAGCTGTAATGTTTGGGGAGGTGGTGCTGGAACCCAGAACCCAAGCAGCACCCTGCAAGTAGATGCTGACCTGTACAGCCTCTCCATGGATGCTTCAGTGTGACGATGAAGAGTATTTCAGCTGGCCAAAGAATATTGAGGAGGAAGGGCACAGCGAAGCAATACTTTTAACACAGCTTGACCATCAGAATTGGTGTTAAGAGAATGAGAGGCTGAATGGACATTCTTAGAGGCTTAATCCTCTTGAGATAAAAGCTGAGGGCCCTTTTCACATGCAGCTTAAGGAGATGAGTTTTGCCAGGATGGGCACGTGGGGTGGGAAAAGTGCTGGTGGAGTGACTGACTGAAAGAGATACTGTTCTGGCCTGAATCAACAAGCATTTAAGGAAACTCCTTAATTCCCCACTTTTATTCATTTGTTTGACAAATTAAGGGTTCACTGTGTGGCACATACTATGTAAGGTGCTGGGTTTTTATGATTTAATATAAGTTGTATCATTTGCTTAAATGAAAGGTTGGAACTGAAGGGACATTGGTGTGAATGCAAATAAAAATGCCATCACTGTGGATGTGCTTACTTCAGAGGGATATATTCTCCCATAATCTTACTAAGCATTACTTTCTTCCTTGATTGCATGTTTCCAGGGAAACTGACCACAACATCCTGCATCCTTCACATGGTTTCAGAGGTCCAGCAATGCTCAGGTTTGTCCCACTTTATAAAAAGCAAACCTCTTAGTATAGCAGCGGACATTTTTGTAAGCTGTTCACTTCTCTCAGTGTAGCCAAAGAGAAAAGAAATGTATGGCTACTCATCACTGCTTCCCAGAACAGCCTTGTTAAACTCATCTGTTGCTTGATATACACTGAGGTCTACTTGTCCCAGGTACAAGCCCTGATACAGCTGCCTTTCTGTTAGTAGAACAAGAGTCAGAGTGGAGAAATGGAAACATTGAATTATCAAGTTTGAATTGGATTCCACATCCACTGAGCTGGTCCCAACCTTTCTAAGTTTCTATCTGACCAGCAGGTTGAGTTATTCACATTGAGTCCTAAGGGACTATTATCAAAGTTAGAAATGTCTGAGGCTTGCTGAAGGCAGGGGCAGTCTTTTCTGTTCTTGGTATCCCAAGATTTAATCCTAGTAATGGGCTAAATATATTAAACATTTAAATGGTGTATTACCTATCATATACAGAAATACATTTATAGATATAACATTAATCTTTGTTTTATCTGGATTCTTTAGTAAGAACTCTAGGCAAATATAAGGGAGTAGACTGTTACAATAGGATAGTCTGTGGGAATACTCAATTTTGTCAACTGGGAATATGTGCTGTACAAGGGACAGTCCATATAAATCTTGGGGGAGAAAACACTTTTTTTTTTCTGTTACACCAGGCTGTTTATTTTTTTTCTTTTAAAAAGTTTATTAGATTGAAAACACTTTTTCTATGATGACTAATGAGCCAGATGCCTTTGGAGGGACAGTGAATCTTTAAGGATGAACTCGGCTAAGGGGGCTTAAGTTTGGGAGGATATAAACAAGGAGGGGAAGTGACAAGCAGTCAGTGTTCTTAACTGCTGAGCTGTCTCTCCAACTCTGAAGAGCACTTCTGAATACCAAAGTTACTATTATAACTTTCTGGCCACTCGAGGGACAATTTTATCAGTAGCTTTCAATCTTAACACTCCAATGTGATTTGATTAGAGTTGCCCCGAGTCTTATTAGAAAGCAGTTCATCTACTAGGGAGGTTCCCTCCAATATATGGATGGGATGCAGAGAAACAACAAGGATAATTTTAATGTCCTGAGAAAGCTGATATAGGGGCTGGAGAGATGGCTCAAATGTTAAGAGGAAGCTGATATCCCAACTGGACCTGCTATTTTTTTTTTTTAAAGATCCCATATATGAGCCTATGTGTATTCCATAGCATGTTTCAAAAAAAAAAAAGTTGTCAGCCATTAAGGACTTCATCCAGCCTGGTCTATACAGGGAGTTCTAGGACATTCAGGGCTACTCAAAAAGCCCTGTCTCAACAAACGAACAAACAAACAAGGACTTTATTTTCAGCTACATGATACATTGTGAAATAGCAGCTCCCAATTTTCAGTTTCCTTCAAATTCTTCTGAGAGCCTTCAACATGATCCTATGTATTATGTACATTGCAGAAAACAAGAGATCACCCAGGGGTTGGCCTCAAAATATGTTATTTCCCCAAGTATTTTCTGTACAGGGTGCATTTTGGATAATGCTGCACTGTCCATCGACACTTACAAGACAGCACATCATGAAATACCTGCTGCATAGCCATCATGTGGCCTCCAGAAGGATGTCTAGCTGCCTTCAGTGTTACCCTGTCACTTTGTACCCGAGTCACAAGGTGAATGAGGACAGTGCCGCTATGATTCCTTGGTGATGGCACCTCCAGCAGTACTGCTGAGCTAGCTCTTTCAAGAAATAGTCACTTGAGAACACAGCTAATAATTTGACTCCAGAAAGATATTTTTAACTCATCAGAAGAAAGTCTTGGAAGATTTCTGTATATGTTTGGATATTCCAGGTAGTCCATAAAGTAGACTTAGTGATGAACTGCAGGCTAGCTCCTGGGACCTTACCGATCATGCTGTAGGTCTCTGGTTCTTGTGCCAAAAGCCCTTCAGTGACTACACCTCAGGTGAAAGTACTGCAAGGTGTATGAGGCACTTAGACGTGAACCTTGTGGGAGGCTCCAGGGTGCTTAGAAGGACAAGGGCCTGGGTGGCAATGACAGGACAGTGATGCTGTAGTAAAAATATCTTAAAGTTTCCAGGACTCTCATGCTGTCTGTCTGTTTGTTTGTTTAGAGACAGGGTTTCCCTGTGTAGCTCTGGCTGTCCTGAAACTTGCTCTGTAGACCAGACTAGCCTCCAACTCTGAGATCTGCTTGCCTCTGTCTTCTGAGTGTTGTGATTAAAGGTGTGCACCACTACGAGGCCTGACTCTCCTGTGGTATTTTATAATGGGTAGTGCTTTAGTGTGCTAAGGCATACTATTCTCTGCCAACTATTGATAGATGGAGGGTGGACTGTTAGAATTACCACCTATTTTAAACAAGTTTACAGATGAACCTTTGTGATCACAGGCTTACAGTCCTAACTGAAATACATTCAGTTAAATACTTCTGCACTCAAAATTAAATATAAGAAAAATATAACCAAATGACTTCGTGGATATCTGCAGCTTAGGGATTATCTATATTTCTTCTTTTAACAGCAACAATAACAACAACAAAAACAAACAAAAGTCGGAGAGAACCCTATCAACATTTCCTCCAAATGACAAACCAAAACACAATGAACATTATTGGAAAAAATGTTTAAAAGGAAAGAACATCTTTGTATAATGAGTGAAATAGTACACATATATAATAACTGCTCTGCTGTAAACTCCATTTTCAAAACAAGAGTTCATTACAGAAACTTGAGTTTAAAAATTAATCATCATGCCATGAATTATATTACCATAAAGTAAGCCATTCTCTTTTGCTTGTAAACAAGAACAAAACAACCTCATATGCAGATGCATGCCTCAGTACCTCAGCAATGGTGTGTTTATGTGTATAAATATTTAAAGTCAGACCTTTGAATTTATAATGAAGCAACATACCACTTTACAAAATAAGGATCTAGTAAATTTAGATGTGCAACAAATAAGGTTCTGTTCAGAATACTAATTGCTGCTTGCTGATATTCCAAGCCAAAACAACTGTAATGACACATTTCAGATTCCACCTATAAACACACCTAATACATGTGCACAAGTCTTAATAGGTCTTGATGGATGAAGCATGATTAGTGAGAATCTTAAATTGCCAGACAGGCTTTTATACCTGAGGCACAAGCACACTCTCGATCTAGTGCATTTTTAAAAATATCAGTTTTAAGTTCAATTTCTACAGAAAAGAAAAAAAGTAAAATTAGAAACACCTACAGTTTGTCATCTAGTCTCTTACCGTGGCCAACTGATATCCTCTCGTGCCTACAAGTGCTGAAAGGCTGCATGATGGGGGATGCTTACAGACTGAATACTTAAAATGGACACAGGAAGCTCAGTTGTTCACCAGACTGGGTTATATTAGCACAGCTCGCATGCAGAAGTTGAGTGCATTCTCTCTCTACCTCGTGAAGTCACTGGAGCCAGCAATGACTAACCCTGAATTTTCTGATCATGCAGTGAGACTGCATTCTGTGACTAAAAGTGTTAAGCACTGGTCGCTTTACCTGTGACTGGGGCTGCAGCTATGCTTTCTTCCCTGCTCTCATCTCCACAGCCACTTGAAACTTCTAAAAAATTAAAAACATAATAAATACATTTCAAAATTAAGTAACATTTGTTCTTTGGCACTGGGGGTGGAACCTAGGACCTCACACGTGCTAGGCAAGCTCTCTTCCACTGAACTACACTCTTAGCCCCACGTGCTTTGTTTTAAGATTTATTTTATGTGCAAGAGCATTTTGCCTGTATGCATGCATGTGCACCATGTACATGTTGTGCCTGGTGCCTGTGAGAGGCAAGAAGAGAGCAAGAGTAAACAGACAGCTGTGACCTGCCTTGTGAGTCCTGCAAGCTGAACCTGAGTCCTCCCCAAGAGCAGCCAGTGCTCTTAACCACTGAACCATCTCTCCAGCCCCTCTACGTGGAGTTTTTAATATAATTCTTTTATTTTTTCATTCTTTTCTCACTTACAGTTTTTGTTAATTTATTTCTTGTCTAAAAGGTACTGTTAGCATAAGTGACTAGCTTAAGATTTCTTTGCTAGAAGCTCAACAGAACTATACTTAGGGTTTCCACTGAGAACACACACATTAACTGAAAGATACCATAAAACAAGCAACATACTATACACATAAAACCCAAGATGGGCTTTGGTTAACGGTATTTTATATGTATGCCTTGAGAAAGGATGTTGCATTGACTCTGAATGCCTTTTTGCTGTGGACACTGCAAACAATAGTTACCTTGTTCCCTTGTAAGAACACTGTTGAGCCGCAGAGCGGGTTTTGCTTCCTTTATTCCATTATTGTCATTCAGAATAGATGGCATGCTGCAAGATGATTCATTACTGTGAATAGCTGACCTATGGTCACATTCTTCTGTAAGCTCTTTTTTCAATAATGTTGTTGCCTACAGTGTTTCAAAGAAAGCACACACACATAAAAAAAAAATCAAAACAAACTGGAACCCTGTTCCTCTTGCTCTCAAAGACTCAGATTTAAAATACAATTTTAGGTTAAGCTTTACTTAGAATTTAATTTCTTTCCTGACATTAAAATGTCCTCAAGATCAAAACAGCAGAGGAGGGCAGAGGCAGAGAGAGAACCAACATGAAGTTGGATGGGCAAGGAGATAGGAAAAATATGGGAAGAGTTTATGATCAAAATATATGGAAAACATTTAATTAAAAAATAACATCTGGTTATTTTCCAGCATAATTTAATTCTATACAATTTTCATTCACAATGTTTTTGAAGACTTAACCTTATGTACTACACAAATGTCCTACTTGAAAAGTAGGTCTGTGAGACAAGATACCTCTGCTTATCTGAGCTAGCCTGTTCTCCCTTTGGTATACATAAGCAGACCCTCAGACATCCTTTCTGAATGAAAGATTTGTTCTTGCATTGCATGAATCCTGATTTCTAGACTTGTAACAGAAAGTTGGTTTAGGGGCTGGTGACAAGGCTCTGCAGGTAAAAGCACCTGCTGTTTTTGCTGAGGACTTGGGTTTAGTTCTCTGCACCTACATCAGGCAGCCTGTAATTTCAGTTCCTGGGGATCTGATGCTCTCTTCAGACCATTACAGATGCTGCTTGCATGTAATACACATATAGACATATGTATAGGCACATATACCTAAATAAAAATGAAGAAATATACTAAGCAAAAGGATAAGTGACCTGTTCGTGAGTCTTAATCTTTAGCCAAGGATAAAAGTCTAGGCTTGCCTTTGAGTCTCCTGAGAAGCTGGAGAAACTCACTTGCTACCAAATATCTTTTTTCAAAGAACATTAACTATCCCATCTGTACAGGGAAATCAAACTTAATCTCAGCCTCCCTGAGAAGCAATGTGAGGAAAACTGGCAATGAATGTGATCTGAGGTAACTAAGCCTTTTAATTTCTAGGTCAGCACTTTGCTCCTAAGACATAAAAATATGCTAGGAACAAGAGGTGACTATCTAGCAGTGTCCCACTGCCAGAATACACACTCTATATTAGAGAGTAGTGATTTGCTCCATCCTGGTGACAGTGGTGGTGGCCTGTTGATTGATGAGTATAGAAAATATGGGTAATGTCCACTCAATCTGCAAGAAATGGGCCCAAAACACCACAAGCCAATACGACTGGAAGAACTAGACAAAGGTCCTCAGGTTCTGTGTAGTTAACTGGATAACAAGCAATTGTTCAGTCACCAAGGAGGAAATGAACAATTCTTTGTAGTTAGCACAGCAAAAGGAAAAGATGCTCTGATCTAAGGGTCACAGAAGCAGAGAACGGGAGATTCAGCCCTGAGCATTTAGCTCAGAAAATCCTTTAAGGCTATTGTCCTTGGCACTAATATCACTTAGGTAGATCTCATGGACCTAGGGCTTATGACAGAAGCTAGAGAAACTGGGCTAGGGTGGTATGTGAAAGAGTTGTAGTTTTTGCCCAAAGGCCCCGGAGTTGTTAGCTTTGTAGCTAAAACCTGGGCTGCAGGGCTAATGATTAGGTTCTTTGCCTTTATTTGTATCAACTGCTCCTGGATTTTACTTCTGCTCTGACAAGTCCATGCAGGTGAACTACTCAGGACTTCTGTTTCAGCAGACTGGCTACAGACGTGGTTCCTTGCCCCTGAAGCTAGGCCCAAGCTGGCTCCCACCAGCTCTTATTCTGACAGCCCAGCATCCTATGTATCTTCACTGTGTATGCTCCTCAGGTCTGCATGGAGGAAAGCAAGCTTCCTTAGACTGTATCTTCATATAGCCCACAGTGCATTTTAGATCCAACCTGACCATATCTGCCAATGCCCAAAATTCCTATATATTAGCAAAGTATTTTAAAATATGAATTAAAAACAAAACCTCACCTTTAAAAGTTTTGTAGTTAAACCTAGAACTTTTTATTTTCTTTGGTTTAAAACAATCTATACATTTTGATAGAACTTTGAGTGTATATTTCTAAATTATAATATGTAATATATTTGGTAATAATTTCTTTTTCTTCTTCTTTTTTTCTTCTTTTTCTTCTCAAGACATTTTTTTTTTTAAATAGACTTGGCTACCCTGGAACTCACTTTGTAGATCAGGCTGGTCATGACTTTACAGAGACCCACCTTCACTGCCTCCTGAGTGCTGGAATTAATGATGTGCCACCACCACCCAGAGGTAATAATTTCTTAACCTCTTAATAACACTGTCATAGTATACATTTAAAAAAATAAAATTGCTAAGTGTGCAGTACCATTCTCAGATTTTTTTTTTTAAACATGGGTTCTGGAGATGAAATGTGGGTTGTCTTTACTGACCGAGCCATCTCCCAGCTATGTAATGATTCTTAAGGCATGTCTTTTGCAGATGTTCCAAAAAATGTGCACTTTCTGAGGAACTCCCAATTCAAAGGAGCTTATCATTACCAAGGCACTCTCATAACCGCAAAGGAGCACAGGCCCAGAGTGGCAGCGTTAGAACAACAAGCCTTTTTGCACACTGCACACTAGAATTGAATGGGCTCTGCAGACTGGAGACTCACCTCCTGAAACAAGTTTTGTATTGGCCTTTGTTTCCATGGATCATGTTTATGAAGAGCCACGCACAGGCTTTAGCTCGTCTGCTATTAATAAAGGCTCTCTTTTAAACAGGCACCTTGGGAGTTCAGGAAGGAAGCTGGGGCATGGCCCGCTACTCTCAGCAGTCTGAAGCATTAGCTGGGTCCCTGGTCTGCCTGGGTACAGGAAACAGGGTTTGGAAATGAAATGTCTGGATACACCATCTGTAAAATGACTGGTGTTGATACTTCCGTCTTTCAGAGCTGATGATGTCTAAACTTTTCTGAGTTTCTCTAAGTAGTATTCCTAAACTTATTAAAAAAAAAGTTCTTGTAAGTCAATAAGGAAAAGACATTGTTCACCTAGTAGAAAAATGAACAGTGAACAAGTAGGAAAGGAGCTAAGCACATCACAGCATGATGGTCACGTGAACACAAAGAAATGCAATGCCATTTTAACTGCTCAAAACAGCTTCAGAAGAAGTTGATTATTTAATTTTAGAAAGAACTTGTATAGATGCCTTATCCACCCATTATTTTTAACTCCGTGACCCTTTCAGAGTAAGCTCTAGTATTGCAAAATCTACACCTGACAATTCTATGTCTTATGCCTATGAGTTCATTATAAGGAAATATGAATGTTTGAAAACCTGAATTGCATAGATACTCTATGAGCCTCTTTTAGTAGGGGGGAAATAATAAATTGAAATGTTCAACAGGCAATTAAAAGAAAAGCAGTCAGAGGACTGTGCAAAGTGGAGGGAGTACATAAAGCCATTCAAAATGAAACAGAAGGATATGTGATCCTATTAAAGGAAACTCACTTTGTGGCAAGCAGGAAATGGAGGTTCATACCCAGGCAGTACAATGTGTGTATGTGTGTGTATGTGAGTGTGTCTGTATGTGTGTATATGTGTATTTTACTGGGGCTTGAACCCAGGTCTTTGTGTGTGCTAAGCAAGCACTCTGCCACCAAGCTATACTCCTAACCCTATTTGTAAATGCCTTAACATTAAAAGCCATATCACATGTCAACAGAACTGTTTATGGGCAGTAGCATTTTTCTATTAAACATTTCAAAGTTTTGTTTTTATTTTTCTGCTTGTTTCTTCAAATAAATGACATATAATTCTAAAGAAATCTGATTTGTATAAAGGCAGCAGAACTCCAAAGAGACACTTAGTGTGAATGTATTTAGCAGAATTAATTCTCGTCTTTACTCAGTTCCACTCACACAGCTACTGACACATAACGGCAGTGGAGGACAGTTCCCAGATTTAACTACCACGTCCTCAAAATGTTTCCTCTTGGTTACAGAGAAATATTTTTGCAGTGTTTAAAGAAAAACACAGGCACTGATACTGATTATATTTAAGTTAAAGGAAGGAATTTTATTTATGTAGCAATTAAAAGAGAAATAATCACAAGAGCCAGGATATGAATATGTATGAGATATCAGAAAACAATATATCATTTAGGAACTATGTCTTCTGGTAAATAAAATCCGTGTGGGGGCAGGACCAGACCCATTCTGAGTGACATCAGAAAGTTGCTCTTCTGTGTTAAAGTTCTCCCATGTGGAAACAGACCTCATCAGAATAAAGGAATGTTAAACCACTTTGTATTTCAATGACAATCTCAACTCATTTTTCCCCTACATAAAGTAATTACATATTTTTATGAATTAAAAGCACGTAGCTCAATTATGTAATTGCCTAACAGGTTATGCAGTGCTGACAGATCTTATCTGGTCTCCAGAGGACAGTGAGTTTCCATGGCTTTGGTCATGTGTTTACTCAAGAGAAGGGATTGACTAGAGCTGACAGCACAGAGACCCACAGGTAAACATAATTTACATGCGGCTGTTTAATTAGTCATTTACCCAAGAGATCAAAGTAAATACTTCTAGGCTTCATTAGAGTTTGATTTTTCTAATAGAGCTTTCTTAAATTTTGAAAATCACTTACTTTTAAGATTTTCTCTAAAGAGAGAGCTATTTAACCTATGGTTTCTACTACGTATCTATCCTTTTTCAATACACAGAAGCAACTCAGATACCCTAGTTAGCTAATCATAGAAGGATGATGAGGGCTGAGATATATAGAGAGTAACAGCAAAATATGCTTAACATGAACAAGACTCTGAATTCAATTCCCAGCCCCCTGCCCCCCAACTCCATCTTGCCTCCCTCCTTCCTCACCCTTCTCTCTCATGCACACAGGCAAGCTACATAAACCAAAACAGCTTCAGAAACTACAAAAGCATTTTGTCCTGAAGTTTATAGGGCATTTCATCATTTTGGTGATAACACTGTTCTTTGGAATTGTGCATTTCTTCAGCCACACCTCCACGTTTCAGAAACTGCTTGTTTACTCCCATTTTTAAGGAGAAACCATTCTAGCTCTGCTCAAAAGTCTGCAGCAGTGTTTCAAATTCTAGGAGCTACGCAGCCTTCTTCTGGCTTCCACAGGCACCTGCACACACTTGCACATACCTACATATAGACATACAGACACACACGCATACACACAATTAAAAATAAAATAAACGAGAAAAAAAGAATGGTTCCATTGCCTCATGTGTCAGGCTTCCTAGTCTGTTCTTTGGTTCCTAACAGCCCTTCCCTGTCACTCCAAACATCTTCCCCAGTCTCACTTTGTCAAAAGCCTATTTGTAAAGGGTCACCTTACATGTCCCGATACTTCTTCCATCATAAGCTCTTCCCATTGCTTCTGCACGTAGCTGGGCTCCCTTTCTGAGAGCACACATTCTTTGCCATTTTATTATGTGCATCCTGGTAACCAGCTCTCAGAAGGAGAGGGATGCATTTCATGTATTTCTTTCCTTCTAATGTATCTGGGCTAGTACCTGTGTATAATGTACAATAATGGCCAAAATGTATTTGTTGGCTTAAAATCAATAACTTTATAATATTTTAAAGTATGGCATATAGACAAAAAATCAGAATGTTATAGATGCTTCTAAACTCTGAAGATGTTGTATAGATATATTTAAGCTACCTCTGGGACCTGAATTAATATTAAGTCAGAAGTTAGATCCTTCCACAAAACCTGTAAAAGATCTAAGATCAGAAAGTTAAAAATATTATCAGCCAGTTATGATACCTCACTTACTACTGTTACCGTTTTTTCAAATGTTTATCATTCAGAATATGTTATTTCCCCAAACAAATAGTTTGTATAATCTTGGAACTCATTTAAATAAAAGTTACTACTAACCCCAACCCTTGTTTTTGAAAGAAAATAGCCTCAGCACATACCTCTTCTTTAAGAGAATTATCATGTTCCTTTATACACTGCCCTCGTGTCGTCAATAAGTGACAATCTGGTACTTTTTCAGCTCTGTAAAATAGAAATAGGAAAGACACTATAAATCTGTAAATATATGTATAAATGAGTGAATTAGAATATTCTTACATTTTTAAAGGTCTTATATTTAAGTTATTAGAACAATGTTTATTAAGAAAAATCTGGCACCTAACATATTTGGAATTACAAAACTGTGTTCAAATCCCCTCCATAGGTTGAGTATGTGTATGTCTGTGTATATGTGTGCATATCTGTGTGCATGTATGTCTGGTTGTACTCACTCGTGTGTGTACATGTGGAGGTCAGAGGCCATTGGGTGTCTTCTGTTACTCTCCACCTTAATTTTTGAGACATGGTCTCTCAATGAATCTGGAATTTGCTGTTCTAGCTAGACTGGCTATCTGATAAGTCCCGGATCCACATATCTTTTGACCTGACCCCATTAAGCTGTCTTTCCCAAGCTCCTCTTTTTGTTTTAAAACTTATTTTGTTGTGATATTATTGCTAACAAGAATTCTCAACTTTGACTGCACACAGAAATAGCCAACTTTGTAAAGTCTGGATACCTAATGGCACTCTACTGAGTCTCACAAAACGGTCTATACTGTGATCCAGACATAGTCTATTTTAAGACTCACAGCATCATTCTAAAGCACAGACATGTACCCTGAAAGCATGGTATGGTCTCTTACATGTCAGTAAGCAATATCAATCATATCTTCATCTCAACAACACCTTTTAGTGGCATTTTTATTATGACCTACTTAAATTGAAAATAAGTGAGACATTATTCTGGAAGAGTGAAGAAGGATGTGTGAGCCACAACATTAATACTAAAAGGCAGCTCTTTTAACAAAAGGCTCCCTTCCAGCCTGGTTGCAGGAAACTCATCAGATGGACCCGAAGCATCATGCAGTACTAGAAACTAAGGATGATCTCAACAGTGAAGACTCAGCCTGTGTTGAAGGGGCTTCCACCTGCTAGTGGTGGGAGAATCTGAATAGCAAAAGTGATATTGACTGTAATGCACTGAAATACAGTAAATCTCATTGGGTTCATTTAAGAATAAATATAAAGAAACCTTTATAAAGTTTTGAACTACACACACACACACACACGTATGAGGAGTATTATTTAATGCAGTTCTATATAATGTAAGATGCAGAAGTGGATCTAGAAGTGAGAAAAACCATGTGCATACTCATGTCTGAGTCTGGCTTATTTTGTTTAATAAAGATGATCGCCACCTGCATTTATTTCCCATCCAAGAACATAATCATTTCATTCTTTATGGTGGAATGTTACACAATATTAGACTTTGTTCATCCATCATCTGTTGTCAGACAGCTAAGGTTTCATAATGGCTACTATGAAGTGCTACGGTGAATACCTACATGCAAGTTTCTCCATGGCATGCTGACTTAATGAGTCCTTTGGATACATACTAGCAATGGTATCCAGGATTCTATGGTAGTTCCATCTTTAGTTTTTCTGAGGAACTTCCACACTGACTACCACAGTGGCTGGAGTAACTTTCTTTTTTTTTTTTTTTTTTTTTTTTTTTATGGTTTTTCGAGACAGGGTTTCTCTGTGTAGCCCTGGCTGTCCTGGAACTCACTCTGTAGACCAGGCTGGCCTCGAACTCAGAAATCCGCCTGCCTCTGCCTCCCAAGTGCTGGGATTAAAGGCGTGCGCCACCACCGCCCAGCTGGAGTAACTTTCAAGTCCACTATCAGGATAAAAAAGTTTCTCCCTCCAACCTTCCCACTCCCTCCATCTTTATATCTGTCTGCTTAGTGACAGCCTATCTCATTGGGTAAGATGTACTCTCAGTGTAACTTTAATTACATTTCCCTCATGGCTAAGGACGCTTAACGGTTTTTCATATGTGTACTGGCCCTTTATACTTCATCTTTTGAGAACCCTGTATTTCATTTGTTTATTGACGGTTTGGGTGTTGCTTAGTTAGGGTTTCCATTGCTGTGAAGAGACATCATGACTAAAGCAACTCTTATAGGACAACATTTCATTGGGGCTGGCTTACAGGTTCAGAGGTTGTGTCCACTATCATCAAGGTGGGAGCATGGCAGCATGCAGGAGTTCTACATCTTTATCTAAAGGAAGCCAGGAACTTCTAAGCAGCTAGAAAGAGGGTCTCAAAGCCCACCCCCACAGTGACACACTTCCTTCAACAAGGCCATACCTCCTAATAGTGCCACTTCCTGGGTCAAGCATATTCAAACCACCACAGGGTGTGTTTCATTTTGTTTTAGTAGTCATGTATGTTTAATAGTTATACATTTTAAATGCTAATGCTGTCAGGTGATAGCTAGCACAGTTTTCTCCATTCAGTAGGCTGCTTCTTGACTTGATCATTTCCTCTTGTGTGTAATTTTTTTGGTTCATGCAGTTACATTACTGAGTCACTGGAGTTCTTTCCAGAAAATCCTTGCTTTGGCCTATGTCTTGAGGTCCCCCCGCATATAGTTTCCTATAGCAATTTCTGACTTTCAAATATTACACTAAAATACTTAAATCCTTTTTTTCCCCCTGCATGGTGAAAGACAGAGTCAAGTATTATTCTTCTACGTGTGGACATCCAGTTTTCTAGCACTATAGCACTATTTGTTGAGACAGCTATCTTTTCTCTCATGTACATTTTTGGACACTTTGTAAAAAGCAAGGGACTGTGGTTGTATGGGTTTAATGCAGGTCCTCTATTCTACTCCATGGATCCATGTGCCTGTTTTGTTTCACGGCTTTGTAGTATACTGAGATTGTGATGCCACTAGCATTCTCCTTTTTGCTCAGGATTGTTTTGACTATTCAAGGTCTTCTGTACTTTCATATGAATTTTAGATGTGCTCCTATTTGTTTGAAGACTTTCACTGGGATTTTGGGCTGAATCTGTAGATGGCTTTTAGTAACACACATTTTCAGTATATTAGTTCTGCTGATCTGTGGCCATGGAAGGTCTTCCCATCTTCTGGTGACTTCACTTGTCTTTTTTCCCCCCATTTTATTAAAATTTTCATTATAAAACTTCTTTGTTTCTTTGGTTATATTTATTCCTAGGTATTTTTAAAAAAACAATATTGTTAATGGAATATTTCCTTCTTCTTTCTAACATGTTTATTATTGACATATATGAAAATTTCTGGGGTTTGTGTGTTGATTTCCCATCCTGTTACTTTGTTCCAAGTGTTTTTCTCAGTTCTAAGGTTTCCTGATGAAGTCTCTAGAGTGTGTTACGTATAGGATCATATCATCCACAAAAATGGATAGTCTCTTTCTTATCTGAATGCCTTTTTTCTTTTTCTTGCCTTACTATTCTAAGCCTAGATTGAATAAGAATGGAAAGGGTGGACATTTTTTACATTATCCTAATTTTAGTGGATGCTTGGAGTTTTTCCTCATTTCGTGTAATGTTTGTCAAACACAGCCTGTAACATGTTGAGTTATGTTTAGTAGTGTTGTACTTTGTCAAATGCTTTTTCTGCAACTCCTAAGGTCACCACTGGACTCCTGTCCTTGAGTATTAATGTTACAATCATTATGTTACAATCATTGACTTTCATATGTTCAACCATCCCTGTAACCAGAAAATGAAGGCTACCTGTCAAGGTGGAGTAGAATTCAGTTTGCAAGTAATCTATTGAGAAATTTTCTGCATATGTTCATGAGGAGACTGTCCTATGTCTTAATTTTCTTTTGTTGAGTGTTTAAACAAGCTTTTGGTATCCAGGTAATTCTGCCTCTGTGAGTTTGAGTGCCTTTCCTTTATGTTTTATGGAATAGTTTGAGGAGCACTGATCTTGGTTTTTTAAGGCTCTGGTAGAATTTAACAATGTATCTACATGAGTACTGTTCTTTTAACAAAAGGAAAAGAACTACTTCAATTTCACTTCTTATTAGTTATTACCCCGGCTAGGCTCTTGTCAATTTGACACAAGCTGGAGTCATCTGAGAAGAGGTTGTTAAAACTGTGAAAATGCAGCCATAAGACTAGCCTGGAGGCAAGCCTTTGGGGCATTTTCTTAATTACTAATGTGGGAGGGCCTAATCCATTGTGAGCAGTGCCACCCTTGGGCAGGTGGTACTGGGTGTATTAGAAAGCAGGCAGAGCAAGCCTGAAGCAGACCCTCTGTGGCTCATACTTCATTCATGCCTTTAGGATTCTGCCTCGAGTTCCTACCCTGACTTTCCTGGATGACGAACAAGTTGTAAGATGAAAAAAACCTTTCATACCCAGCTTGGTTTTGGTCATGGTATTTTACCACAGAAATAGAAACCCTAAGACTTAAGCTCCTTATATCTCCTTGATTTAATTTTTGTGTATCATATGTGTCCCTTCATAGATCATAGGTGTCCATTTTTTAGTTCATTTGAATACAGGTGTTCAAAGTACGCTTTAATTAACCTCTGACTTATCACTGATATTTGTTTTAATGTCTAACTTTTCATCTTAAAGTTTACTAATTTTATTAATTTGGCTTCCCCACTAACACCCCTGGTCTATAACTGTATTACCCTGGCTGAACTCAAACTTACTGCAATACTCCTGCTTTATCCTCTTGCGTACTATATCCTCTTGCGAATTATGGACAACACAACTGGGTCTGTCTCTCACTGTTCATTTGGTTAAGGGCTAAGCAATCTTATCTTTCAAAGAACTAATTTTTTGTTTCATTAATGCTTGGTATTGCTATTTTGGTTTTCATTTCATTACTTTCTGCTTTGATCTCGTAATGATCATGTAACCTAAAACAATCACAACACCTAGGAGGTTAAAAAGCAGGGAGCCCCTCTGCTCCAGGCCAACATGTACTCTTTGAGGAGGTCTATATTTAAAGATTTGTAAACAGAGAAATATACAAGACAAAGTAATCTTCAACATTTCATTTTGGATATTAAATGGTATCTGTCATGTGGTCACTCGCCCAAGTGCAGACATGGACTATCTATAGCTACCTTGCTTTTCTTTCTCTGGCTATTTGGGTCAGAACCTCTGTGATACTTACACTTCCTGTGCTGTTCTTTGTGTTGTTGGCCCTGAAATCATAGGGTATATGGGCTGGGCAGAGGGTACCATAACTAGAGGTGTCTTTTCCAGATGTCGGAAAGGTTGTCAGCAAGCCTTTTGCTGGCCTTCCTTAGATCCTAGCACTTTTAAGCCTGGGTCTTAAACCCAGGACTGCTTGTCCCTTTTCTAGAGACCTAGTAAGTTTCACTGTAGTTTGGTTAATGGTTCAGACCAGACTTTCAGTATGTGGAACATGGTGCAGTTCTAACTTGGAGCCCCTGAGCTTTATGACTTTGAAAAGCTAAGCTAACATCAAGGTTTCCTGCAGGTTTGTTTAGGACACCTGGGTCAAGGAGTTTACAACTGTCCTTGAATGGTATCTTTCTCATGTCTACATAAACACACTATATGCGAAAACTTACAAAGTGGCACAAAAAATTAAAAGGAATTTTATTTGCTTTATAATGAAAAAATTTGTTTGATATCACATAGTTTAAATACTTCTCTAATTATAATCCAAACAAATGTATCAGCTTTTCCTTAACTATAGCTGACTTATTACACATTGACAATTTGACCAATGTTTTAAATGCAGACACAGTAATAATTGTCCTGAGTTTTATTCTGAACTTAAGTAGAATAAAACAAAGAAAATTTTGTATTCTTTGCAAATAATGTAAAGCTTACCCCATAAGCTTAAGAGAATAATTATATTTGAAAGTAGATACTAAAAGAGAATTAGATACATCTGGAAAAGCTACAAAAAATGATGAATATCTTACTACATTTTTCATATGATAAAATTTCAAGGTTTTTGTTGGAAAAAACCAACAAATTTAAATAATTCAATATCCGAATGATGTGAATCATATTAATCCCTAACTGTCTAAAATAAGAACTTGGCCCTCTACCTAGTAATAGTAAGCTTTGTATATGAAGCTATTGGCATAACACAAAATTAATCCTTGGCTTAGCTTAAACTGATAATGATGAAATCAGTTGTTTTATCTTTTTTCTTCTTATTATTAATTTGCTTCTTTTTGTGAGTAGGAATTCAAATCTTCACATTTTCTTCTGGAGTATGTTCTAGGGTAGGTGTTCTACTTTATGGGTAAGATTAAAAAGACATTTATGAGTGCCATGTTTTGCCAAGAGCCAGGCAGGGCCACAATCATACCAATATTCATCTATTCAAAGGCTTTAAGGATTTTATAACCTGCTAAGCCTTTTTGCCTTTCCTGCCTTACAATTCTATGACATTTGAGTCATTACCTATAAGACAACAGAAGTAAATCACTCTCCCCAAGTCTGTATCTCTGGAATGGCTCACCAAGCTGGGTTGCTGACTTTTTGGGCCCTGGGAAGTTCACAGGGGTACTTTATTTAGGGAGGTTCTCTACTACAACTCCTGGGGACTAGTGGGTACAGCAAGGTTGTTGCAAAGAAGGCAGAGGAGAGCCTGGTGATTCAAATTCACCAGAAAGAATTTGTGTTTCAAAATCTGACTGCTTGTCTCCCACAGGACACAAACAATATTTTTTTCCCAAGGCTAGAGAGTGAGCTGGTGATCTTAGTGTTCTATAAACAACACCTTTAGTGACAACGTACACTGTAGCAGAGCATAATGTTGACAGCAGACATTACTGACTTCATCTGTCTTTAAATGATCACAGTAAAGAAAAATCTTGAAGACTATTAATTTTATAATCTGTGTTGGTCATAAAGAATCACATCTTACAGAAGACTGATGTATGCATAAGTGTAGCTTGAAAGTCATATGAAATCATTTATAATGGAAATCAGTGCCCTATTATGGATGAACAATCCTAGTTTAGCCAATGTAGACCTATCTTATCACCGTATTCTCAGGTTTAAAGTTACACAGTGCATCATTTGTTATAAATGCAAATGTACTTTCCATAGCACAAATGTAGGTTATACCAAATTGTATATAAAGAGATATAAAAGGCAGCGGTAAAAAGCCATAAGATTGGTTAGAGAACCTTGTAACCTGTAATCACCAAACAACCCACAATACTCAGAAAGACTCCTCCCAAGTCAGCTTCCTTCATCACCTTGTGAAGCAGGATTTTAAGATAGCAGGTTTTATTCTGTATGATAAAAAATATGATAGAAGATGAAAAGTTACTGACCCGGAAGGTTACTTCTAGCCTCTTCCAGTTCAGAGATCATAAATGGAAATGGAGAAGTATTGTGAATTGGGGCCATCTCATCCACTTAAGTTTTCTATGTCAAGATCTCTCAAGAGACAATTATCCTGACTTCTACCTAGTCCATGATGAAATCACATATCTAGACTTAAGGTGAATTCTACTCTTAAAAAAATGTACTTCTCTTTCCTATTTACATCACATAAAATAGCCTAAGTGGCCCCTGAAAGATAGAGGAGACAGGGTTAGATGGAAGCCAAACAGATACAAAACTGCTCTGTTTCTTAGCCCATAGCGTCCAACTGTGGTGGTCTGAATAAGAATCGTCTCTGGAGACTTATATGTTTAAGTACTTGGTCCCCAGATAATGGAACTATTTAGGAAGGCTTAGGAGGTGTGGCCTTATTAGATGAGGTGTGTCACTTGGGGCTGACTTCGAGGTATTAAAGATTCTCATCATTTCTAGCAGCTGTCTCTGCTTGGTGGATGTAGATGTAAATTCTTAGCTGCTGCTCTTGTGCCACATCTGCCTCTCTGCCCGCGGCCATGCTCCCTGCCACGATGGCTCCTGTCTCTTTGGAATTAAACCCTGCCTTATGTAAGCTACCTTTGTATTGGTGTTTCACACATTTCTATCATTGTTATAGAAAAATAACTAGGAATAGATTTCTGACACAGCAAGGAGGTATATGAATCTTGGCTCACGCTGCACCTACTCTTGAAACCAGTAGCCTTCTCACTTTCTCTCAGCCCAGCTTTACATTCATTTAAAGTTTTTAAACTAAGGGCTTTAAATAAGAGCTCATTTAGGCCCCAAGCTCAAGTTTCCAAGTCACTGTATCATTTAAAAAGAAGTTCCCAGCTCCTGTTGATGCTGCTGGTCCTGAAACCACATTTCAAGAACCAGCTCTGGACTACTGGGTCTAAATCTAGAGTGAAAATGGAAATCTGGGAACCCACCTGGTGCTTAGACCTGCTGAGGACCTCCTTGTTGATAGCTATGGTGGATAAATCCTGGGTTGCTTACTTGACTGTACATCAGTCAAAGGCGACACCTCCCTCTGCCCACTAAAGTAAATGTTTTCATATTTATGGACAAATCCAATCTCAGAAACACTGCTACAAGAAGGTACTGAGTATCAAAGTTCACTAATAATAAGAAACAAATGCATTTATAGACAAATAGATGAGGCTGTCCATCAAAAGGCTAAACTGGCAGTGTAGACTAGTTTCATCACTTATCAATGTTCTGATTTTAAAGCACTGGGACAAGACAGATGCTTTGCCACAGCAACCATCTCATGCCAAGTACCTGTTCTTCACTGCTGTTGCCCCAGCTTCAAGTCTGGGAAGTTATGAAGGACAGCTGTTCTGCAAACTTCAAGGTCTTCCTTCAGAATGTCACTGTGATTACAGAGCCTATAAAATAAAACAGGTGCTGCCGGCGATGTTTATTTAAGCACAGGCTGCCTATTTCTAGAGGCTCCGGTGGTTCTTTGTGGTTTATTGAAATATATCTGCAATATAATCTAGACATAAAAAATGCAGCAACTATATGTCTCTCCACAAAGATGTAAAATGAGGCAATTTGAAAAACTTGTTTGTGTGTTTGTGACAGTTTTACATGTACTGAAGGAAGTAACTTTTAACTCTTTGATAACTTTAATGAGGTTCAAATCCACGGCTAGGCAATCTCATTCCACATTCCATATAACTGATGGGAATGCTGATAATCTTAACAGCAGAAAAGGCTAATTTTCTATTGTCAATCATTATGAAGTTAGATCTCCACAGCCTATGAAATTTATTTAAATTGTCACTGCTAAGAAATCGCAATTTCTAGCTGAAGTGTGGGTTACATCTTTTACTCCGAAGTGCAGAAAATGACTATTATTTTCTATTCAGATTCCTCTGCTGTAAAGTTTCTTTAATTTTAGTAAGAACTGGAAGGTATGGAAGAGTAAAGGTGCCAATTTTACTCAATAGGAGAATCAATTTGGCCACTACTTTAGATTAGCTCTGTCACTGTACCAGGAAGCCTCCCAGAAGGCTGGGTAATTATTACCTCAAACAACGTCTATTGGTGGAAAGCATGATTCTGAACTACTATGGGAGAAAATATTAAAGCCAAAACAGTGTTTCTATTTCGAAGTAGCTAATCACATTGTGAGGTTGGAATACCCAGTATACATATACAGAAAAGAAAATGATGATTATTTATAAAACTATTTATTAAAGCACTATGCGAACCTGCTTGTTGGTAATTAGTAATATATTTAGGCATGTTTTTGAACTAATGTGATATGTGTTTGGTATCACAAAGATAAAGAATGTAGGCTGGCTACTAGAGGGTGAGGACCATGTAGACTTGTTCTCTCCAATTCTGAAGCAGGTCTTTAGAGGAAAGAAAATGTAAGTGAGCCGCTGGATTCAAACCCGTTCTTGACTGTAATCTGTGATATTGGTGCTCCAACTGCAGCCAAGTTCCAAGCCTATAGCCTGGGTTTTTCAGTCTCTGAACCAAGTCCTGTGTTGGGTCCTTTACCACTGAGGTCTACTGCCTTAAACCTTCCAGACCCCAGGCCAGTCTGACTTATTGTACCTAAGAAAATTTCTTATTGCTCAAGCAGAATCTGGATCCTGGGTCTTCTTGGAAGAGTTCAACAAGTAGCCACTTCATTCCAGAAGATGCCTGCCCTGAAGAAGAAGAGGGTCCCCCAGAAGTAAGTCAGTTTCAGAGCAGTAAGGAGATTCCAGAGTCAATGGTGACTGTCACCAGGCAGGTGAACAGACTAGCTGGAGCTATGAGGTAAAATAAAGAACCCTGGAGACAACTCGAAAGAAAGCAATGCCAATGCAGCCTATTCTAAACACATGAATAAGAAGTAATTTTTTAATTGTAGAAAAGAGATACTGTGCTTTTTAATTTCAGTACTGCAAACTGAGGATTACATAGTAATGACTATATTAAATTCCTGTGTGAAGGGCTACAGAAATAAAGCTCTCATTTCTACCTGATGACTTCCATGTTTCTGTGCACGTTATCTTTTGGAAAACTTCAGTTTTGTGTTTCAGTGGCTGTGAAGTATGCTTGACCTGGTGGGTTTACTTTCCATGGGTAAAAGCAGTCTCAAATGGTCATAGTGTTGAGCTCAATCACACAATATTACTTGTTTAAAGTTTTAAATAATATTTTAAATAAGACAAAATAATCATAAAACATTGTATTTGTTCATACCTAGAATAAAATTTTAAGGAAGTGCCTTAGTCAATGTTCTTCTGCTATGAAGAGACACCATGACCAATACAATTTTATAAAGAAAACTTGAGGGCTTGGTTATAGTTTCAGAGCCTTAGTCTATTATCATCATGGCAGGGAGCAGGAGTGGTGCTCAAAAACTAATTGAGAGCAACATCCTGATCCTAAAGCAAAGAGAAAGAGGAGAGCCTGGGCTTGATGTGTCACTCCCAGTGACTCAGTTCCTCCCACAAGGCCACACCTACTCCAACAAGGCCAGACCTCATAATCCTTCTAATCCTTCTCAAAGAGTGCCACTCCCTGGAGACTAAGCATTCAAATATATGAGCCTATGAGGTTCATTCTTAATCAAACCACCATAGGAAGGAAACTCAATTTCCAAATGAAGAACAACAAAAGGCATCATCTTTTAGAGAGAATGTCCTGAGTGATAAGCTTAGGAACAGCCCATATCCACAGAGGTAAGAAAGGAATAAAGCAACTGACCTTCCAATTCCAGTGTCTGATAAGAATTTCTGGCCCCATCTTTCTTCCTGGTCCAGGTTCTAGAAGCCCCGTCCTCCCGTCCTCTAATCACTGACAGAGCTATGAGGAAAGCGGTGCTCTGCTTTGGTTGGAGGTGGGGTCAAATGGTTCCTGTTGTGGTTTGAATGTGAAATATCCCCACAGATGGTGCTGCTTTTGGATCTAGCTAGGGGACAGAGGCCACTAAAGGGGTTGGCGGGGGAGTTAAGAGTTAAAAGCTGGCCTCATTTCTTGTCCTTTCTGCTTCATGTTCACCGTGACATAAGGAGCTCAGCCTCATGTCCCTGCAGCTACAGACGCTGGCATAATGGACTAAAAATTATGAACCCAAATCAGCGTTTCCTCTGTTAAGCTGTCTCTCTGAGAAGGACAAAACCGGTAAGCAGCAGTTCTCAACAGGAATAGGGAAAGGTCAGAAGTAGAAAACTAGGACATTTCCTGTAAGAGCTCTGGGCAGCTTGTTTGCTTTTCTGCATTAAACTTCATTCAGCCTCACAGAGACAAAAAGACCAAAGGGTCTGTTGAGAAACTTGGTCTATATGTCCATGTTTTCTGTCTTTGGTTTTTAATTAATTAATTAATTAATTAAAATGCATTTTCTAGGCAAGCTCATATAATAGAAGTTCTTTTTAAAGTTTAAATTAAAGATGGGTTCTTTTCTTGATGTTCTGTTCTTATTTGGCCCATATGCACAGATATACAAAATTAAAAAGAGCAGATATTATTCCTTTATAATTATTTCACTCCTAAAACATAATCTCTTGTCTTTATGAGGCTGATTCAGTCATTGTCTCACAAACTCTAAAAGTTAAAAAAAAAAAAACTAATCTAATTGTTTACTTGGAGTCTCCAAAGGCTCTTTAGAGCCTGGCTCAGCTCTCCTGGAATGCCCGAAGACAACTCTCCAAGGCTCAGTGCACCAAGACACTGCTGTCTCTTCCAAATACCCTTAAGTTCTCCGATACCCTTTCACTTTATGCATTCAACTTCAGAGCAGTCTGGAACTAGTACTGCCCTTGCCTCAGCTTACCTAGTGCTGGGGTGATGGGTGCGTGTCACCCTGTCTCACAGTTCTCTTAGCACTTAGTAGATAACTGTGTCTTCCTTCCTTCTGTGTGGCTTATGTTACATGGAGACCCTGGAGACTGCAGGACCCATTTAAATTATATTTCCTATCATGAATACTATAATATCAACAATCCATGCAACTCCTTTCGCCTCCATGATTTAAGTGGCTAGAATAGGGTCTCTTGTGGGCACAATTACATGTTTTGTGAATAAATGACCAATTGTTTTATGATGGAGAAATCATGGCTTTGGTGATGAAGTAGCCATTAAAATATCCCAAGTTTTCTATTTCCATTCCCACCAAGCATCTTTTATTAAATCCAGATAAATCATAACTGTGGCTTCCCCTTTATACTCATGACCTAGCTTCCTTTGCAGCCCTTCTGTATCCAGAATCACTGCAGGTCAGTGCTGGGCTACCAAGACTCACACAGCCACTCACTGCTTTGTGTTGGTGAGAAGACAATTTCATCTGATGCCTACAGGACACACTAAACAAGGGATACCTTTAAATTGAAACTATATAGTTTGGACAGAAAGGATTACTTTTTAAAACTACCATTTCCTCACCTTCTCTTTTTCCATACGTTTCAGTCCCAAAGAAATCTGACTACAATTCACAACATTTAAAATCCTCTAAAGACCATGAAGGTTCTTAGGTTTAAATATTTGTAGTAGAATATATTCATACACAAGGGGCCCACCTGCTATAACATATAACTAATGAGCCAAAGCAAGTCTGAGACGCTAATCCAATCTGTGTGGCATACTGTTACCCAAAACTGTTTAGCACCTTCGCTAGTCAGAGAGAGGTCTTGTGACCTCCCACCCACAGGTACACAAACACAACAGGGCCAAGAGGTCTGTAAGGATGCAAATTAAGATTTAAACACTGGAACAATTGGCTAGAGCTAATCCTTTTACAGAGGTGTAAATGGCCATTGAGAACTGAATTCCAGGCTACTGGCTTTTGTTGAGTAGTACCACAGACAAATTTTACTGGAGAGGAGGGTCCAGCCACCAGCTCTGAGGACTACTGATAAAACAGTTAAATGAAGCCAGAGAAACTTGCTTGTTTTGATATCAAATTTCCTAGCCATAAATCCAAGAACGTAAAGAACCACAGCAAGAATCAGTGCCCTGGGAAAATAAACTGATTGTGACTATCTCAAGCCTGACACCCAATGGCCGGAACTGCTGTATGTGAAGCCACTGTGAAGTTTGTATACCCAGTTTTGTTTGCTACACACACACACAAACACACACACACACACACACTAAAGATTGTAGTAGAAAGGACAAACACATACATAGTTAAACAGTATTTTTCTTTTGACGGGTTCTCTTACAAAAACCTATGTTTTGGTAGCTACCTCGTCCCTATTGTACAGCCCCCTGGGTGGTCCCTTCCAGGGGGCCACTTGAAGGAAGCACAATGCCCAGAAGGAGAGAAGGAGGGGACAGCAACACAAAGGCCAACAGAGCAGGGCGGTCTGTGGCAGGCTGAAGAGCAGGGGTCAGCAAATATCGCTGCTTCTCTTTACCCAGGAAACAAGGGCTCCTTCTCTTTACCTGGAAGCACTGTGATTAAGCTGACAGCTCGAATTATGGGCTACCTTTTGTAGGGTGCCATCCGGCTGTGCTAAGGTCCCCTTCATTGTCACCAGTAACACCCTGGCCTTCCCCCACCTTCAGCTTCCCAATAGACCTCATCATTCTGTTCCACTCCCATCCTCAGAACCAGCCCCCTCCTCTTCTACCTCCCCCCACAAAGTTTCTTAATGAGGAGCTGGAAGGCCTGGGAGAATTTATAATGGATGTTTCCCTCCACCCTTGAGCAGAGATAAGCAGCCTGAACCTGTCACTGTTTCTAGTAGCCAAGAATCATTAGTGACAGCTGTAGATGTCTTTTAAGGAACAGATAAGTGTTTTCAGGCCATTCTCTTTGATAACTATGGATTCCACACTTAATATACAGGTTGACAAAACCCTAGCTGCAGATGGTTGCAAGTGAAGATGTGAAAAGTGTATTCTTACTTCCATGGGTCTCTTTTAAAACAGCACTGACTGGCAAAGGGGTTTAATTATAAGGGTGTTAGTTGAGTTTTCCACCAGGGAAGAAGAAATGGATCTTTGGGCCATGCAGAGGCTGATCTTACCTTGTTTTAGTATCTCATGAAAAACAGAGTGTCCAGGGTAAATGTTTTATAATCATAGAATTTCATATCCTTCCAAAATTCAACATAATTGAGCCCTGTATTTTGGAAAAGTTTTAAAAGCACTATAGTCATATTACTTTTAAGTACATACTAGATACTATCTTAAGTGGTTGTGCAAGCTCATCCAGAGCAGTGGTTCTCAATCTTTCTATAACGCTGCCATCGTTTAATATAGTTCTTCATGCTATGGTGACCCCCAATCATAACACTGCTTTTGGTACTACTTCAGAACTGTAATTTTACTACTGTGTGAATCATACTATAAACAACTATGTTTTCTAGCAGTTTTAGGGGGCTCCTGTAAAAAAGGTCGTCATTCAACCCCCAAAGGGGTTGAAAACCATTGCTCTAGAACGTCCTTGTGGGAAACAGACACCTCATATGGTCAAGGTAGAATCATCTTTGCTGGGGCCTAGTGACTCATACAGCAGCAAAAAGTAAAGCAACTGACTCTGCTGTTTTGTTACACTCTGTGTCTGCATACACACTCGTGTGCACGTGGAGGTGCTCAGAGCAGACGTGAAGGTTATGCTCTCTAAATAGAAAAGGAGAATTGCAGGTCGGCTGGCTGAGGCCTCAGGCAATATTCACAACTCTTAAAGAAGATGGGCATAGTGCTATATGCCCATAATCCCACCATTTCAGAGGTGGAGGTAGAAGGATAGTGAGTTTAAGGCCAGTCTGAGTTATAAGTGACACTATCTCAAACAAAACAAAATGAAGATACAAAACTGAAATGTACACGTCCTCAAAATATATCACTTTTTCAGGATAATTGAGTCTGTCTCTATGAAGGGCAATTAACTCTAAGGAATGAGAATGAGTTCAGCATAGAGCCTCATCTTCTGCTAGGGGCGTGGTGATAAGAAAAGGGGGGCAAGTGCTCCCCAGTGTTCCGACTCTGCACTAGGCCAACCTTTAGGGTTATAAGGAAGTGAGAGCATCCAGGGGAAAGTACCCTCCAAAGGACTCAACGCCAGTAACATTTGCCTCTTCTTCTGAGTACGGTAGAAGCAAAAGAAGACTGCTGAAAGACTGTGCTGGGCTATAGCTGAACCCTTCAGAGTCAGACAGCACTGTGCTAAACTAAAAGCGCTGAATCAATTTATGATTCAAATGTTCATTCACCTAAGAAGCTGCTGAAAGGAGCTACCAACAAAAAGACAAGATAAGGAACAAGTGGAAAACCACATCGTAGTGAATAAACAGATGGATGAATTGTAAAAGACAGCAAGCCAATGTAGTAAGAAAACAACAGAAGCTACTGGCTCTCCTCCATAAAGTGTCTGAGAGCCAGATGAACACACTACTCCTATCAGTATTAGAGTTCAGGTAATGTGTGCACAGCCCAAATGTTTCCATTTTTTTTATTGTTTAATTAATTGCCTAATTAATTAACTTTACATTCTGACCACTGTTTCCCCTCCCTCCTCTCCTCCCAGTCCTTCCCTCCCACCTCCTCCCCATTCCTACTCCCTTTCTCTTCAGAAAACAGGAGTCCTCCCATGGAGTCAATCTGCTTTGGCATATCCAGTTGCAGTAGGACTAGGCACATCATTTCCTACTGAGGCTAGATGAGGCAGCCCAGTTAGGGGAAAGGGTCCCAAAGGCAGGCAACAGAGTCAGAGACAACCCCTGCTCTGGATGTTAGGAGTCCCACATGAAGACCAAGCTACACAACTGTTACATATGAGCAGGGGGCCTAGGTGAGGCCCATGCAGGCTCTGTGGATGGTGGTTCAGTCTCTGTGAGTCCTTAATGGCCCAGGTTAGTTGATCAAATGTTTTAATTTTTCAAAATGGCAGATACCAATTTCACATGCAGCCTCAGCTGAAGATGGGATGATGCTACTGAAGCAACTGTGACCAGCAACATGCCCAGCTTTGCAGCAAAGAGTATCAAGGCACTGGACCCAACATTGGAAGAAAATTCAATTGTCTGGAAAGCAGTGATTTTTAATCACAGAGATGTAGAACACTCAAATTAACAATTCTTTTTTTTCAAAATATCACTGAATATATAAATTGGGAAAACATTTACTAGCAAGCAGTGTGTGTGAGTGTGTGTGTGTGTGTATGTATTATAAGAACCAAAACACTGGCACATATGCCCATGATTTCTAAAAAAAAAAAAAAAAAAAAATCTATCAACGCTAACAAAATCATCTATTTCCAGAATGTTATTCTTTTTCATTTTTTCATTTATTTTGTTATCTTCTTTTTTTAAATTTTATCTTCTAGTAAGCAAATTCTAGCAGGTACCAAGATTGTAGTAAAGGTATTTTTTTCAGGTGACTGAAGTGTGTGGCCTTTCATAGGCTAGGCAAGCACTCTTCTACCACTGTTGTGGGTCACTAACCTCATGATCTTCATTGTGATGATCATGAGCATCACAATGCTCTTCCCACCTTGCAACTGGAGTGGCAGTGCTTACCCATGCAAAATGGGTGTATGAACACTCCCTTGGATAAGAGCAGGGAAGTCATTAGACACTCATCTGAGCCACTCTCTCCCTCCTGCCCCAGATGCAAGAAGCCTCTGGGCAGTGCTAGAGTGCATAGTAGGTAGGTTTACTGAAGAGGGCATTTGCGCTTCACTTATGGAGCTGTGGGACATCTTCACTCATGTTTCTCTTCAATGGTGCACACAGCTGTTTGGGGCTTCACTCATATTCCTGTAACTAAGCCCAATAAACTCATTGGTTCACCAAGCTGGACATGGATGGAATAATTCCTTTAGTCTATGTTGGTACCTTATCTGGGATTTATAGATATTTGTTCACACCTCCTCAGGATGTCATGCCAAGAACCATTGACCAATGAATGGTTCTGACTCTAGTAGGGTGATTTTGACAAAATTTCCTAAATTACAAAGATACATTTCCTTTAAAATTTAGGACTTTATTTAAAAATCACCGTGAAAAAAAGGAGACAAGTTCAAATCTAAAATCACTCCTACCACATTCACTCATACAGAGTATGAAAAAGACAGCCACATTGACTAATTTACATTGGCAAAAGAAAAAGAAAAAACTAGACAACCTTTGAAAGCTGAGAAAGACAGGGCTACAGAACAGCTCATCACATTTCCCCTGTGGGCAATACTCTATCCTTACCAAGATTCAAAGTAGTAAGAGTCAGTACAGAAGTACAGAGAACACAATAGGCCGTAGTCTGTCCACGTGGCCTACCTGCCTACACTTGCCTCTCACTGAAGGGCAGCACTCCCATTCCAGCCACCAAGTTTGAATATTCTTTTCAAATCCCTTTTCTTTTTTTTAAAAAAAATTGTTTTCCATGCTCATGATTATTTCTTTAAAAAAAAAATTGAGATTATAATTACATTTCTCTCTTCCCTTTCGTCCCTCCAAACACTCCCATATATCTTTCCTTGCTCTTTTTCTTTTCTTTTTTTTTTTTTTGGTTTTTCGAGACAGGGTTTCTCTGTGTAGCCCTGGCTGTCCTGGAACTCACTCTGTAGACCAGCCTTGCTCTTTTTCAAATTCATAGCTTCATTTTCATTGCTATTACATGTGGATGTGTGTGTGCGTGCGTGAACGTGTGCACACGCATATATATATATATTCCTAAATGCACCCTGCTTGCCTATGTAATGTGACATATATATACACACACACACACACACACACACACACACACACACACGCACACACACACACGTTTTCAGGGCTGACCATTTGGTATTGGACAACCACTTGCTGTGCTCTTCCCTGGAGAAGACTTCTTCAGCTCTCAGCATTTGAGAGTCCCTGTTGTTCTTTGTGGAAGGATGAGGTCTGGTGGGCTTTTCCCATACACTTTGGCATGCCATCGTTGTTCTGTTCATGTTTGGGCAGTCATGTTGATAAGACTTCATGGGTGTAGTTGCTGACATTAATAGAAGACATCAAGTCCTTTCTTTAAAACGAATCTTTTTTACAGAAGTCTGTCGCCAATGGCTTCCAAGACTTTTCTTCAAAGGTAATAACTAAACAGAATAAAAGGGAAGGTGGGCAACGCAGAACCAAAGGAGGATGTCAATGAAAAGGCAGAGTGAGGCCATGACGAAGAGGGATAAAGAGCTGTGAGTTGTCATTCAGCCACTAGGAGCAAAATGCAGATTCTGATGAGCTACCCACTGCCTGTGCCCCCAAACCCATGTACACTGGGCAGGGCTCAAGGTGAACCATAAGGTCCAGGTATAAACTGATGATGCACTCCCCTTGCTAGTGTGGTTATGTAGGGGTGGACATGTGCTGTGCTCACAGTCAAGGAGAGGTTATGATTTAGCATGCATGCCAGGACAAAGACCTGGTTACAGTCCCCAAGAGCTGACCATATCCAGGAATGGAGCTAAGAGACAGACAGAAATCTGAGTCCATTAGTTCCTACCTTCTGGTCCTTGGACAAAGGCAGTCTGAAGACTGGACTGCTGCGTTTCACTGACAGTCTTAGCGTTGTCCACTTGCCCTCCCCCCTTACTTAAAAAAGCTCAAAATAGATAGATTCTCTACAATACGAAACAGAAAAGGCCCCAACGGATACATAGAGGATAAAAAGAGATCAAGGCTAAACTACATAATAACTTATTGTTTCTTCATCTGTTTTACTTTTACTATATGCATGCTAAACATCTGACTATAAACTATGGCATGTTTTGAACAGCATGAAGAATATTTGGGGTGTGTGTCTGTTTAATGATCATTAAAAGCACTCCCATTATATGATTTCCAAGGCCACCAGTGAAACACAGTTGTGATGTGTTACCAACACAGAACCAAAAGTGGTTTTGCCTCCATGAGCAGACACCGAATAGCTGTGATCTATGTATTTAAATTTTAGGTTCAGGAGACAGTTTTTTTTTCTTTTCTTTTTTGTTTTGTTTTGTTTAATGTAAAAAAAATATTTGTTTGTAGGGCTGGAGAAATGGCTCAGCAGTCAAGAGCACTGACTGTTATTCTAGAGGTTCTGAGTTCAATTCCCAGCAACCACATGGTGGCTTATAACTCTATGGAATAGAATCTGATTCTCTTCTGGTATGCATGAAAACAGAGCACTCATACACAAAACAAATAAATAAGTAAATAAATCTTTAAAAAATATGCTTTATGTATATGAATGGTTTTTGCCTGCATATATATAAGCATGTCATGTGTGTGCCCCATGCCCATGGAGGTCAGAAGAGGACACTGGATCCCTTGGAGTTACAGATGGTTGTGAGCTGTATATGTGGATTCTTGGAAATGAACCTCTTGCAGAGGTCAAAAGCAAGTGTTCGTAACTGCTGAGCAACTTCTCTGGTGTTTATTAAACAGTTTTATGAAGATATAATTCATATACTATAAAACTAACAAATCTAAAGTAAACATGTCAGCAATTTTTATCAATAAGTTACTGTGTTGTACAGCTACCATACAATTTCAGTTTAGAATACCTATAAAACATGATTTTGAAGGCTTACTCTACTTTTTTCCTTTGATTATAAAATATCCTTTTATTATAACATTGTCAAATGTGACATTCTAACTATAAAGCCAACATAGTCACATGTCAAGATTCTTCCTAGACCTGAGCCTGGTGGCACAGGCCTGTAATCAAGGTCCCTGCAAACCAGGCTAAGAGAATAGGACCATAAGTTCAAGGGCTGCCTGAGCTAGGTGAGTTTAAGGCTAGTCTAAATGACTCAGAGTAAGAACAGGCTCTAGGTTCAATGTCTAGTACCAAAAGCAAAATAAAACTCCCTAAGTAGAGTTGCTTTGTCTGGGTCCTTCTTGCAGCCATGACCTCTTTTTTCTTCTCCAGGGCCTCATGTGTGCTAATGCACATCCTGCCACTCAACCACACCCTTGCCCTATAAGCTCCTCTTCTGAGTAACTTTAGTGACAGTGCAAGTGACAGTTCAATGTCCCTTCCCCTTCTTCCTTTTCATGGAACCTCATCTTTGATTAGTAATCAGCATCTCATATTATACTCAGAGGGGAAAAGCTCCATGCTTGAGTCAGATGTAGATTCTAAAAAATCTAAGCCATGGGTCAGGAAACTATTAGTGTAGAAGATATTTAGTTTTCTACAAAAAAAAGTTTTTTGTACTTCAAGTCAATTATAATATACACTGCCAAGGTTATTTTCATAATGAACCTATGACCAAATATGATACGAAGAGATGTCAGCTGAAGGTTTTCCCTATTCTTCACAAAAGAAAAAAAGGAGAGAGATAGGAGAAGGAGGGAGGCAGGGAGGAAGAGAGAGAGAGCGGGGGTGGGGGGATATCTTCTTATCTTTGAAAGTTGAAGAGTCTACATGAACTCCTTGGCTGATCTAGTAAATTAGACTTCTCAGAGAACTACAATAAAGTGTTGTAGACATGAAGTTTCAGTGACCCAAATCTACACCTCTCACTTCCAGAGGCTGGGAAGCCTAAAATCAAGGGGGAGGCCTGTAGAGGAACCACTCCTAGATTTATTTGCAAATGGATACCTTCTTCCTATGGTCTTCCAGAATTGAGGGAAGAGCTTTCCTATGTCCTCATCTCTTGAGAGCACTTAATTCTATGGTGAGGACCCTCCTCTTGTGACCTCATCTAATCCCAATTACTTCTCAAAGGCCTCACCTCCACATACCATCACACAAGAGATCATGGATTCCATTCACAATAAAATTCCTATTGCCATTTTACTCGTGGCCTCAGGGTAAGACCAACAGAAAACGACTAGACAGAGAAATGAAGTATGAAAGTACCTGCGTTTCTGTGGGCAAAAGTGAATAAAGAGCCAAGGGACACTATACCTCTGGCAGAACAAATGTGCCTGTTCTTTAGGACATTCTGACACAGTGCTCCTGTTATGTATCTGGCCTGATAGTTAGTTCCCAGGTAGACAGAGATAGAAATCAGCTTTGTTCGCTCATTAATCACTGGTCTTTGTTCACCTTAAGCCTTCCCCCTTCCTTTTCTCTCCATTCCCTTCTAGCATGCTGGCATGGAGTACTTTAATAAAACCACAGCAATGTCTTTTTTATTAAAAAAAAAAAAAAAAAAACTCTCTGAGAGGCTAGAGAATTGTTCTACCAAGATAGCTCAGCAGTTAACATTTGCTGATCTGTAGAGGACCTAGTTCAGTTCCTAGCAATCATATCAGCCATACCTCCAGTTTCAAGGAATCTGACAATCTTTTCTGCACCTCCCCCATAGGCACCTACAGACACAGTGCATTTACATACTCAGAGGCACACACACATACATACATACATACATACATACATACATACATACATACATACAAACTGACAAATCACTAGGTAAATTAAGAAAAAGGGATGTTTAATATATGTCAATTACCTTGATATTATCATAACATTACATATATTCAAATATCATAATATATCCATTAAAATATTTACTATTATTCACCAACTAAAGATAAAAGAATTGAAAATCAGGTGTGGTGATGTATGCCTGTAAATCCAGTACTCAGGAGGCTAAGGAAGGAAGATGTATGTGGACGTTCAACTCTAGTCTGTGATATACAGTGAGATCCTCTCTACAATCATGAACAGAAGTACTGGAAGACTATTATTAATACTTTAGATGTTAACTTTATTAAAATGTTTTAAGTTAAACAATGATACCACATTGAAAAAAGTCTCAAGAAAAATTAGTAATAGAGGAGGAAGTGTGAAAACCTACCAAGAACAAATCGTGAAAGACATAAAGTCTGGCTAGATTATCCAGTAAGGAGACTGTATCAGTACTCACAGCTTCCCACTAAAGCATGAGCTCAGGACCTGATGCCTCACTGGTAGTTTCTGTAAAATATTTTAATGTCAATCCTTCTCTAACTCTTATAAAATGAAAAGTTTGAAATTCATTTTATTAAGCCAGCATTACCCTGATGCCAAAGCCAGACAAAGATACATCAAAAAAGAAAAGTACAAACTGATATTCCTAAGGCAAAACTGTCAATAGTTGGGTGTGGTGTTGCATGCCTTTAATTCCAGCACTCAGGAAGCAGAGGGAAAGGCAAGTGAATTTTATGACTTCAAGGCCTGGTCTTCTAATGTGTTCCAAACTAGCCCAGACTATACTGAGAAACCTTATCTCAAAACACCAAAACCAAAACTAAAACAAAACACAACCCCCTCCCAACTGTCAAGCCCAGTGTCAACATATCAAAAAGATCATATACCAGTATTCAGTGGAATTTATGCAAGGATTAACCAACATACAAAAATCAAGCATTGGAGCGAGAAAGCTGGGGACAATGGCTCAAGGAGTAAATTGTCTGACAAGCTTCAGGTCCAATCCGCAGCACCCAGGTAATAAAAAGCCAGGTGTGATGCATGCACTTGCAGTGCTGGGGAGGCAGAGACAGTGACCATTCTACTGCTGCCATCCTAGTCCACGAGATCAGTGTCTCTTCACAGACCACAGGGCTCCTTGCTTGTACCCTTTCTTCAGTTACTTTCTAACACAGTAGTTGATTGTGGATTTGGTCTAATGCTACATGTATTATGTTAATTTGGTCCCCCAAAGAGAATCCGCATGTAAGACACTGAGGGACCCTGCCCTCAGTTGGTTTTGACCGGTAAATAAAGTTGCTGGCAGCCAATGGCTGGGGCAGGGAGACAGAGGCAGGTCTTTAGGATTCCTGGCCAAGGACTGAGGAAGAAGCAGGAAGATAGAGCCTCCATGCTGGGAAAGGAGCAGAGGACACACCTGAGAAATGCCAGACAGAGAACACAGCAACTATGTAGGTGCTAGAGAACCCAGCCAGAGAGGGCTGCAGGTCTGGGTCTGGGCAGTTAAGATGGGATTTAGGTTTTAGTAAGTAATAACTCAGGAACATTGGAGAGGAAAGTGTTAGCCATGTTGAGGTTTGGAAGTGGCCCAGCCATTGAGCTGTTTAAGGCTCTCTCTCTGTCTCTCTCTGTCTCCCCCCCACTCTGTCTTTCTTTCTCTGTCTCTCTCTCTGTCTCTTTCTGTCTCCCCCCACCCCCTGTATGTCTTTTGTTCGGGGACCCAGAACATTGGGGCAGGTAGTGAGGATTGCATAGCCATTGCCAGACGACTTGAATAGTTATTTGAGTTCTGCAACAGTGGTTCTTCATTTTCACTAAAGTACAATCTAAAATTCTGCACATGTCCAATAAAACCCTTCATGATGGTGCTGTCTTCTGCTTGGCTTCTTCTACCCTCACCTTTTCTGGGCCAGCTATACTGGTCTCTACTCTTCTTAGAAACACCAAATATACTCTACTTCACAGTCTCTGACTGTGTGGTTCCCTTTACTTGGTATGTTCTTCCTTCCCTTTCTCAGATATATGCAGAAAGAGAGACTATAAATAAAGGAAAAAATACAACAGGTCAAAAATAAAATGATAAAGAACAGAGCAATTAAGTGGACAGAGAATATAGGAACACAAATAATATGGCCTTCCTACATACTTCAGGTCTCTACTCAAATTCCACCTTAACAGAAGGACTTTTTCTTCCTATCTTCTATTAAAGGTACCCATGTCTTTCCTAGCTACTCAGCATCATTATTCTTTTTCATAATACTTTTTATGCAGAATGTTCATCCATATATATTTTTACCTTCCCACTTCTATACAAGCATGATCAATACTACCACAGGGTTAAAAACAATCCTGGTATACATCAGAGGCTAATGCTTATTGTTCAATTAACATACTGCCTTTTCAGGTACTTACAGGTTCCTAACCAGCTACACCCAAAACTCAGTAGGTTAAAACTACAACTTATTGTATCTCACAATTTTCTAAGTTAGGAACCAGTCAGAGCTTGGCTGAATGAGCTTTTGTATTACATTATCATGAGAGATCATTTGATGATATTGTAGAATGACCTGTTAACCAAGTCCCAGAAGGCTTCTCCTTTGTATCTGGCACCTTGGTGGGAACAGCTGAAATGGGAAGGCTCAGCTGGGAATACAGTGCATCTACACATCATTCCTTTAGCACAGCAACCTCACAAGTCAGATTTCTAATAGGATGGATCATGGCTCAAAAACTGAGTGTTCTGGAAAACATGGTAGAAAGGTGCACGGCCCATTATAACTTAGCTGCCTGTTAAACATGGCTGTTACAAGCCATGTAGCAGCTATTCCATCATGCCTTACTTGTCTAAAGAAGATATAGGCCCACCTAGATTCAAAGGAACACTGAAGAATCTGAAGCCAGCTTAAAGAGTCAGAAAACCCCATAGCTCACAGTACAGAGTGTTGGGCTTAGCAAATGTCAGGAAATTTTGGTTAGATTAAAGTGAAAACTTAAAGAAACTAAATTTTTAATTATGACAGTATAACTAGAAGAGAGAATAATTTAGTTTTAATATATAGACACAGAATAATTTTAAATGATCTATCCTCCTCTCCTCCTCCTCACCACTTCTTTGGTTTTGTTACTGTTACTTATGGGGACATGGTCTCACTGTGGAGCCTAGGCAACCCTCCATCACATTATTATTCTAGGCTGGCTCAGTCTGCCTGCTTCAGCCTCCCAAGTACTTACGCCATGTCCACCTCATCTACATAATTTCAAAACAAAAACTTAGGTAAGAGGCAAATTCAGAGGAGGTCTGTGATGCAGTTGAGTAGTGCATTCCTTTTATACCATCCCTGAGCATCTCTGTGTACCTGCTCATGCTTAAATCTTTACGTCAAAATCTTTATGAGAAGCCCCAACCCTGCCTTAAAAAAAGTCTGTGCTGAGTTTACTAGTAGAAAGAAGACAATTAAAAAAAAAAATTGGAGGAGAGGTGCAACAGGCTGGTTTCGCAGGTAAAGGTGCCCACTATACAAAGCTGATTGCCTAAGCTCAATCCTTGGATTTCACAATGGGGAGGAAAACTGACATCCAAAAGTTGTCCTCTGAGCTTCACAAGTGTGCAGTGACACTGGGACACACCTGCACACACACACACACACACACACACACACACACACACACACACACACGGTAGTGGAGGAGAATAAAAATTTTAACATGCTTTTTAAAAAGAAAAAAATCCAAGTGGCTAAAGATGTAGCTCAGTGGCAGTTTGCCTAGAATGCATGTGGTCTAGGTTTGATTCCTAGCATTACAAAAATAATTAGAAAGAAAGAAAGCAATCAGTGGCCAAGTGAGATTCAAGACAAAGGTTATTGCTTCTTTCTTCCTTGAGCACCAGAATTTGGAGTCAACATGGGCAAAATGGAGAAGACAGGGAGGAAAAGCATGAGATTCAGTGAACTTGAAGATAACGTCAAAATCAACCAGAATTGACATGTAAAGAGAAAGAAGAAAAAAAAAGGTAACTGGATGTACAAGAACTGTGAAACTACCACAAAGGATATGCATGCCCACTGTGGAGATACCAGGAGGAGAGCAAACTAGTAGAGAAACAGAGAAAATACCTAAGTAACAATGGCTAAGAAGTCAAAATAACTAGTACACCTCAAACCAGAAACTGGAAAAGTCACAGAATGCCAAGATAAATGCCAAAAATTCTACACATAGGAATGTGTACATGCTTAATGAAATCAGAATGCATAGACTAAAACAGGAAGAATCTTAAAGAGATAAAACCACAATTACAGTTTAAGACTTGAATCTACTTCTATCCAGTAGCTGACTGACCCAGTGTGCAGTCAGTCATGAAGTAGGGAAACTAAACAGCAGCATCAGTGACATAAAACATAAATCAGTGAAATGTGTGGACCACTTCATCCAATACCACCATGATCTATTCTCAAACTCACACAGAGCATATGGAGAACATCCCAAGAACATCACCATGCCTTGACAAATTTAAAATAATAAAATAATTATTATGATTAAGAAGTATGATTTTAAGCCAAATATGAGAGATACTGCAGACTTGGTGGGTAGAACTCAATTGTATTTTTCATAGTTTTAGGGGTGGGAAGTCCAAGATCAGGGTGACCAATTCAGTTCCTGAGAAGGCCTGCAGGTGGCCACCTTCTATGTATCTTATGTGCAGAGAAGAGCTCTAGTGTTCTTTAAAGGCACCAGCCCTGAGATTAAAGTCCCACCTTTATGACCTCAGGTGATCTTTGGGACCTTCTCACAGGCCTTATTCCATATATTGGTAGCTAAGAGTTTCAACAAAAGAATTGGTATGTGGGAGGGGGGAAGTTGGAAGACAAATATTTATTTATATTAGGCTAACAGAGGACAGGGAACAAATATCAGAAGTTACAAAACTCATAAATGACAGGTCTATTCTGTCATTCATTACTGATGTTACAAACATCAAAAGGAGATTAAAAGAAGAGAATATGAACAAGTATATATCTTCCAATATGATAATTAGAGGAAATGGACAGATGAGTTAAAGGGCAGAATCTATCACATACAAGAAGAAATATATCATTTAAATTGGCCTACAGCCAGTGAATAAACTGAATCAATGTTTAACCTTCCAAATTGTTTCACTAGTGAATGCTAGCAAACAGTAAGAAAATGAATTTTACCAAGTCTCTGGAATCTCTTCCTGGAAAATAAAAATAACAAACAAACAAAACAAATAAACACCAAAGCCCAAGAGAAGACATATTCCCCTTTCATAAAGAACTAGAACTTCAAATGTAAAGCTACTACTCAAAATAGAAAATTTTAAATTAAAATTCAACAATAAGAAAAATAAACAGTCAGAATTAAAAATGGAAAAGAGAGGGCTGGAGAGATGGCTCAGCAGTTAAGGGCAGTTGCTGCTCTTCAAGGGGACTTAGGTTTAATTCTCAGTGGTCACATGGTGGCTCAAAATCATCAGTAAGTCTAGTTACAGGGAGTCCAATGCACTCTTCTAGCCTCTGTGTGGATACATGTAATACGGAAACATACGTGTAGGCAGAACACCATACATATGTTTTTTAAATTATAAAAATTTTAAATGGTCAAGAGATCTATATAGATTCATTAAAGATACATAGGTACAAAATAAGTATATGAAAAGAATCCCAATATCATTTCACATTAATAAAGTACAAATTAATGATACTACACATCTACTTAATATCTAAAATTAAAAACAGAACCAACAAAGCGAAATACAAGAAAACCAAATGCAATGCTGATACAAACTAGAGCAATTAGAATTCTTGTTCACTGATGGTGAGAATGTAAACTGATGGTGAGAATGTAAACTGGTTCAGTAATTTGGAAGTTTCTTTTAAAGCTAAACTGAGACCTAGCTGGGCTCAACAGCCCAGTGGTTGCTCTCTTGATTACCCAATTAAGTTGAAAGTACGTATGTCTAAAAAAAAACTGTACATGGACTTTTACAGTAGTTTTCTTTATAACTGACAAAACCTATATGCCATTACAGTGTCCAGTAATAAGTAAGTGGATAAATTGTGACATATCCATATACTAGAATATAATTCATTGTTTGAAAGAAAATAAGCCAGCAAGCCACAGAATGACAAGAAGAAACCTAAGATGAATGCTGCTCAAAAATCCAGTCTGAAAGGCTGTGTGCCACATTCTTTTGCCTCTGGTACACTGAATAGCCAAAGCCATAGAGACAGTAAGAACAGTGCTTGAAAACCACACTGATCAGAATGTACAGATATAGCCAGTGTGATGGCTATATCTACAACACAGTAGTAACTGCAGAAGTGGGGCAGGAAGACTCTAAGGGCTGGGAGAACGGGGAGTTTGCTATGAGATGGTGTCTCTTAGGAATGTCTGAAGCTATACACACAATGTCTCATCAACATGGCTGTTGAAATATGACCTGAACAGGAACAATAATATATATGAGAAAGTAGTCAGGGAAGAGCCCACAAAGCCTCATCCCTAGACCAAGAACTACAGGCAACTAAGGAATACTGAGAATGAGAGAAACAGTCTTCCCCAGGGAAGACCCGATCAATTGGTTATTCAACACCAAATGGTCATCCCAGGAAACATACAGAGAATTAACATTATACAGACTAAATAGGCTATATTTATGAGTTTAGGAATACACCACACACACACACACACACACACACACACACACAAGCTATGAATTTGAAGGAAAGCAAGGGGAGGGGTACATGGGAGGTGCAGGAAAGGAAGGAAGAAGGGAATAGTGTAATTATATTATAATCTCAAAAAATGTTTAGAAATTCAGTATTTAAGAATGGATAGTACTTGCCAACAGTTGAGGCTCGAGGAGGAGAAGAGAGCTGTGTAGGTGGAGTACAGGCATTCTAGACAATGAAAGTATTCTAACCCATTCTGTATACTCCTGTGAAGTGGATATATGTGTTTGCAAGGAGAACAAAAGACAAAGAAGTTCAATACACACCACACCTCCTAGAGACAAAGCAGAGAAGCAGCACAATAGGAGAAAACCTGCTCTTGATGTAGATGTGCACAACTACTTTTCTGGTCTCTACCTGCCATGCTCTACTCACTCAGATCTGACCATGGGGACAAGAGGTGAGGGAAAGCCCGAGTTACCTTGGCTACCGGGCGGGCTCCCCTTGACTACATCCATTGTCACCATGTGCTCTCACAGGGTTCACTCTGAAGCCTAAACATATGACTCAGCTTCTGTCATTATAGACAGATGCTTCTGATCACACAATCCTTGAAGAGATGCAAATCTCACTTCCAATTCTTATATTTACCTTCTACTGCTGTGTAGCAAATCACCACAACTCTGGCACCTAAGACAAATTTATTAGCTCACAGTTTCTATGCATCAGGATCTTGATATGGGTAACTAAGGCCCTTTGCTCAAGTCTCACCAGCCTGACACTAAGGTGTCTGCTGGGGCTGCAATCTCACCCAAGGTCCAAATCCACGCATTCCTTTTCTTACCTCTGGAGAACTGAAATGTTGTGTGCCTGGAAGGCATAAAAACTATCCCATGCTACTAGATGGCATTTTGCTTCTCTTTGTCTATCTCACCTCCTCAAAATCTAATCTCTTTTAAAGTCTCTTCTGATTAGGGCAGGCCCACCTGAATAATCATGATTAGCCCAAAGTCTATTGATTCAGGACTTTCAGGAAATCTGCAGAACCTGTTATCTTTCATATAATATAGAATGGTCAGAATGAAATCTATCAAACTCTCTGACATTTGAGGCTACGGGATTATGCAGGGGATGTGCAGCATGAGACAGGAAACTTGGAGCCATCTTAGAATTCTGCCTACCATGTAGAGAACTAATCCTGAGGAAGTCAATGCTGTCTAACCCTTGTAAAGTAGGCCACTCCTCACATTGTCCTCTTAAAATAATCTTCAACCATTGCACATGACACAGAAATTGAATTATTCAAGGTCCATCTCCCCTTGCCCTAGTAGATGCTGGAACCCTTAGCTTCTAGAATCCCTCAGCAGTGAGTTCTCACAAGGGATAAGGGGTGGGACTAAGCCCATGCCTTTGGTGTCCTTTATGTCTGTATACCTACCCTTTCCCTCCTAATTTAAAGCCTATTCAGACTTCAAGAAGCTTCACTGAGCCTCCTACAAAAGTTTTCCTGACTCTCTGGATCCTTGTTGAACTTTTCTTCATCTGAATTTGCTCTGAAGTACTAGAACAGACTGAAAAAGAAAACCATACACTTCCCATCCCATGTGCACATGCCTTTGCAACTCAACTTTGAAAGCCTAAGAGATAGACTGGATCATGTGACTCTTTATCCAATGCAATGTCAGCAAACATGATGCAAGAAGACACCTGTACAGCATCTGTGCAGGGCTGAGTGCAGCTCTGTAGCAGAGCACTTGCCTAACATGAGGAGGCCAAATTCTAGCCAAAAGCACAGAACAAAGACAAAGCAAGCACTGGGGAAATAAGGCTTTCCTTCGTGCTGTCTTGGGGCCATGCCACCATTAGTGACAGGCCATACTGACCTTCCAAATAATGAGAAACATGAGGCCAAGTCACTCCTATAGGCCCCAAGTGACCATGGGTCTGAAACATGAAAAATAACAAAAGTAGTTCTTCAAACCATGGGGCTATATTCCAACTTGTACTTCAATTTATTTATTCTTTAAAATGAGGAGATTCAAAATCACCCTTTTTAGTAACAATTACTTCACTGTTTCATTTTAGTATATATTTTGTTTTTTAAAATTTATTTACTATTCATGTGTGTGCTTATGCACACATGCATGCATGTATGGTGTGAAAGGTGGCAAGACACAGAGTGCATGTACACATCAGGGGAAAACTTTTTGGAGGTGATTCTTTCCTTCCAACTTTAGGTGGGTTTCAAGGATTGAACTTTGATAGTCAGGCTTGTAGAGCAAACACCTTTAAATGCTGAGCTATCTGTCTAGCTCTTGGCATGTTTTCTTGGAAGAAGAGTAAGTTCATTAGACTTATACTGAAGAAACTGTATGAACCAGTTTTCAATATCTGAAAGCATCTATGGGACTAGGTCTGAAAACTTACCCAAACACTTGGCTTAAAAAAAGAGAGATTTTATTTATTTGTTTATTATTTATCTGTGAGACAGGGTTTCACTACGTAGCTCCTACTGTCCTGGAACTCACTACATCAACCAGGACAGCCTCTAATTCAAAGAAATTTATCTGTCTTTGTCTCAAAAGTGCTGGATTTAAAAGTGTGCACTACCATACCCAGCAAGATTTTATTTTATTTTTCTACTTATATGTATATGTGTGCTTGTGTAGGTTTGTGCCTATAGAGGCCAGAAGAGGGTACTAGATATCCTGGAGCTGGAGTTACAGGAGGTGGTGAGAAAACAGGCTAGACAATGGACTCAGGTTCTCTGCAAGAGCATTATATGGTCTTAACTACTGAGCCATCTCTCCAGACTCTTAAAGCACTTGATTACCAACCCAAGTATCATTAAGAGTTAAATACATAAATGATTTGTGGTATGACCTTATATAGAAATATTATTCAACCATAAAAAGAAATGAGATTTTGATACATGACATAACATGGATGAACCTCAATACCATATGCTAACTAGAATTAGGTAGACATAAAAGGGGCAAGAATAACTGTACTTACAAGAATTATTTAGAGTACCAATTTAACCTCTGCACCATGAATGTAATTAGTGTTATTGAATTGTATATTTTACAATGGCAAATTTCATGTTATATATATTTACAGGACTTAAAATTAATGGTATAAAATACTCAAACCCATTGAACTGTATACTCAGGAGAGTTGAATAGCTTGTGAACTATATCTTAATAAAACTATTTTTTTTAATTACAAGCATAAAAATCAGTGCACCAGACTCATTGGGTGCTTGCAGCCAAACCTGATGGATGACCTGGGTTCACCCCTAGGACCCACATGTGGAAGGAAAGGACTGATTCCTACAAGTTGTCCTTTGACTTCTATATTTGTTCCATAGCATGTGCAAGCCACTGTCACATGCATATTAAATAAATAAAAGTAAAAAAAACTTCAACCTAATTTCTAGAAAGTGTTTTCACCACCAAAAATCAATAGGCTCAAATTTAACAGCACAGATAGTTAACCACTGTTGACTGACCTCTTCATTTTGAGGAGGTGAGGTTTTCAGCACTAATATTGAAAAATTCACCAAATGCCCATATTTTCCAACGACTATTTGAAAACTATATTGAAAAACTCAGGTACTTAGATTTGGGATTATAGAAAAAAGTCATTCAGGCAGGAGATTGGGACAAAGAATATTCTTGATTTCACCATCTTCCAACTCTTTTACCTCAGAAAATCATCAAGTCCTATATAGTGGGGCTTTTTGCCAGACACCACTGGTATAAATAATGGCACAGAGGCTATTAATATTATGTAAAGCTTAGGTCTTTAGCTGAGACAATCTCCAGCTAGTGTTTAACTTAAACTATTCTAGTCTACAACCTGTCTTGTGGCTAGGTCTATCTTTCTCTGTTCTGCTGCAGTTGGTGTCTGTTCCTCTCAGTGTCTGCTCTTGAATCTCTAACTATGTCTTCATCCCCTGTGTGACTCTCTCTGTCTGGGAAGTTCCACTCACCTCCTTCCTGTCCAGCTACTGACCATCAGCTCTTTACTGCAACCAACCAGTAGTGAGACAATCTGATACAGGCCTGGATTGCCTTAGGCAGGTGAAGAAGGACAAATATTTACAAAATAGAAAATCTAGTGATGGGGCATAGAAATAGCAATACCAAAATCCTGCCAACATTTAACATTTAGAATTTACAACTGAAAACAGAGGAACAACTTCACACATTGTGAAAAAACGTTACCTTAACAGTCCTAAGTTAGCCTACTGAGGTACAATCCTGCTCAGCATGTTACCAAAAGAAAGAGCCTGCAAACAAAACAGACACATTCTCTCTCTAGTTAAAAAGTTTCTGATGTACTTCTGTATGATGTAACACTTACAAGTCCTTTGATGTGAGAAGCATAATAACAGAAAAGTCCTCCAGGCTTCTCTCTCTAAGGATTCAATTTCTCAAGGAGAGCAACCAGCCAATTCTGTGCACAGGGCTTGTACTCTGCTCCTGCTCTTAGAAGAACATTCACTTTGACATTTACTGCCCCACACTGCTAGGATTTTCCATCCATCAACAGGTTGGTACAACTGAAAGCTGGGGGTAGAAGTTAGGGAGGTAAGTGTTCTCTCTCTCTCTCTCTCTCTCTCTCTGTGTGTGTGTGTGTGTGTGTGTGTGTGTGTGTGTGTGTGTGTGTGTTCTGCCCCCCAGGTCTATGTGACACTGCTGCATTCCTGGTCTTAGTTTATTCACTTATAAAAGGGAAGGCAGAGTACAAGCCTATCTTAAGCTATTTATTCAGGCTCTTTCTTCTCCTAAAAGAAATCTGATTGATTGGTTTGTTTCAATTACAGAATTTGTCTTCAATATCTAGTAAGTTTTCTACTCAAGAGAATATAGAAAAACTCCTTCTATTCGGTCCAAAATTTCCAATTAATTGTAAAAACACATACTTTGCCTTTTATGAGTTGGACATTTGTTAAATGCTCAAAATGTACCACACTGAAGCTCTAATTGAACACCAGTGATTCTCATATTTACACCTAGAAAGGGAAGTCTGACTTAGAGAAACAAGGATAAGTATTACCTCAATTTTTTAATAATTTGTTTTTATTTTATGTGCATCGGTATTTTGTTTGATGTATGTGTGAGGGTGTCAGATACTGGAGTTACATACAGTTGTGAGCTGCCATGTGGATGCTGGGAATTGAACCTGGGTCTTCTCTGGAAGAGTAGTCAGTGCTCTTAACCACTGAGCCATATCTTTGGTCAAGTACTACCTCATTTAATGGCATGGGGAAATAAAAGATATCCTGAGAAGCAACACAAAGATAAGTGTATATTTAGATATAAAGTTTTGAGTTCCCAAAGTTGAATTTCCTAGTAAGTTGGGTTACTTTTTTCTTTTGTTGGGGGTAAAATGTCAATATTTAATGGTAAGGGATTGGAAAAAAAAAATAAGGGTAAGTAAGGGTTAGGTCAAGTGACTTGTACATTTACCGGGATTGCCTGGGTACAATTATAAACTGTCAATCATCACAGTTCAATGGCACTCAAACTTTTAAAAGCTACATTAACATTTATAAAAAGGAAAGGAAGAAAGAAGGATAGAAAGCAAGTAAGAGTTTACCTGAAAGCCTACTTATAAGATTAGGCAACCCAAGTGAGCTTTGCTGGGTGTTCAATAATATTCTCCATGCAGAAGGGGCTCTAAAAGACACGAAAACAATGACTATGATAAAAGGAATGCCTTACTGTCTTGGTGAATCTGGGGAGAGTTCCCTTTTTGAATCAGGAAAGCTTTGGGTCTGCAAAACACATTCAGGGAAGAACAAATCTTGTCTCGGTTCAGTGTGGACTGATTGTGAGGCCTGCAGTCCATCTTTACCCGCCATCTTGGCTCCTGGATTTGACAGTGCCTCCAGACTCTCTAAAATCAGATCATCTTCACTTATAGAAACTGTGAGGTCACTGCTGCTGCATGAGCTTTCCTCCTCCTGCTCTTCCTGAACTTCTGGGAAGGCCTTCTGTGATTTTGGGTCCCCATGGTCAAGACCATCTGCAAGAAGAGAAGTGTGGGCATTGCTGGTCACAAAGTTCTCAGAGTCCAAGGAAAATAGAACAGAATTTCATCCCTTTAAAAAACATATAGAAACCTGTGTGGTGTGGTAATGCACACCTTTGGTCTCAACAGAGGCAGGAAGAGCTCTTGAGTTCAAGGTCAACTTGGTCTACTTAGAGAGTTCAAGGCCTCCCAGGGCTACACAATGAGACTCTGTTTCAAGAAGAAAAAAAAAAAAAACAGAAACAAAAAATAAAACAAAACAAAAAAATCCCAAAGCAAAAAACATGCAGAAGCACAGGACTGGGAGATAGCTCAGTCAACAAAGCACTTGCCTCAGAAGCATGAAGCCTTGAGCTCAATGCCCTGCATATGCACATAAAGAGGCAGGCTCCATGGTATGCTTAGGATCCCAGCGCTGCTGAGGCAGAGACAGGAAGATTCTGTGGTTCACTGGCCATTCAGACTAGACTAACTGGTGAACTCCAGGTCAATAAGAATCCCAGACTCAAAGGAATTAGGTACCCTTTCTTTCTAAAGTTGACACCCAGGCTTGTCCTCTGGTTTCCCTGCACGCACACACATGTACTGTCCCCAGATAAATATACTTATATACACATATACAAATGCATAAAAAATGTAGAAACAATTTACAATTAATAGTATTTAAATCTTTTAAAAATTTGTTCTTTTAAAAAGTGTGTAAGTTTAATTGTGCTCAAGATCAAATGAACTCAGGGCCTCCTCATAAACACTATTGAGCTGAACACTCTCAACCTCAAAAATATTTTAAATGCTTTCTAAACGTGATTTTTAAAATAAGTGAATTCATCTTTTGAAACATTTCCATAAACACATATAAGAAGTCATTAGGATGGAACTCATTGATGAAGTTACTTCTTTGTCCAAAGAGATAAATTTATAGATCACGATGAGAAAAGCTAGGCACTAAGAAAAATCAGAAAACAAACTCGGTCTGTCATCTCACCTGAGAAAGCTTCCCAAGCAGAATGCTTCTCTCCAGCCCACTTATTTGCAGATGTACAGTGTTCTGAAACTGCTATCACAGGGACCAGCGGGCTGGCTCTTTCTTCCCCGACTTCAATATGTTCTTGTGTCAGTATTTCTCCGTCTGATCCCTCTGATCTGCTGGAACTGTCACACTTTAAATCAGTGATTCTGTTCTCTGGACTTAATCTTTCCTGTAACGAGGAATGGAGTTCAGCAGACTTTCTGCCTTCAGATAAATTACTCTTGCTGTGACGTGTGCTGCTTCCTATCTCCAAGCAATGAGTTTGTTCTTTCTCAGACAATACACGGCTTGTGACTGGCGTTTTCTCACCAGTCTGAAGAGATGTCTTTCCATGTATTTTGTCAGACTTATTTAAGCACTGTATGTCACCATTAGTCTGCACTACACAGCTGTCTGTCACACAGCTGTTCTGGGCTGTCTGTTGGTGTGAATGTGGGTCAGAGATTGAAAAGTTCTTTGTGGGTTGGTTAGATTTCTGCTCTGCACTGAAATCTTCAATGCTTGAGATGGCTGACATTTGGCGGCCCATAAAGATTGTTGCTGGTTGATACAATCCTCTTGACATAGCTGTCCCTGAATTAATTCCTGCCTGCACTGCATCCTGCAAAAGAGGTGAGAGTTAAACATGTTGCATATGAGCAGTGAAGTGGAGAGGGAAGGAGGGAAAGGAAGCATAACCACAGATATCGACTCCTACCACTGACAAACATGCCTTTCCACTTCATGAATTAGCCAGCTCGACTACAGCCCAGATTGTTACTGTAATAACAACATTGCCGTATACAGCAACTATTGCCAAGGAACTATGGAACTCATTTCTGAAGAATGAAATGCATGCGTTTAGCCCAGCTGAAGTATGTAGCTAAAAGGAAATGGCATTAGTAAATTTTAGGTTATACCCCAGTGCCAATCCCTGAAAAGTGCTGAGTTTTAAATGTACTCTATACAGACTCATTCAGCACTGCTATAAAGAAACTTGACAGAAAAAAAGAAAAAAAAAGCAAACCAGGGGAATATAGGACAGAGAATAAGAGGGTTCAAACTCTTATTTCTAGTGCTATATAGAAAATAAAAACTACCAGTGGTGACCTTCATAATGAGAGTAAAGCATATCACAACATATATAGAATATTAACATCAAAATTTCCTGAACATCTTCAAGAAATTTTTAAATAATTTAAATTTACTAGCATGTATGGGAAATTTACTAGTATGAGAAAATCTGAGCCTGGTCTTTGAAGGGTAGGAGAAAGGAGAGGAGACAGAGGCAAGCTGAGCAGAGAACATGGCTGGGACAGGGGACATGGTGCCAAGCTGAACTATAAGTAACAAGCTGAAGTCTTCTAGAAGTTAAGTGCTTTTCTTCCAGAAGGAGCAGAGCACTCCCACAGGTGAAGTACTCCTTCCCAGAGGTTCACACTGTAGGTGGGGAAATGTGAAATGTATCTGCACCTTTCCTCCACAGATAGAAATATCAACATCCAAACTGCAAGATAAGAAATGTCAAGAGAGAGGGCTGGAGAGATGGCTCAGTGGTTAAGAGTACTGTCTGCTCTTCCAAAGGTCATGAGTTCAATTCCCAGCAACCACATGGTGGCTCACAACCATCTGTAATGGAATCTGATGCCCTCTTTCGATGTGTCAGCAACAGGATGCTCATATACATTAAATAAATTTTAATAAAAAAATTTAGAAACATCAAGAGAGAACAACAATAGAATCTAGGCCATATTTCTCTTCAAATGTTGTCTCTTCTAATCCTGGAATAACAAAACAAAAACACTAACCCCTCTACTCCACACACAGTCAACAAATCCAGGATGCCAGAACAAGGCAATGGAATCAAGAGAACTAAATAATCTCTGCTCTATAGCAGAGGTGAGGAACCCCAAACAGCTCTTCAGAACTCTGGAACTTGACCAGCTTTCTAGAAACCTGGGGAGCATTTATTTAAGAGAGCCAGTTAGATCTTGAAAAACCAGGAAGCTTCTGGGTTCTCAGGTTCTGGCCAACATAACCACTGTACTCACAGAAAAAACCCAGCCAAGCAGCCACTGGAAAAGGAATGGAGTCAGAATTCTTTTGAAGCACCATTTCCAGACAACAGTCATCATTTGACTATCTGGTAGCTCCTTGGGGTACTCCATGCAAAAGACTGTTTTCACTTGACCCAGCTTTGAATTGACCCATTGCAAATAGCTGTGATCCCAAGCCAAGTTTGTTGAAAATAATCAGAACCAGTTTTTAAAAGTGGAAGCTGCCCAAGGTAGGCAGTACCACTCAAAGTAAACAAAAGGCTACATACATTTTAAAGAGAAAGCTGGTCAAAGTGCTGCCTATTGGGTTAAGGAACTCTAGAAGGTTCTAGTATACGCCTGGGACTCTATCCAGATGACCATCCACATGCCCCAGCTGGAGGAAATGTTCAAGAAAAGTTTCCATGAAGTAAGTGCCTGAGCTCTCACCTCTAGCTCACTCTGAGGCTCTAAGCAAAAAGTGAAGGCCAAGGTGGAGCTATGAACTGCTCAGCGGAGTGGGTATGTCCAGTGTATACCTAGAACCTCTTAGCAAAGATGATAAGAATCATAGTCTCAGGTATCAAAGAAAGCTGATGGTTATTAAGTAAACTTAACAGAAACCTCAGTGACCATACATGAAAAATAACACACATTCAACATAACTAGGTGACAGCAATTAACAACAGATTCTGAGAGGGTAGAACTGTCACAATTGGCACATTTAATTATTACTTAAAAATGAAATAAAAGAAAATATAGACAGTGGGCATTTAGATCAATAGAAACTATCTCTGAGGAAGTCCAGGTGTTAAACTTACTAGATAAAGACATCAAATTATCTAGAATTAGCTAAATAAGCTTAAACAGTTAAAGAAAATCATGTCCATAGAATTAAAGTATCCTAGCATCCAGAGGCTGGCTCTTGAGGCACTCAAATAAATGAATGACCTTAATTGAAGCCAGTAGATATGTTTACTGAAACCTACCTCAAAAGTGGGATGTACAGGGAAGAAGGAGAGACACAGACAGAGATTTTAAATATGAGAATACAATGTTCTCAATAGAGAACATTATAAAGATGCTTAAATTCTAGGGCTAAAGCTGGGTATACCTGTAATCCCAGAAGTTAGAAGGTAGAGGCAGGAGAACAAGTAGTTCAAGGCCAATCTAGCTACATAGAGAACTCAAAGTCAGCCTGAGATATATGAGATACTATCTCAAAAGAATTTTTAAAAATTTTAGGGCTAGCTTGGGTACAGTAGGACATGACTTTAATCCCAGCACTCTGGCAGAGACAGGCAGATTGTGGTTTCAAGGACAGCCTGGTCTATGTAGAGAATTCCAGGCCAGCCAGGCCTACACAGTGAGGTACTGTCTACACAGTGGAAGTACTGTCTCAAAACAAACAAATTATAGGGCTAGGGATGTAGCTCACTTGCTAAGTATGGGTAAAATCTAGGTTTAAACCATACATAAGAGACATAAATCACTTAAAAAGGAAAGTCCGATCACTGAAATGAAGAATTAGAAGGGCTCGGCAGCAGATCTAAACAGACAGAATTAGCAATGCTGAAATAGGTATATTGAAATTATGTAACCTGAGACAAAAAAGAACAAAGAAAACTTTGAGCCTCAGAACATCATTTACAATAGCAAGTGCATTAAAGCCCAGATGAAAGGAAAGGCTATGGGGGAAGCAGGAAGTGATAATCTTTATAACTTTGGAATAAGCACATTTCAAGGGCACCAAAAACTTAAATACAAGTGAAAAGGTATTATTCTCTATAAACCCTAAGCCTGACCAGTATACAAATCTTATGAAAAATGTTTATTTTTCACTCATGGTTTGAATCTAGAGCACAATCCATACTAATGATATTAACACAATATGGTAGTTACCAAATCAGGCTAGCCCACCAAAACCCGAAGTAATGTTTCATTGAAAGCAGACTCTTTCTGCATCTGTATTAGTATTTGACTACAAAACCAAACTGTCCTAACATTTGAACTGTCTTCTCACTCCCACATACCTTACGGCTCTAGCCACCAGGTGCTGACATCTCAATAGGTTCTGGGTTAAGTAGTCACAAGTACTGCATAGATGGTCAAAGGGGACTGGGGATCTTTCCTTGCTGGTCATGAAAGGTTACAGTTATTGGTGATCCTTTTATGATTTAAGGGGAACCATGACATCTGAAAACTAGAAGATACCAGGTAAAGACAGAGCAAGTCCCACTACTGCACTGGAACTCAGCCCTAGACTTCAGGAGGGATGCAGCAGCCAAAACCACTCTCTACTCTCCTTCCTCACAAGAACAAACAGTATGGTTTCCTCAAAAGGCTTGTCAATGCTTGTCTTTCACTGTAGAAAAATAGTCTGCCCCATGATGGGAGCATCACAGTTTTTCAGAATACATGCTATATGCATGCACTCAGAATCTCTGAAGGCTTTTCTCTTTGCCTTTCTGTCTCTGAGTGGAGAGGTGTAGAGGCTCTTGGACATTTTCTTTTACAATGGACACAGCCTGTTTAAAAACAATCCCATTATCTTTATCATCATTTGTTTCAGCCACTTCTGATTTTTTGTCTTTCTAAAAATGGCATACAAACTGGCTGGGCCCTAGCTGGCGCGGGGCTTCACAGGAGGGTTAGGAGCGCCCTGTGAAGTCTTTTTCTCTTTTTCCTTCTAGAAGCCTGAAGCCTCCTCTTTCATATAAGGTAAAGCGGATGGGGAACACTATAATGAATTCTTTCTTCAGTTAATCTCTTCCGGAGTAACTTTTGTTTCCTTTTAAATCACTCTTCTATTTTTGGCCCACATTTCCAATTCTGATTATTCCTTTTCACTGTTGGATATGATGGTGAAGGAAATGGCACATTCTACTCTCTAAAAAGCTCTACGCATATTTTTTCTGTTGCCATAAAACAACACAGCTGAAGTCTTTCACCGAAACGGTAGTTGTTCATTGTTTCCACAACCATCTTGGCAACATCCTCAGATTCCCACTCCACAAAGGCAGAGCTACAGCTATTTCCAAATCCTTTTACTTCTGGACAGTCTGAATCTTGTAATAGTGCCAAAGTGGGAGAAATATGCATGGATCTAACTTTTAAAAAGTTCTGGAGGGAGGTGCTCCAGCTTGCTCAGGAAATGGGAGTCATGTGCATATGTATACATGTTTGTGCATGTGTATGTATGCACAAGAAGGCCAGACATTGATGTCAGATATCTTCCTTGGTTTTTTTCTTATTTTTTGAGACAAAGTCTGTCAGAACCTGGGGCTGTCTGACTAGTAAACTCCAGGGATCTCCATTGTCTCTGTTCACTAGTGCTGGGATTGCACATGTATAGCACTGTGTGGGCTTTTTTACATTAGATGCAAGGGATCTAAACTCAGGGCCTCACGTGTACAACCAAGCATTCTGACTGAGCCATCTCTGCAGCCCCAGTAATGTTTTTCTTGATATTTCTGCTTTGTCGAATGTTGACAAACCTGTTCCATCTCCCTCTGAAACTGAGTCAGTCTTCTTTGCAGACTCAGGAAAAGACATGGCTTAGCTGAGACAGGAAAACCCACCATTCTGAAGGTGGTCAAGCAGCACGGTTCCACACAATGCTTTCCAACAATAGAGTTCTGAAGAAATAACAGGAAAACTTCCGAAATTAGATGAAAGACATGACCCTACATAACAGAGCTCAACAAAGGATAAACCAAAAAAATGTCTATACTCACTAGCTTCCAAAGGAAAATTAAATCCAAAGCAAGACAGAAGGCAAGAAATAGTAAAGATAACAGCAAAGATGTCACTCAGAGAACAAAGACACTAAAGGGGAAGCAGCAAGCCAAATGGAGAATCTTTGAAAAGATCAACCAATTAAAAACCTTGAATAGTTTGTCAAGAGAAAAGAGCAGTGACTCTATTCATTACAATCAGAAATGTAAGTGGGTAGGTAATTTGCTACTAATCTTTCATTAAAAAATTTAGAGGAGAAATTCAGGAGTAAGTTTATACTAATAAACAGAAACACTGCAGCGAATTTGATAAATTCTTAGAAAGGTACTACCAAAACTGACTCAAAAAGAAGTACAGAATCTGAACAGACTTATAAGTCAAGTGATTCACTCAGTGGTCACAATTTCCCACAAAGACAAATCCAGGAACAGTGAATTTTACCACATGTTTAAAGAAGGATTTATGCCAATCATTTCCAAGCTCTTGTAAAAACAGACAAGGAAGAAATATTCACTCTCTGAAGCTGATTCTTCACACTAAAATGAAGCAACGACTCACAAAGAAACTAAAGATCACTACCATGCTTGTAGGTGAATAATTCCCAGTGAAATAGAGCAAATAGAACCAAGCACACATAAAGAAGGGTAGGGAGCTCAGAATATCAGATCTGTCCACAGTTAGAGAGGCTGCAAAGGGCAAGATCAAAAGTAATAGCAGATTTAGGGTTCAATAAGACTTCTCTTTTTCATGGACTGTGCCTTTTCACCATGTCTGCACATGGTGCAAGGCTCAAACTCTTGAGGGGCCTTTTCAAGAGAGCACTAGAACCAAGTATGAACCTTCAATAGCATGGTCTTGGGGTAAGGTTTTCAGCATATGCACTGGGAAAAGAACACAATGAATCAGACCACAGTAACTGCTACAGTAGGAATTCAAGCAATAACAAGTGTGGATGTGAGAACAGTAGAGTTATCACTGAGGAATATAAAAAGGTGCAGCCACCTTAGATAAAAAGTTAGGGAGGGGTGAAGAAACAAGATCTTACCATGAAATAACTCATATGTCTAATTTAGGATTAGAAAAAAGAGAAATGGCTCAGAGGTTAAGAGCACTGGCTGCTCTTCCAGAGGTTCAGAGTTCAATTCCCAGTAATTAGATGGTCACTCATAACCATATATAATGAGATCTTCTGGCCTGCAGGCCTATATGCAGGCAGAACACTGTATACATAGTATATAAATTAAAAAGGGGGGGTGGTTGGAGAGATGGCTCAGCAGTTAAGGGCACTGTCTGCCCTTCCAGAGGTCTTGAGTTCAATCCCCAGCAGCCACATGGGGGCTCATAACCATCTATACTAGGATCTGATCCCCTCTTCCTGCATGCAAGTGGACATGCACAAAGAGTACTCATACATAAACCTTAAAAAAAAAGGATTAGGAAAAGTATGCTTGTGCCAATTGATGATGTGAAAGAATATGAAAATGCGGGACAGACAAGCTGTCTAGAGGAAAGAGAAAAAGTCTCCCTTCAGTTCTTCAGTTTTCAACCCAAAGACAGCATCTCTGGTAAGTAAAAATTACCTGTTACTATTACTCTAGCTCAACAAATTCTTTCCTTATTCTAAACAAACAACTGTTCAAATAGATGGTTCCAAGGAATGGACTACGACTAACCAACCTTGCCAAGGTCTTGATTGGAGGCATAGCAGTAGCTATTTAACATTGATCTGAGGCAAATCAAGGATCGCAAATCTAAGTCTCAGAGGCCTTTGGTTTTTCACTTTTAAGACCAATTTAGGGAATTTCCAGATTGTCTACCAACCCAAGGACACAGAGGATACAGCAGTTCTAATGGTCTCTTTCTTTCTTTGTTCTAAGACAGACCAAGACACTAAACAAAAGCCCAACTCTACCTCAGGTGCAAAAAGTCATATGGCAAAGACCAACTGAAGTGTCACTGAGTAATTCCACACAACCAGTGATTCTCAAACCTCTCTCTGACCCATTAAGAGAAACAAAAGACTTCAGGTACATTCCCGTTGGACAAAACCCAGAGAACCAACCCAAATGCTAGAAAGTAGCACATGAAGGAATTTTATTCACAGTGATGCTTCTGACCCACAGGAAGTGAAAGCAATGAATGCCCTGTTACCAGAAGTTTACTCCTAGCAAAGAGAAGCCACAGCTCACAGCAGCAGTGGTTCAGTGCTCTCTGATTCATCCCAGCATGGCCAGAATTCCCAGAACACTGGATTCCGAGTTCTTCACAAACATTCATTAGCAATATACTAATGAATGAAGATATCAGATTTTAGAGGCCTGTGGTAAATTAGGAGTTTCATAAAAATGAAAGTCCACAGTGGGACATCATTCAGCCAGGCAACTCTTGAGGATCTATGAAGACTCAAGAGGGAGTTCCTAAGTTGTTAATCTGGTCTGTTGAATGTCTAGCTGTCATTGTCCATCTGAAGTGATGTGTGTGACTGCATATGTATATCTATATGAGATTTTGGAATTGATACAATTTCAAGCTTAGAGAAGAGTTACAACAGTCTTAGAAAAAAGTAGCCTAACGCACTTTAACAAGATTGACCAATTGTTTGCATTTTCCTTATTTCTTGGCCATTCTTCCATGTTCTATACATATAAACATGTACACATACACACACACACACACACATATATATGTATACACACATATATACATACACACACACACATATACATATGTATATATATATACACATACATATATATACACATATATATGTATAGCTTTTTCTGTACACTTCTGTGTTGAAGGGCACTCTTTGTCCCAGTGGGTGGGTTTTATTACTACAATCAGAAAATTTAATGCAGATATAATTTTGTGCCTATTTTGTAGTTCATAGTTTGTGTCAATTGTCCAAATAATGTCCTATATAGCTAGTTACCTTTGTTCTAGGTTGAAGACTCAGTTTAGGGTCATGTCTGTCTCCTGAGTCTCCATTAATCTGCAGTAGACGGCTAGCCTTTCTTTCTTATTCTTGACCTTGACATTGTTCAAGAATATAGGTTATCTGCCTACATATTGTTTCTCAGTGTATTTGATATTTCCTTAAGGTTACATTCATATTATTCATTTTGTTTCTACTTTATAAGGAGGAAGAAGAAGGAAACAAGAGAGAGAGAGAGAGAGAGAGAGAGAGAGAGAGAGAGAGAGAGATTAAGATTCCTAGTTTTTTTAAACTAGTAAACAAAATAATTAGGAATACGCTCTAAAGTGGTTTCTTTAAAAGAAGACTAAAAACAATATAAAACCATTTTATCTGTCTTATATTAAACTTTCAAAAATCATATTGAGAAAAAGTGCCACCAAATCTGATTGATCGAGTTCAATCCCTGAGATTTACTGTGTAGAAGGAGAGAACCAACTCCCATAAGCTGTCCTCTGATTCTCACATGTGCATCATGGTGTATGCATGCTTTTACACAGTAAACACATGCATAATAAATAAATAAATAAATAAATAAATAAATAAATAAATAAGCAGAAATAAAATTATGTTAAACACTGTATTGGGCCCAGGGATATTAACAGAGAACCTGGCAAAAATCTAACTGAAGTCAGAAGTTTACTTGTTAGCAAACCATGGTCCTGTGTTTCTTTTTTAGATAAGCAGCTTCTGACACTGTAACATAAGATGATAATGGTGGTAAGAACAGGGTGTGAGGAACAGAGGCCCTCCCCACGCTAGTTCTGTAACTTTTCTGCAAATCTTAAAATTGTTTAAATTATAAGATGACCATAATCATAAACGTTTTGTAACGTTTCCTAGCACTTGGAAGGGAAGTAGAGGCAGGAAGATTGTAAATTTGAGGCCTGCCCCACATGCATTTATATTTGAAAAAAATCTAGCATTGAGAGTCCTAAACATACTTCTTTTTGATTCAGTAATTCTGTGTGGAAACTCTTAACAGAAAAATCACATAAACAAACAAAAAACCCAACCAAACCAAACAACAACAACAAAACACTACAGAGACGTGCTAGTTCACGTACAGATCATTTGTAATCAAGAGAACTTGGACACAACCTATAAATACATGATCAGGAAGCATTATGACAGTATCAAAATGAGACACATGAAGGTTAATGAAATAATGAGGGAAATGCTCAGATGTGGTGAATGCAAACAACAAAGAAACAAAGCTGTACCTAAGTAAAGATCATTCTAAACAGTAATAAAATGTGCTCATGTAAGACCGTAAGGAATGTAAACATAGTTATTATCTTGTTCTTTCAATTTAATAAATTCAACTTGATTTGAACTTTTAAAACTAGCTTTATCAGAATAGAACTTACATATCATAAAATCTACCTCTTCTAAGCACACATTTGGGTAGTCTAGTATTTAGTGTCTTCACAGAATTATATTACTATTGTTATAATTTTAGAACCTTTTGAATTACTCTAAGAAGAAACCGCACATGTTCTAGCAGTCTTCCTCAATGCTCTTCACCTCAGCTCCCTGCCTTGGCAACAGCTAACTTTTCTCACTTTATGGATTTGCCTATACTGAGCAATTTGTATACATGAAATTATACAGTATATAATCTTTTTGACTTTTCTCACTTAGCATAATGTTTTCAAAGCAAATGAACAGAGCTGAAAATACTTACTGGCAACCAGAAGGCTCATTAACAGCTATTTTTACTGAGGGGAGAGGCATACGGATATCAACAAGTTTAGAACTGATGTACTTAGAAACTAATTTCAAAGTAGGTAAGTCTTGGTCTTTATTCTCCTTGGAAGTGATGTATTTGTTTACATCAGTGTTTTGAAAATTGCTAGGAACATTTTAATTTTTTATCCCCTTAAAGCCAGGGGAATGAGAAGCAGCAAGCTGAATGCAGAACAGAAAAGCTGTCACAGCAAGCTTCCAGCTGCACACAGAATGGCTTTTCTAGTGATACAGTATTTTACTGAATATAAGCACACTGAGATTTGTAGCAGACCCTACAACGACCAAAAAAAAAAAAAAAAAATCAATATATGTTTTTCTCTTGAGCTTCCCTTGTACTCCGTCAGAAGAGGAAAGGCCGGTTTCCCGTAGCACACAGCTATCTTTGTTAGGCTAGCTCCTGCTTCCCTTGCCCTCCCCACACTCTTTTCACTTTCCCCTCACTCCACAGGACATGCCCTGTATCTATAAGTGTAAGTTTCCCACTCATATGAGCCTTTGCAACTTCACATGCTTTCACACACTCCCACCACAGAGGTGAGCAAAGGAAGCTAACTATCTAGCAGAAAGTTCCTACAACAGGTGTTTGGACTGTGGGAAACAAGTTCCTTTAAGAGTGGCCCTTTCCCATTATTTTCTCAAGCAAATTATTTTATACAGTAACTAAAAAGTAGGCTGATGGACATATTGAAACTCTTGATCAAAATAAACTTTAAAAACAAAAATGTTTATTTTCTTCCTTTTCTTTTTCTTTCTTTCTTTTTTAGACTCCAGATCAGTCTGTTCTGTTGGGATCTGGATTCAGACTCTAGCACTCACCAGTGTGGAACCAGGGGACAAGATACTTAACTTCTTTGAGCACTCATTTCCTAATCTACAAAGTAAATAGTAAAATACTTTGGGTTTTATAAGGCTGTTTGTAGGGATGTGCAAACACACACACACACACACACACACTGATACATACCCACACACAAATCCCTAGAATGAGAGCAGAAACACAGTAAGAGCAATACAGATGTTAGCTGACTAGACCCACACTTACAAGTAAACACTTCACAGTAGGCACATCCAAAAGGAAGCAAGGTGCCAATAGTGCAGGCTCCATCTGGCCTGTTACTCAGGTGAAACAGGACACACCTTTCACACAGAGAGAATGGGCCTCAGAGCTTTCTCCTTTGCTCTGAGGGGGCTATTAACACCCTCTCTGTGTGCTGACAGAAGAGCATTTCCTACACAACCCTGAAAAACGGGTCTGTGTACTTAGTTTGTAGAAGGCTTTGGATTCGTTTAAATAACTCAATCTTGTTTTCTGAATTACCAGCATACAAATTAAAAAGCTATGAAACAGGCTGGGGTGTGCCTCAGGGGCAGTGTGCTCCCAAAGCATTTCTAAGGGCTTATGTTCAGACCTAGCACTGAAAAAAGTATTAATGGAAGAGACACCAAGATGACCATAGAATGACTATCTTTACTCATCATGGCTCAGAGTCAAAAGTCATTCTAACTTTTAGGATGACATGACCAAAAGACCAACTGCTCAGAGACTCATTCTAGAAACAGTCTGTATGTTTCCCTTTGAGCAGTGACAGCTCAGGAAGCCGTTGATGAGGGTAGCACTATGAACTGGTAAGGTAAGAAACTGGCCTTTCTAGATATCTGTTGATAGTAACCTTCTCTGCTTATTTCCCTCAGCAGCTAGAAGAGGGCCAGCCCCAAAGTCCCGGGCTCTCACTATCTAAGTATGTGCCTGCTATTATCCTGTGCCATACCTGTGCTTCTTGGCCCGTGAGCTTCTGTTGACAGCTATGTAGCAACCAAAAGTGGAGTCAAACACACAGCTCAGTGGCTAAGCTGGAGGACAAATTCCTTCCCTCCTTTCCCCTAGGGCAGGATACTCAGGATACTTCTGGAACATGTTTTGTTCAGTCTTCCCAGGGTCCCCAGTGGGGCTGAGTGCCAGGTGCTCACAGTGATAACCTATTCAATCATACACTCACTGGCTGCTTTCCCTTCTCTGTCACTACCCTCCCTCCTTAACTGTGCCTCTGGAACCACCTCTTTAAGTAACTACTTGCAATAAATCCTTATCTTGGGATTTGCTTCCAGAAGATTCCCAAGTTATTTGCTCTTTCTATAGGGGCAAGAAATAGCTTTAGGATTCTATAGCTTTAGGATTCCTTTCTCTCTTCCCAGGGTATTTATACTAGTTTCCCTTCCACAAGGTATCTATCTGTTCCCTTACCTCTTGGCGATGAACCTGGCACTGCAGAGACTGTCCTGATTTTATGAATACTACTCAGATGCTCACAACAGTAGTCAGTCCTTGAGCAAGGAAGAATGGTCTTCACCATGTAATACTAAGATGCTGCCTCTCCTACATGGGGCTGCTCCTAATAGCAGGCAGGCCACCTTTGCTAGTAAGCTCAAGGTAGTGGCTAAAGCTGCTGCAACGCTCTATCATGCCCAGCAGGCTCACCTTGACTCTGGTGTCAGTGAAGGGTTTCTCCATTCAAACTCTTTTTTCTGTGGAACCAAGTCAACTAGAACAGATGATCCTATTATTGAAACATGAACAGTTTGGAGGTGGGGCCTCTGCTCACTATAGTTCATCTTATTCAGTTGAACTTACAGTACCAAGACAGATCAATTCATTCCTAAGGTAAAAATACAGCACAAAAGCTTCCTTCATCGCACTGAGAATCTGCCCTAACCTCAATGAGCATTTCCCCAAACTTTGTTGGAAGGAATTATAGCAAAATGGCCTGGGTCTGAATTTTGGGTTCAACTCTATAGCCCTGGGTAAGTTAACTAACCTTTCTTACTCTTGCTATAAAATGGGACAACAATCACATCTAAGACCAGGGCTGTCAAAAGGATTAAATGAACTGCTGCAGAGAAAGTGCCACCGCAGCACCCCACTAGGCATGGAGGAAGAACAAAGGCTGCTATTAGAACTGGGGATAGCAATCTGCAGAGCTGTCCTCCCACAACCCTACAGTAGCAGAGCTGATACCCCACGTAACCTTTAGTCCTGTGATGAGCTTCCTAGGTCCTCTGCAGTTCTCCAGCTCTGGAAAATATCATCTGTACTGCCTGAACTTCTGATGTTTCTGCCTCTGCCTCCTAAGTACAGAGATTACCAGTGTGTACCATACCTAATTTATGGGGTACTGGTAGACTGAAACCAGGGAGTTTTTGCCTCTGCCTCCCAAGTACAGAGATTACCAGTGTGTACCATACCTAATTTATGGGGTACTGGTAGACTGAAACCAGGGAGTTTTGCTGCTGAGAAACAGTCTAACAATTGAGCTGCATCCCTAAAACCATCTTTTTTATGATACAGTCTTATAGCTTTGATCTAACCTCTCTCCTCCATCAGTGACTTCCTCTGCAATGGCTACCCTAATACCTCTCAGATCATTCTCATCTAACCCTGATTTCCCCAGGTTCATCCAGCTTTATTCCTGTGGTATGCTTCTTTATCTGTCCCAAGACATACAAGTACACATATAGATACACATTATCTATCGTTCTAGGAGGAAAACTCAGTTCTTAAACATGAAGCCTTAGTTATGGGTAACTGAATTTCATGGTATACCTGTTCAAGTTCATTTTCTAGTGTGTCCTACAATCTCTTTAGATTCAGCCTGACTAGGCAATGACCTCTGGGCTTCCCTGTTCCTACTCTTTTACTCGTAGTGCTACCACTACCAATAGTGTCCACACATTGCCAAAGACGAACGTCCTACTCAACCTTCAGGGCCTGCCAAGCACCATTCCTTCTACTAAGGCTTGTGTTGCATACTGCAGAAGAAGCAGCCTCATCTTTCTCCTACAGCTCATGTTCATCCCCGTAACTAACTGGCATTTACTGCACACTACCCTGTGCCTCAGAAAGAACACTGCTTTGTGAGAAACATCTTGAAAGCAAGAATTAAGACATTCTTGAAGACGCCTACCATGGCTTCTCAAGAGAACAGTTGCATAACAACTATGCTATGCATTAGAAAGTCCCAGATACCAGTGACTGGGCACAGAGACAAATTCTTCTGACTGCCTAAAGGGGAGGAGCTTGGATTTCAATAAAAAGTACAACTTAATTCATAAGATAAGGACTCATTCAAGAATTAGCATTTAATGAGGATTAACTAAGCCATGTTTTGCTACAGTGTGTTTACCTTTTAATTGATTAGATATCAAGGGAAAATTAGAAAAGGCAAAATACAAGTTCCTCGAAATGTTATCTAATTGATTCTTATTGCAGCCAATAGTCAAAGCTTTTGAGGCGATGACAGCTTTCAGTACAAAGAAAATATCCTGTTCTAATTATCAAGTGGAGACTCCATAACTATAGGCAAGGTAAAGAGTCAGTAGTGCAAATGGGGGGTGTATGTGAGGAGGCTCTCTCCCATTTTACTTAAGTGTCATTGATACAGCCACACTAAGAATGTGTCTATCAGGAACAACAGAGAAAGAATAAACTGGAATATGGAATATGTCTATCAAGAGCAGCAGAGAAAGAACAAATTGGTTTGTAGATTAAAAGTATGTCAATTATTTCCCGACCAAACGTCAAACAGTTTCTGTTGGTCTGGCTTGGGAGTCTATCACATCACACCACATTTGCCCTACATTTAATGCTGTATGAATCACTTATCATTAAAGGCCTTTTTATATAGGTCAAGGTTGCAGGGCTTGGTGTTTTGTATCTTACTTTTTAAAGAATGCTCTAAATTCTAGCTTTTTAACTTTTTAATCTATGGGAAAAGAAAACGAAAACTTCCTGTAAACTCAGATTAATGCCTGCTAATGCAAGGAAGAAAGGAAAACTAAACCTTCCTTCTACCATAAAAACAAAATAGTGTGGCCTCTGTTTCTTTTCTGATAAGAGTCTTAAATACCAAACAGTTAACTGCATAATAACATTTACTGGCAGCCAGGCAGCCTGCTTAGCAGATATATAAAGCAGGTAAAAGGAGAAAAAGTTAATTTCTTGGCTGAATGATTCCATCGGTAGCTATAGGGCAAACCTGAAAGTCTTTTAGTAAAGTAGCAGTTGATTCTTCTATCAATCTGTAGCACACATACTCTTCCAAGGAAAGCATTAAATATGAAAATCATATCCCGTTATCATCTGTTTCCAGCTTTCAGCCCAGTAAGCTTTTCTTAATGAATGCTGCAGCCTAAGGAACAAGCACGCTGTTGGCTTCTCTGAATAATGGAGTGATGCTACCATTTCTGCTTATTACAATATCGACTGGCTGAGGGGGTTTCACACATAGTCACAAGTGACTACTCTTGCCAGCATGCTCCAAGTTATTACAAGATGTTTTTAGACATTTCATCTAAAAGAGCTTTACTGCTTTTAGTGAAGAAAACATCTATGGTCTTGAGCAGAATCATTTATATGGAGATAGGCAGAAGGATTAGAAGCCTGTATTACAGCAGATATATAGCAGAATTTATTTAAGTATTCCTTGCTGGTCTTTTTGTCTATTGCTTAGATATGCAATCTTTTCTTTCCACTTTGTCTGTGAAAAGGTTCAAATGTACAAAATTATACATACAAAGGAAAGAATCAAAGCACCATACTTAGTTTATTTTCATTTAAAACATTTCTCGATCCAATAAAAAGTAGCTACAAAACACTAATCATGAAAATACAATTTTACTTTCTGCAACCCTGAGGTTTTCTTTGAAATCTTAAGTCCAAGTGACTGTCTTTTGGCAAATTTAATTAAATTAGACATCAAAACAATATTTTGTAAGTAAAATTCTTCAGATAATCATGGTTCTATCAAAAAATCTCTATAATAAGATGATTTTATTTAAACATTTCAATATATAAGCATTCTAAAAATTTTCTGGAAACATAAAATTCCCCGACTCCCTGAGCTACCTTTGCTCGGCCTTCGTCACTCGTCCCCAGGCTGTCCTTTGACAGGAGGCACATCCTCTTCACTTCAGCCTCATATCCCGTCTAAATATAAAACAGTCGAGTTTTGTGGTAGATGCTATCACAAGTAAACCCACCTAAATCTTGCCTTCTTTGCAACATAAAAGGTACAACAGAGTAAAAAAAAAAAAAAAAAAAAAAAAAAGCTGACATTGCCAAGAAATTCAGCTTACCTTGGAAAACAGGCAATTTCACAAACAATATATACCAAGAGTTGAACTCTACAAAATGTTACATACACTTTAAAGTAAAACAAAGCTTAATGGATTTTTACTTAGTCTTCCATCTGCTTATGAAATAAAACCTCAATCCTCAATATACACACATACCAATAGCTTGATATTTTCTTTAAGCTATAATGAAAATCCCTTTATTTGATTATAAAAGTTAGATATTAGGTATCTATTTTCAAAGCCTAAAAAAGAAAAAAGTAAGTCCTACCATTTGTTATTACATATTATATCTTACATTACCATGATCCTCAAAGTCATAGCAAATCAGTTTTATTTTCTAGGAGTAAGATTATAGTATAAGTAGTCACCAGTACCATCAGAATCAAGTTTGCTCTGGCACTGGTAACTTCAAGAGGTGTACATCATTACCTCAGTATAACTGATGAAAATTATTCAAACACAAAATGTCTTTCTCCAAAATGCACAGCATGAAAAGTACTTTGATTGAATATATTACTACTCAAAGCCTTAAAAAGCCATTGATTGCAGCCCATCACAGATAAGTATAAGGATGTTTCTGAATTAAGCAGTTAGACAAACAATTTGAAACATATCTATGAGATAATGAATTAAAGGCTGGTTTCTTAGCTTTTGGTCTGAACATAAAATAGGTCTGAAATTTATTTTAATGGAAAAAATGCATAAGCAACAATAACCCAAACTGAACATTTGCCTTAACATTTTAAAAGATATTACTCATTTCTGCATTTTTAATAACATGTAGGGACTTTTTCTTCTAACAGGTGCTATTAACATAACAGAGGACAGTAATAATCAAATAGATATGTAGCTAAAATTTTAAAAGGATCAGGACAAATGATACAGTAAGATGACAAAGTAAACAAAGATCATGGAAGAAGGCAGTTTTGATCAGTATTAGACCTGTCTGGTCATTAGGGAATCATTTCAGAGACACTTCCCAAACACAGACAATTTTCTCACAGGAAAGTTTATCTTACAACGATTTTACTCGATTTACTGTGTTGAAGCAAGATGCACATGATAACTGCCTAAGAGTTTCAAAATAACAGTAAGAAATGTGTCCTCAAGAGCATAATCTAGACTGTTCTCAGCACAGTTGAAAATTGAACAGAACACTTTCTAAATTATGGATCAAAAATGTTTAATAAATTTTGAAACCAGAGTGATGCTATCATAAATTGATGGTAAATTTAAACTATATCTCTGTACCCTTTAGAAAAATCACCACCTATAATATTCTGTTCTTTTTCTTTGTCCTTTATAGGATATTTAGTAATTACCAGATCTTCTGAATGCTAGGAAATTTCCAACTGCAGCTATGAGCTCCATAGTTCCACCTTCTCTCCAACTGCAATTAAGCAAAGGGTTCTACTCTTTTTAAAAGTTCACGTAAGGATGAACACACACCAGCACATCCTAGCACTTAGGGGAAGGCAAAGGCAGGAAGATGGTGGATTCAGGTGTGCCTGGGCTGCACAAGACATGTCTTGAAAAGTTTTGTTTTTATTTTTGTTTTTTTTAGTTTGGTCCTAAAATATTATACAAATTAATTATCCCAAGACTTTTCTTGCTAAAAGTGTCTAATGTGACATCAGAGGACATGTCCTTGTTTGCATCTTCTCCTCCAACTGTCACTCTCTTGTTTCATTCCTAATCTCTTCTCTTGTCAGAGCTTAGAATATATCCTTTCTAATGGAGACTCCTGCAGCCTTTGTTTTCTTTCTGACACATGGACTTTTCATGGTTAGATTTATTGATTTGACGGGCAGGGAAACTCATGTTCCCGTAGCATCGCCTAGTCCAGAATCCCTAGGATGACCCCCTTATCATTTCCTCCAACCTAAGAAACCTGTTTTAATAAATGAACAGCACTGAGTTAACCCATGTGCTGATTCACTCTGTTAATGACTGTACTGCTTGCTTCATGGCACCAGTGATGCTGCTCACATAATTTAAGAGGACCTCTCTGTTCACTTCCACATATGCACAAGCAATTGATTTCAGCTGAATCACTGGGAGCTGTTAACAACAGGATGGATCATGGGAAAAAGAGACAGGCATTCTTACAGGTATTTCAGGTCTCTGAGATATCCCTCCATGCTCACAGCATGCCTCACTTCCCACTGCATTCCTCTGTATTCCCACCTGCACTACCTTTTACTCACTGCCCCTTTCCCTTACTACTTTCTTTCTTTCCCTGGTTTCTGAAATTGCACAGCTGATTCTCAGTTACAGACTGGGAGTGGGAGGGGACAGTTGAACTACACAGATATTTAGGACCACTTCCATATGTTATAACTCAAGATGGGCACAGTGACAAATTGTTCAATTTGGTTCTCAGGTGAATCTTTGGCTTTCTCTCCCACTATTTCTTCCATTAGGTATGCTTTTTCCTAGATAGTGGAATCTCACTAGAAGACACGAGAGAACATTCTTTTATTCAACTAACACATATACTAACAAGAAAGACATTATGGTTGCTGAAAATGAGATTTGCTACATATTTTGCCTTATAGGACCCTTAAGATCATAGCTTGCCCACAGTATTTGTTACATGCTTAGTCAGGAACTAAATAAGAACTCAAAAGATCTGTCCTGAAATGTTTTCCCTCTTCAGCAATAATCTCCTGATAACTGTCCAGGAAAATCACATCTCCAAACAATGAGACTGCATCTTCAGAATAACTCGATATTAAACATAAATGCTTCCTGGGAAGGTATACATAGGATGCACATAGGTGGTTACAATCCATAAGAAAATCAGCCCCAAGACATAGAAGAGTTAACTTTTAATCAAGTCTCATTGCTTACTGAGTGCTCACTGTGAATCACATTCTGGGTGGGACACAGAGCACTGACATACTAAGACAAGGAAACCACAGTGAAAAATAATAATAAATAAGATGCATAAACAATTAGAATTCTATGAAGAAAGTACAAAGGTGACACAGACTTAAGTCAAGACAAAGAAAGAAAGGCAGGTGTGAGATAATGTGGGGCATTCAAGGAAGTGGAAATTGCTCAGCAGGTTAAAGCTGTGGGCATGTGTGACCAGGAAAAAGGGTGCACATGGCAAGTAGAAAAAGATGTAGAGAAAAAGTGGGAGGACACAGGGATGAGAGAGAGAGAGAAGGTAGTGGGAGAAAGGGTAGAAGAAAGGGAGGGGGAAAGAGAATATGTATATGTAAGTATGGGGGGTGTGCATCATAGGCTGTGGCTGGAGGTAGTGCACAAGTAGAGACCAGCACCTAGGCTCTGTCCTAAGACACTTGGGCTACCTGAGGACAGATGGAATTGGGTGAGTCTCGCTCTGGTGATGACCATTCCTGAATTCTCTGACATGCTGGTGCCACATCTAGTACAGTGTGGTAGGCTGTGCATATCTTAGTTAATAAATATCTCACACTTGTGTTTGGGATCTTTCTCAGTGCTAAGTTCTAGTATCTGAGTATCTATGTCTAGAGCTTCTCAAAATCCCAGGAGGCTTCCCTCTCTATAGGTGTACATGACTAGCTTTCTACCACCTGCACCTTTGCCCACCAGTTCTTAACCCATGCTGTTCCAAAGCCACTGTAGATAATCATAAATGAGCCATGAGATCAGCTAACTCTTTTTCAGCTTTTAGGCCATTCTAAAAGATTTTAGCATTTTATATATGTATATAAATATGTGTGTGTATATGTGTGTGTGTATGTGTGTGTGTATGTTAAGGTGGGATAGGCTTATCTCTACAAAGGAGGAGAAATGGACTAAATATAACTTGAGAAAACCCTCCACCTCTCAAAAACTCCTTCACCATATCTCCTTCCCGGCATTCTACTGATTTGAAGCTCATGTACACTAACTGTCCTCTATTCAGGGACAAACTCTGTAGCATTTGGAGGTGTGGGCAATGTGCTCTGCATATCTTTCTCTTTAAGCAGTTTACCTAAAGTCCTCAGCAAAGGAGGTAAAGATCTTGACATCAAAGTAGAAAAGCATTAAGAAGGAACAGATGGCTGTGCTGTACCTATGGTTAATGCTGGGGACTGGCCTAAAAGATCAACATCTCCCATGACAAACCTTTGCTTATAGCTAAACTAACGATGTCACTAGCTGGGTTTCTGACATTAGTGTTGGGTTCCATGGACACGTGGCAGGCACACATCTTTGGATTCAGAGTGACTGCTAAATCCCAGTGATACGTGAATACCAAGTCCTTCCATCTGTAGCTACAGGCTTATTCTTTTATCTCATCAACAGAATTGTTCCAAAAAAGGAATTCTTACCCAAAATTCAAAGCAACATAATCTAAGTGATTTTTGAAGCATTTTGTAAGTAAAACTTTCCATATTCTTTTTCTGGGCTTATACTCTTTTTTAGCTAATTATACAAGTTTCTAAGACATATCTGTTATATATAACTAATGCTCTCAATCTAAAAAATATTTTAAAAGATTCTTTCCTCCTACATTTGATTATAAGAAGAAATCAATAACGGATAAGGGCATGATATAAAAATAAGAGGGAATTTTCTTTTACTTTCTTTATTCCTGTTTTGCCCACTGCTTTATTTTCTATGTAAAATCTCTGAGTAGTTTACAATGTGGATAATGGAAACTGCTTCTTAGCTTTAAGCATTTGATTGGAATACTAAGAGGCAATACTTGCTAAAGCTTAAACACAGTTAATCCCAGAAGTTGGTTTCTAAACTCTGCTCCCCACTTAAAGACACTACAACTCTTTGGGTAAAGGCTAAGTTTGTCTGAAACAGAGAAGACATGAGGCACACTTACAGCATCTTGCTATGCCCCAAAGGAAAGAAGGCTCAGAATCCAAATGGTCATACAGAAAGGGCACAGGAGCCTTCTAAGGACTCCCAGTGGCTGCAGGTATAGCTCAGTACATGTGCTTAAGGTACTAGCTTCAATCCCAGGGACCAAAAATAGAGTTCCACTGGCTATGTTTAGATCAAGAGGAACAAAAGTAACTATTGATAATATGCTAATTAAATAAAAACTTACATGTTCATCATGCTATTGAAAAGGAGGAAGGGGGCAAGGAAGTAATTTCTCTTTGTTACAGAAGAAAGTCAGTTAATGGAAGATACAACTGAAAATTGCTACTCCAACATCCTCCATTACAGTAACTCTCTAAGGAAGGCCCATCCACAGATCCCCAAACCAGTGGGTAAAAAGCTAGTGGAAACAGGATCTTCCAGTGATGCCAAGCCATCACTCCACAGACTAGTTACTACGTTCTAAGGGACCTTAAAACAGGTCTCTAAAGATTACCATCTTAACCAACAACTCAAAGACTGCCTCACTCATATAGGACCACAAGACAAGGACTCTTTTAATGGATTCTGCAGGAAGCATGATTCACCTGTGACTATTAAACCAAATCAACTAAAACTGTAGCATAGTGCAAGCTACTCCATCAGGGTTTGACAGATATGTATGGCTGGCTAAGTTGATGCTGTATCAGAGAACACTGCATAGACACAGAACATTCTCAGTACTGCAGAAAGTTCTGTAGGCAGTGCTAGTCTAAACCTCATTTCCAGTTCACAGGGGATGGAGTTGGAGGTGGGGGCAAATTCTGGATCAGGAAACCATTAACTCAAATTCTAAGTGACAAGCAATTGGCTGACTTCCTCAAAATAGCTAATGCCATTGAAAAAAAGAAAACAAAAACATCTGAGATCAGTGAAGCAAAATATATTCTAGGGACTTCAACATAAATTGTGTTAAATGTATGAGATAATAACACAAAACCCAAGAAAGGAGAAGCCTAGAGTAGTTGTGTTTTGTAAACTACAAAAATTGCTAGAATGTTTTATTTCACTAGACAGGTCTACCCCCCCCCGCCCAATTCTTACAATATGGTAACTTCTGGAGCAGTTGGCTTATACTCAGTTCTCTTTTCTCAGGGGCTGCTATCAAGATTCCTGCACATCAGCATATGAACAAGGCCCCTGTATATTTTTCTTCTCTTTATGAGAAAAGCCTGACTCTCCTTAAATGCATTATCAGAGCCCTGCCATTGTGCACAGGCATTCTGCACACACAGAAACACTGAGATCCTCTTAATAAAAGAAGGGACAGCCTTCTGTACATGGGCATTTGTAAAGAACCCAGTTTCTTGAGATCCTTGCTTTCTGAACACGGTGTCTTCAAGGTCACCAACAGTGATTCCTAAGGGATCTCTTCCCAGTGCTTAGGCTGACTATCAGTTACTTATAAGATCAGTCACAAGTCTAGAGAGATGGCTCTAGTCAGCAGTGGGTACTATTCCTGCACAGGACCCAGATTCCCACAACCTACTTTGAGAGACTCACAGCCACCTGTGGGTCTAGCTCCTGGAGATCCAGTGTCTCTGTTCTCCTGCACCTTCATGCACAAAACCACACAGAGACCAAGACCCACATATACCTAATTAAAAATAAATATTAAAAAAAAATAAAGCCGGGCAGTGGTGACGCATGCCTTTAATCCCAGCACTTGGGAGGCAGAGGCAGGTGGATTTCTGAGTTCAAGGCCAACCTGGTCTACAGAGTGAGTTCCAGGACAGCAAGGGCTACACAGAGAAATTCTGTCTCGAAAAACCAATAAATAAATAAATAAATAAATAAATAAATAAATAAGTTCAAAGCAGTCACAAGCCACAGTCATTTTATTCTACTTGTTTTGACCTAATTCCATTATGAATGTGGTTTGTCTGTTGGTAGTTGCCATACCTGTGTGTCATGGTCATTAATACAATTGTTCATGGTAGTAAAATGTGCATGTATGTTTCTTCCTTTACTGTGTAAAAGTGATTTACTGATATCCTATCATGATTTTTATGCCTTTCCATTATGTTCTCTTTTAAATCCACAAACAAACATAGTTTTTTAAAAATTTGAAATTAGATTAAAATAGATTTTAAAGGATCATGATGATAACAATATATATCTCAAATAACATAAACTCTAATGGGTTCACTTTTTAGGGAAAGTGGAAGACTCTGAATATGAGCTGACTATTAAATGACACTGTGGATTAGTTATTTAGTTTAAGGATGATAACATGAGATAATAAAGCAAATACAGAAGCATATTTATAACTGTTGCATCTAGTGGAGACAGTGTCCATTAGAATAAGTCCTTTCATTTTTCTGTAAATTGGGCTCTATGGATTCCATTAGAGCATTTCAGGCCCCTGTGTGCTTCCTACCTTGACCCACCATGCTTCTGTGTCACTACTAATGAAATAGACTTCTGAGTTTTACACATAGTCCTAACTGAATTTTTTGCAATATAATAGGCTAGGGAGGAACTGATAGACCACAAAGAAAAATCCACTCAAACCACCTTCTCTGAGTACTTTGTTGGGTTAAGCTAGACAATGACCCCACCACTGCAGACAGCAAGTAAGAAGTCTTGACATCTGGCCTTCCAGATGGTATAAGTTGCAAAGGTCACACAGGTATGCATGGAAAGGACCGAGGGGCCAGAATGAAAGGGAGCCTTCAACAGCAGTCACTGTACACCAGAGCCCAGAGCAGGAAGGTGATATCCCAGGGACATTTCTCCCCTCAGTGCTCCCCATCCCTGATGGACTCCTGCCCTGAAAGGAGCAGCACAGACCAAAGAGAACAAAAAATAGAAATAAACAAAGAACACCAAACGAACAAACAAACAAACCGAAGGACGTAATATAAAGAGGGAATTGGTTTCAAAAAGGAACTTAATGCTGCTTAAATTCACATATTCTACCAACAAATAACCCTATTCAGACAACTGAAAATGGTGCCTGCCACTGATCTGGAAAAGCTTTTCAAAACACACTGCAGAAAACAAGATGTTACCTTTAGTTTTTGAAGCTTCTCTGTATTTGCAGTCAAGTGTTCAACATACGTCTGGACACACTCAAACTTCTTTAAATATCCTTGGTTTCGAACCTGAGCCCTCCTTTCAGACTCACATACTTCCTTCAGGTATTTCTTTAGTTTTGCACATTTCAGCTTAGCTCTTAAAAGAAAAAAAAACAGAATTAATAACAGAATTCAAACAAATTTAAGAACAATTTTCTTTAACAAAAGTGTTAATGAGACAATTAAAAATCTAAGAAATTTACTCAAAGTCCAAGAAATAGAATGCATATATAGTTAGGAAATGCATTCAATACCATTTGGTAACAGCAAAGATTTATACAATGTTGAGACAGGTCTCACTGTACTACCTGGGATTGGCTGGAACTTGCAACCCTCCTTCCTTGGCTTCCCCAGTGTACAGATTTCAGGTGTGCAGTACCATGCCCAACTGTAGCATGCCCAGATAATGGATTGGATTCCTTTCTATCTTTCTTATTTTGTCTGGTTTACTTTTTTCTTTTACACAGGACTTCTCTGTGCATCCCTAGCTGCCCCAGAATTCTCTCTGTAGACTAGGCTGGCCATCTGTCTCTGCCTCCTGGGAAGGCTGGGATTAAAGGTGTGTAGCACCATGCCCAGATCTAGATTTATTTCTTAAACTGAAATAGGGATTCAAGAGTGGCGTCTCTTTGGCCATATTCAGAGGCATACATAGCCTATGAGCAGTTTTTATATGACAACCAATTTTTAAATTGTTTATATAAAATGAAGCTATAAACTATAGTCCATAAATTTAAGAAAATTAAAAATCTAAAATACAAAACAATCTATCATTTAAATAATGTAAAAATGTATTAGACATTACAACAAACATACTACTGAAATATTTTGTAATAATATATAAACTCTGAGAAAACTTTTGGAGACTCTTATCCAAGTTATAACACTAAAAGACAAACTAGAGAGCTCAAAGTATACAACTTTCTCTTCTCAGACCAATATGCTAATTTTCTTCTTTCTTCACAACTATCTGAACCACAAATGAGCACCTATTATGGAGCATTTTATATTACTGGTCCAGTAAGGTATTTTATATTCTCTCAATCACATATATATTTACCTTCCCAGCAAATTTTTGAAGATGCTAGAAATTTCTAAAATTAATCAACAACAGACATTAAACCTCTAACTCTAGGCTAACAAGCTTTAAGAAATCCCCCTATATCTCTGGGGAGGAGTTTATGTGTGAGTGTGTTTTCCCATGTACATCAGAAGACAGCCTCAGGTGCCAGTCCTCACCTTCTACCTTGTTTGAGACAGGGTCTCTAGCTGTTCATCATCACATATACTTGTTGGCTCATAAATTCCTGAGATGTTCTGGTCTCTGCCTACCATCTCCATGTGCGATTCCAGACATGCACCATCATGTCTGGATTTAGGTGCACTCTGAGGATCTGACTTTAGTCCTCCAGCTTGTATGGCCAGGACTTATTCACTAAGAAATCTCCCCAGCCCAGAAAATTTTTATCATGCTAATGACACTGTGCTTCAATTATGGTTGGCTGACTTTGGTTTTCCTTTTGGATAATACAATCTGCCACTGTTTTCCCTGCTGCCCATATCTGCATTTTTTACTCAAATGACAGTAGTGGAGGAAGACCCTGACATACTCTTAAGATCTAGGTACTTAGTAAAGCTGCTTAGTAACCATGCCTTCTCCACCCAAATGCTTGCCCTCATTCTTGTTATTCTTGCTAAAGCTGGCCATGTGCAGCACCCATCTGTCCAAGTAATCATTACTATATTCTGCTGTGCAAGTATAAAAACTGTCTACCCACAGTCAACAGGAAAACAGGCTATTGCGTTGTGATAAATACTCTGAGGGAAAGTAAAAGGAGCCTTTCAAAACAACCTACTTGCCCTAGCTGAAGAAGCACGGAGGCCCTTCCAGCAACAGCAAGTGTTCAGGGAAGGGCTAAAAGATGGACAAAAGCTAACAGATCAGCTGTAACGATGACATGCCTTACTCTCTGCAGAAGCTAAACATGTTGAAATAAGAATCAAAAAGACAGCCTTGGCTGGGCAGTGGTGGCACACGTCTTTAATCCCAGAACTTGGGAGGCAGAGGCAGGCGGATTTCTGAGTTCGAGGCTAGCCTGGTCTACAGAGTGAAGTTCCAGGACAGCCCGGGCTATACAAAGAAACCCTGTCTCGAAAAACCAAAAAAAAAAAAAAAAAGACAGCCTTGGTGGTGGGGGTTCATGCCTTTAATCCCAGTACCTGGAGCCAAGCTCAGGTGTATCTCTGAGTTCAAGGCCAGCTTGGTCTATTGCTCAAGTTCTAGGGCTCCACAAAGAAACCCTGTCTCAAAAACCCAAAAAAGAAAGAGAGAGAGAGAGGAAAAAAAAGACTATACTGCCTTATTTTAAAATATTTAAGCAAAACCACATTCCTGAACTAATACAAAAACAAAATAATAAAAATAAAATGTTTATTAAAAAGTTATATAAAGCCGGGCAGTGGTGGCGCACGCCCTTAATCCTAGCACTTGGGAGGCAGAGACAGGTGGATTTCTGAGTTCGAGGCCAGCCTGGTCTACAGAGTGAGTTCTAGGACAGCCATGGCTACACAGAGAAACCCTGTCTTAAAAAAAAAAAAAATAGTTATATAAAACTAGAGAATTTACTTCAAATTATTATGCATTAGAAATAAAACAATGATAAAAAATACTCCAACTATAAAAACTATGACATAATAGTAGGATTGTTTGTTTGTATTTTTAAAAATAGAGTCTCTCTATGTAGTCTGATGGCCTGGAACTCACTATGTAGTCTAGGCTGGCCTCAAACTCACAGAGAAATACCTGTCTCTGCGGTACTGATTAAATTTTGGCTAACAGCTGCAAAAAAAGCTGGACAACCATCACTGTCATCTCTTACCTGCACTTATCAGACTTATTGTATTCATAAAGCTTGTCTTCCAGGTCCAATCTCTTCTTTTCACTGTAATATAGAAAATATAAGTCACTGTATTGTATTAACTAATGGGTTTAGACCATGTTGTCCTCTGAAACCACATCTTTATTGGACTATCCCATCCATCTATTTAGAAAAGGAGAAAATGTCATGGGTGGCTAAAAGACTTATCAACAAGCAAGTAGAAGAAACAAGAACACCAGTATGAAGAAAAACTCAAGACTTTCAACATCAGTAAAGCACTGTAATACATGCTTGTAGACCCACACTTCAGAGGCTATGGGAAGCTGATCAGTACACTGAGGCCAGCCTGGGCTACATAGGGAAAAACCTATCTGGAAAACAAAAATTGACAAAGATTCTCAAAGTAAGGAAAAATGGCCAGAGATACATGAGACCTTATCTCAAAAAGCAAACAAACAAAAAGACTGAACTCAGAATATAAGTGGAAAGAACATTGTATATTTATTTCCACATTAGAAATCTTTATCGACATCTTGATTATTAAACCTACAAGGGTTTTATAACCAATTGGGTGCCTAACTCATGAAAAATGAATGGCTAGATGGTACAGGGACTTGTGCTTAAATTAAAAGGACAGGAAGATCTTTAAGTACATCTAGGACTCTATGCTGCCATGGCAGTACTGCAAGACTGAATGACTGAAATCTGATCAAACAGAATCAACTAAAGGACCCAGCCTGGGGGTCACCTTCTAGAAGACATGTTATGCTTAAGAAATTATCAAGAACATGACAGACAGGGATAGACCAAAAAATCATTCCAAGAGGAAAGAGGCAACACGGCACACCAAATGTAAGCCATGTTTCTCAATTAAACCCTAGACCAGAAAGGACCACAAAGAAAAAGGGACATTGGTGGGACAACTTGTGTCTGGCACTGAGTGTGTGGATGGACACACAGCAAGGCTGAAGGGTAACTGTGAGAACTGAGCCATGGTTATATAAAAAGCATCTTGTCTTTTTTTTTTTTTAAGTACACTCGAGGTTTTAATGATATGGACCATCACACACTCACATCACAGTTTCAAGTATTTAACAGAAAAGCACTGATTTTAGAAAGGAAAGGTATATGGGAAAAGAAAATAAAAATATAATACTGTTGGGACTTCAGGAGAATCTCGGTGAGGGAAATGCTGGGTCTTTGTCTCATGTTTGTATAAACTTGTCAATTTTGCCATAAACTTGACTTTATTTTAAGATAATTTTTAAAATGAATCTTCAATCTAGGGGAAAGGGGACATGTTTTGTTTTGCTTTGTGTTTTGTTTTGTTTGGAAACTCCATCACCTCCAAAATTGCAAATTCTTTTTAATAATGATGTAAAGATCTCTGTTCTCAGTTCCCTCTCTCGTGGGTGCAGACCTGCTGGTCACATGCTGGTCTCTCTCTGAACACTTCATATCTTAGCAACCACAGATACATTGTGGCTCTCTATTCCATGCAAAAATGGTGCTCATCTTGTAAACTCCTCTTCTAACTCCCTCCTCCATGCTGCTGCATCTCCAAATGATAATGCTTCATATGGCTTTTAATCACAAGGCCTAAAAACGTTACCACAGTGAAAAGTCAGAGGGAAGGCTTATAGGTGGGATGACCCTGTAATGCCTACATATCAAATCTCTATTTCAGAATATCTGAAATGCCCAAAACTGAGAGACTTAGAGAGTCTATGTTTCAGTCACTTGTAGCCCTCATCTGGGTTTTACAGCTAGCCTATTCTTACAAGGCTGAATTTTCTACATTTTAAGGCACTTATTCTGTTTGTGCCTCAGTACCACAATTTTCCATCACCCTCAGCTGTACTCAACTAATATCTTGGTGTCAATTCTGGACCATTATGATATGTTGCCCTGAATCGATATCACCATTGAAAATAACTGGGGCTGGTTAATGGACCTTTCAAAGGATGTTTTTATATACAGTAATTGTTAAGTATCAGCTGCACTTATATGTTTCTACCACACTTGTGAGCACTATACACACTGCAACATGTCACTCCATTAGACTCTTTCAGATTCAATTACTGACTTTCACAACAATGGAGAGAAAGCACTACATACACATAGAAAAACATTCAAGCTATAAAATTACACCTATGTGTGAATACACAGAAAATGACTGGAGTTTAAAATACAACAGTTCCAATGAAAAAGCCCAGCTATCAGATCAGCTAACATTTCAATGACTTCCTCTAAAAGGGCCAAGAAGGATGAACTGTATTGTTGCTGTTACTCTCCTGATTTCCCAAAGTTTCTAAAGTGATAAAAGCATTTCCAACTGCTACGCAATTCTCAATATTTAAGATGACCATGGACTTTCAGGAAATAGTGGTCCCTATGCTGAGACTGCCTTTAATTTTTAAACTATTACATTTAGTGAGTGTGTGTGTGTGTGTGTGTGTGCCTGTGTGTGTGTATGACCCTTGTTGAAGGTCTCATGATTTGTCACGGCCAGAACTATGTTCCTATGCATTTCCTATTTACTATGCATTTAGTACAGCACCTTCTCTAAAGTTATTTGCTTCTATCTTGTGTGTAGCATGCATTAATTAGAGTTACTTACAGATTCTTAAAATGAAAAATGATCACATAGAACAACAGATTTACACTGACTTAAAAATAAAACAAATCTTCAAATGCAGGACCATGAACAAGCCATAAAATCTGACTCCAATTTCTTATGTAACTTCAACAACCTTACCTTGCTTAATAATTAAAGCAAGGAAGTGCTAAACATAAAGTGGATAATCATTACACAGTTATTGTGCCATAAGGACCATAAAGAACCAGGTGTTCCTAGCATAGGAGGCAAAAATAACTCACTGTGAACCTATTTCAAAAGGAATGTGATTTAAGTCAGTAGCATTTTAAGAGTAGATCTTTGGCTACAAAACACAAATAAGTAAAGGCCCAAGGTAACGACACCACTCTTGGACTACAACAGACAAGAAGGCACTGAAACTAAAGTTCTTGCTTTTAAATTATCTGATATATGTATGCAGAGATCTAATACCACCTTGGATGACTGGAAAAAAGATCACTATTTAGTGACAGAATGAGGTCACAGAATTCTACATAAGGCATTCATAACACCTAGACACTAGTTAATTGACTCTTGGATTTCACCCATAAATTCAAATATTTTACAAAACTCCCCCTCTACCATTGTACTACACAGGGATCAAAGGGGTATCTCAGATGTTGTCTCTTCTCGACTAAAATTCTCAGTGTAGGCACACTTGCGCTCGCATGTACACACACACACACACACACACACACACACACACACGAGTATATCATATTCTCCCTGAGATCTCAGTAAACACACACTGAAGGTGTAAACATTAGGAAATATTGAGAAAAGAAAAGCTCTGTAGGAAAAAAAATGCTTCGTGTGTATGTGTTTGTGTGTGTATTTTTTGAGATAGGGTCTCACTATGCTACCCTGGCTGACTAGAACTCATGTATCCCAGGCTGGCCTTGAACCTGTGGTTCTCCAATCTCTGTCTCTTCAGCATAGACCAACACTGGCATACCTACAACTGGTTAATTTTTTTTCTTAAGTGGGAGATTAAGAGATCCCTAGAGTAGGTGAGCAGTACTGTGTAAAAAAACAAAACAAAACAAAAAAACAAAAACAAAAACAAAAAAACAGGATGCAGAAAGAAGATAAAACATGGAAAGAAGAATTAAGGCCTGTGGGAGATACTTTACAAATAACTGACAAAAAAAATAAGTCTAGAGTAAAATGTAATTCCTTTGAAAAATCACTTTACCGCACCTGCAATTACTGTTATCATTTTAGAATTGTTACAGCCCTCCTGTTCCATTTAGTGATTCTGTAACTTTAACACTCATTAAATGTTTTGTTTATCAAGAGATCCAAAAATCTATTTCCTTTCTTGTCAGCTAATGAGATTTCTAAGTCCAATTAATTTGGCAGCTAAATAAGTGTTCCAACAACTTATCTTTCCATGTGGTTATTTATAGTCAATTGCTTTATTCTTTTTTCTACTTATGCATTCTTAGAACTAGCTGTTTCCAATGGTTCTCATCTTTCATGTCTTAATCAAAAGCAATCCCAACCCTCGAAGCTGAACTCGTTGAAAATTTCATCCCTTTTCTAGAAATTTGGGCAGCCCCACACACTTCTAGAAGACTACAGCGCGCGCGCGCGAAAACACACACACACACACACACACACACACACACACACACACACGCACACACCATTCCAGCCTGCATTCCTGGACCTGTCATCTTTGATGCAGTGTGACTGTCAAAGTAGGATGACAATTTGAAGAGAGAGTGAGGAGAGAGCGTGTAGGACTAGAGAGGACTAGAGAAATTCACAAGGTTTGATCAAGACTGGCAGGCAAAAGAACCCCCACTCTCACTTCCGGCCGCATCCACAGGCTGAGTCACCTGGCTTTGGCTGCCATGAGAGATTATAGTCTCTCTGTGCCTAATCAAACAAGGGGCATCTGTGGTAAACTTGTTCTCCCGACCCCATCTAGGGCTAGTTGGGGGTCGCAGGCGAGTCCCGAGCCAAGTGAACCAGTGGCGGGAAATGGGCCGGACACAGTACCCCATGCTGTTAGTGGCGCCGCTGACTCCCTGACCCGTCCCGCGGCCGTACCTGTCCCGCAGAGCCTGCTGGAGCTGGCCCACCCTTTCGTAGTAGCCGGGGCTCGCCAAGGGTGCAGATAAGGCGGGGGCCTGGCGCAGGCCACTACCACCGCCACCGCGCCCTCGCGGCATGACCATAGGACAGCTGGCAGGCCAGCGTTGCCCAAGGAGACCGCCCCGACATGCACCGCGGGTAAACAAGGCGCCTAGCCGCCTGAAGAGGGCGGGGCAGAGGCGGGGCGCCGAGGAGGCGGGGCTAGCTGCGGTACGGGTCCGGGAAGGGCGAAGGCAGAGAGCTTGGCAAGGCGGCAGCTGCCCAGGAGGTACAGTCTACTTAGGGACTAGAAGACAAGAGAGCTGTGTCACTTTCTCTCAGCTACAGCTGTGTTTCTCTTCCCTGCTTCTGCTACAGAATCCGTCCTAACTGCATTCATTTTATCAGATGCAATTTCTTATTTACCTTCCTAGAATTTGCAGTGAGAGACCTTGTGACAAGGTTGTTTTGATACTAGCACTTTAGAAAGCAAAACAAAAAGCTAGAAGAAAACAAAATTTAAGAACTTCAAGAATGCGGGTCTGTGGTGGCACAGGCCCTTAATTTCAGCACTCCGTGCAGAGGCAGTAGGATCTCTGAGTTCGAGGCCAGTCTGATTTACAGAATAAGTTTCAGGACAACCAAGACTACACAGAGAAACCTAGTCTCAAAAAAACCAAAACCCAAAAACAAAACAAAAACCAACCAACCAACCAAACAAACAAACAAAAAGAAAACAAATACTCAGATATATGCCGTCCCATACTGGAATGTTTTTCAATGCTCAGGTTGCCATCAGTCTTTTTAGGAGAGATTTGGTTTCTAATTAGTTACTTAACTAGTTACTTGTGAATCAAACCATTTACTTCTGCAGTCAATCCTCCAACAAGGCCCCTAGCCAGACTGCGTTGGCACAAACCCTACGTCTCACAGCTCAGCTGTGACCATACAGGAGCCTAGGTGCACCAGAGTGAATTGGACAGGCTATTATGGTAAGACTAACTTAAGCTTAGATCATTTCAGAGGAACTAGTGATTATGGGCCCAGAACATAGTATCAGTTTTTATTCTTGCCTCCATCAACATGGTAAAAAGCTTACTGAAGAAAGACAACTGTATTCTAAAATCCACTTGGAAGAGAAAAAAAAAAATGTTGGACACAAGTACTTGTAGTCAATGTGGTTCCTTGTTCTAGACTTTTTTTTTTTTTTTTAGGTTTCTTTTCTCAAGTCAGTAGTTTTATTTTCATGCAAAGCGTCACTTAAACCAAAGCTTCTTTAATAGTCAGGACTCCATGGGGATTGTACCACATCTGAGAAGGGTGGGGATGAGGAGCTGATGTCAAAGAGTTCAGCAATGGTAAACCATTCCTGAATGTGTAATGACCAAAAACTCAACTGAAAATCAAAGCATAATGAATCCAAGCTGCTTCTGGCAGCATGTGTCCATGTCTTGTCTTAAACACCTTTTGTAAACCCCTCAAGGTCTGTGGGTGACCAGACCCCAACCTCAACCCCCAGTCTATTCTAATCTAATGAAGTGAGGACATGGCTTTTGGGAATATGTTGAAATTAAAATTTTACCTTTTAAAAAAATATGTTCTTTTTAATTTTTTAATTGAGCCTTGTGCAGTTAGGTATTCCACAAAGCTTTACGTAGACTCCATCAAATTGAAGGACAATATGAACTGCTGTGTCTAAAATCGCTTGAGTCAGAGCCAACCACTGGACAACACTTCATGTACCTTCGTATGAGCTCATTATGGTTTTTGTTTGTTTGTTTGTTTGTTTCCTTTATAAGCTGACAGAAAAAGGTATTCAAGGCCATGACTTCATCCCTGAATTCTGAGGTATAATCCTGATCAGTCAGTATTAGGGTATGCATTCAATAAACCATCCCTGTCTGGCTGAGATCAGTGTTTATGTGGTTTGTGGGATGACTCCTGGACCCCAACAGTTCTCTTAGATGTGTTTAATGTTTAAATCAAAAGAGTTTGAGTAAAGTAGATCAGCCACAAATAAACCATTTTCTATGCTATAACAAAATATATGAGGCTTGGAACTTTGTAGATGAAAAGGGTTTCTTAGCTTGCTTTGGAAGGCCATAAGACCAAAGTCAAATGACCCATTGGTTGGGTTTCGGCGAGGGTCTAATATCAGATGACATTAGAATGGTGAAGCAGCTATGACAAAGATCACATGGTGACACAGGAAGCCAGAGAGCTTTAGTAGTTTCAGGGTCCAGGCAATTTTGGCAGCAGCACACTCCTAGAACAGCCTGAGGTCTCACAAGAGCTCAATCTGTGAGAATGTCAATCTGAAAGAAGCACCTACAGAGACAACATAATTACTCTGCATTGCCAACTAGGAAACATGTTACCATTTCAAGACCAAGACCATGATGAAGACTTAACTTCCAGAACATGAACACTCGGGGGGACATTGAAATCATATCTAAGCCACAGCATCTCCATAACTAGATGAGTCTGAGCCACTCAAAGGACTTAAGAAACAAGACTGCTATCTCCTACAATCTGGCAAGTCAGTTCCCACCAAATATTGCCTGCTGGTTCTGCTTGATTGTAAATTTTGACTAATATAGAAAGGTATGGAAATGCTCAGAGACAATGAGACAGTAAAATATTGGTGGACCAGTAAAAGGACAGAGAATTCATGTGTGAAGTCCTGGTTTCAATTCTGACAACATTAGTAAGTAAATAGATGAAGAGGTCAATGAATAAATGTCCTCATTTTGTTCCAAATGAGAAAAAACCTACAACTACTAAAAGCGTGTCTAAGATACTTGAGCTACCAGAAAGCCAAATAAGAGCCAAAATAGTGTAGTAGCAGAAAAAATGAAATGTTAGAGGTGTTGCTTAATGAGATGGACTCATTTTGTCTTGTTGTCCTTGTCTACCTATAATTAAGTCCTTAAATCATCTCCCCTGAGTTCTTCAGGACTGTGGCTCTGTAGGCGCCCTCTGACAGGCTAGAAACAAATTCTTGTAGACTTTGCTCCCTGAGGAGCTGGACCGTAGCTTTGTGCACCGGGCAGGGACAGGTCTGCAGCCCTGAGTGTGTGAGTGACAGGTTGTAGGTGTTGACAACCCACATGAATTGATCTTACAATGCCAAGATTCTCCTCAAAAATCATTTGGTGGATTTCATAATTGTTTGCCACTTGGATGCACTTCTCATCAGGGTTCAACAAGTACTCCTAACTACAAAGGTTGAGAACAAAGAGACACTCCAAGCTTCTCTCACGATGGTGCCATCACAGGCAGGTTAAAACTAAAGAGCTTTGCATTATAAACGCCATTTAATTTGATAGCTACGAGTTCATGTTTACAGGGTTGAGAAGGCACTGGTGGAGAATGTTACACTTCTCATCATGTTCAATTATCTGTGAGTCTTTGTAGAAATGTAGGCTCCATTCATTCTTGGGGCACCTCAATGATGAAGCCATGGAGAACGTTCTCCCTACTCCAAGTACTTACACTGCGTCCTTGAGGAGTGGTTGAAGAGAGGTTGAGAATTTTGACTCAGCGCATCATCAATGTGTTAAACTGTTGTCTGCTCTTTCAAAGTGTGTGCCTTGGGCAGAATGCTTACCTTTGCTGTGTCCCAAAGCTGTCACTTGTACAAGGGTGGCAGTATCAGTGCCCTCCTCTCTCAAGGCTGTTGAGATTAAATGTGGTAAAGTATGTGCTTATTTTATTTTATTTTATTTTATTTTATTTTATTTTATTTTATTTTATTTTATTTTGAGCTATGCCTCATAGAGTTACTCCAATCAACACAGGCTAGCTTTGTTTCTTTGGAAGGTAAGAAAACAGCCCTGCAGGAGGTAGAGAGTGGGGCCAAAGGGCTGGGCCTTGCTTACCTTATGGTCCCACACCAAGCAATGGCCTAGGTTTTTGATATCTCTTTTTTTCTTTTTCTTTTTTTTTATTGGATATTTTATTTACGTTTCAGATGTTATCCCCTTTCCCCATTTTCCCCACCCCAAAACCCCCATCCCATCCCCCTCCTCCTGCTTCTATGAGGATATGCCCCCCACCCTCCCACTCCCACCTCCCCACCCACGATTTCCCCCACACTGGGGTGTCCAGCCTTCACGGGACCAAGGACTTCCTCACCCACTTATGCCTGACACTGTCATCCTCCCCTACACATACAGCTGGAGCCATGGGTCCCTCCCTATGTGCTCCCAGGGTGGTGATTTAGACCCTGGGAGCTCTGGTTGGTTGATATTGTTGCTCTCCCCATGGGGCTGCAAACCCTTTCAGCTCCTTCAGTCTTCTCTCTCACTCCTCCATTGGGAACCCCATGATCAGTTCAATGGTTAGCTGTGAGCATCCACCTCTGTATATGTCAGACTCTGGCAGACTTCTAAGGAGACAGCTGTATTAGGCTCCTGTCAGCATACACTTCCTGACATCCATATCAGCATCTACCTTTGGTGACTGCACATGGGATGGATACCCAGGTGAAGTAGTCTCCAGGCGGCCCCTCCTTCAGTTTCTGTCCCATATTTTGTCTCCATATTTGCTCCCTTGAGTATTTTGTTACTCCTTCTAAGAAGGACCAAAGCACTCACACTTTGATCTTCCTTGTTCATGAGCTTCATGTGGTCTGTGAGTTGTAATTTGGATATTCCAAGCATTTGGACTAATATCCAACTGTCAGTGAGTGAATACCATGTGTGTTCTTTTGTGATTGGGTTACCTCACTCAGGATGATATTTTCTAGTTCCATCCATTTGCCTAAGAATTTCTCAAATTCATTGTTTTTAATAGCTGAGTAATACTCTATTGTGTAAATGTACCACATTTTCTGTATCCATTCCTCTGCTGAAGGACATCTGGGTTCTTTCCAGGTTCTGGCTATTTCAAATAAGGCTGCTATGAACATAGTGGAGCATGTGTCCTTGTTATATGTTGGAGCATCTTCTGGGTATATGCCCAGGAGTGGTATGGCTGGGTCCTCAGGTAATGCTATGTTCAGTTTTCAGAGGAACTACCAGACTGATTTCCAGAGTGGCTGTACCAGTTTGCAATCCCACCCACAGTGTAGGAGTGTTCCTCTTTCTCCACAACCTTGCCAACATCTGTTATCACCTGAGTTTTTGATCTTGGCCATTCTGACTGGTGTGAGAAGAATCTCAGGGCATTTCCCTGATGACTAAGGATATTGAACAGTTCTTTAGGTGCTTCTCGGCCATTCGAGTTTCCTCAGTTGAGAATTCTTTGTTTAGCTCTGTACCCCATTTTTAATAGGGTTATATGGTTGTCTGGAGTCTTTGTATATATTGTATATATTTCTTGAGTTCTTTGTATATATTGGATATTAGCCTTCTATCGGGTGTAGGATTGGTAAAGATCTTTTCCCAACCTGTTGGTTGCCGTTTTTGTCCTATAGACAGTGTCCTTTGCTTTACAGAAGCTTTGCAATTTTATGAGGTCTCATTTGTCAATCTGTTCAGGAACTTTTCCCCTGTGCCCAGGTATTCAAGGGTCTTCCCCATCTTCTCTTCTATTAGTTTCAGTGTATCTGGTTTTATGTGAATGTCCTTTATCCACTTGGATTTGAACTTTGTACAAGGAGATAAGAATGGATCGATTTTCGTTCTTCTACATGTTGTCCTCCAGTTGAACCAGCACCTTCTGTTGAAAATGCTGTCTTTTTTCCACTGGACAGTAGTTTTAGCTCCTTTGTCAAAGACCAAGTGACCACAGGTGTGTGGGTTCATTTCTGAGTCTTCAATTCTATTCCATTGATCTTCCTGCCTGTCTCTGTACCAACACCATGCAGTTTTTATCACTATTGCTCTGTAGTACAGTTTGAGGTCAGGGATGGTGATTCCCTCAGAAGTTCTTTTATTGTTGAGAATAATTCTAGCTATCCTGGGTTTTTTTGTTATTCCAAATGAATTTGCAATTTGCTCTTTCTATCTCTATAAAATACTGATTTGGAATTTTGATGGGGATTGTATGCTGTTTGCTTTTTCATGGAGGCTACTTTGCAGGAGTTCTTATTCTTCATTATTGTATCAGAGGCAACAATCATGAAAATTCAGGTGTGAGAAAGATATATTTCAAAAAATATCCTCTCATCCCTGCCAGCAATCCTCCAGTTTCCTCTCCTGCTTTCTTAATGTGGCCTTCTTGAGTGATCCAAACACATATCTGTCTGTGTCTAAAGGTAGATATGATACTGCTTTAAATATTTTTTAAATTTAGGTCTTTCTTGTTTTTTTTTGTTTTGTTTTTTGTTTTTTCTTTTTAGAGTAGAGGGGACATATGCTACAGTATGCCTGTGGAAGTCAGATGACAACTCATGGGTTCTTTCCTTCTACCAGGTCATGAGTCTTGATGATAGTGTTCTTACCTGCTGAGCCTTCTGGCCAGTCCCACTAACTCCTTCTTACTCGATGTTTTGGCTAGTGTGTCTTGGAGAGATATATAGACATCTATATATCTACATCAAAATTCATTTTATCTTTTATTACTTTATGTACATATGCGTGCACTGGGGTGTATGTGTATATATACCATAGGCAGGTGCTTGAGGGGGACAAAAGAGAGTGGATATCCTAGAGCTGAAGTTGCAGATGGTTGTGAGCCACCTAATGTGGGTGCTAGGAGCTGAAATTATGTCCTCTCTATAAGAGCTGCAAGTGCCATATCTTGAGCCCTATACCTCAAGATTTTAAATAACTGTGAGGCATTTCCTGTTGTGGGTCTTACCTGACACAATTCATCATAATCATATGATTTTATGATTCACATAATTCATAATCAGACCTCCTTTGGTAGTTTATTTTTGTTTCATATACTGTAATAGTGATGGTGCTGTTAAATGCAGTAACTTCTATTTTTTAAACTCAAAAATAAACTTTGAAATGTCACCAGGGTAGACATCATTATAAAACATCACAGACCCACCCATGACTTCACTACTCAAGAGGTCATTTGCCAGCCATGCTTGTGTGCTGTGTTTGTGACAATGTGATCACTGTGGTAGGAGCAAAAGTATTCTTTTTTTCAAGTGTTTATTTATTTAGTATATGCATGGGAGTACACTGTAGCTGTCTTCAGACACATCAGAAGAGGGCATCGGATCCCATTACAGGTGGTTGTGAGCCACCATGTGGTTACTGGAAATTGAACTCGAGACATCTGGAAGAGCAGTCAGTGCTCTTAACCTCTCAGCCATCTCTACAGCCCAAGAAAAAAATATTCTAAAAAGAGACATTTATTTCTTTCCCTTTAGCACTCGTACTATTAAATCATTGGTCCCCAAGAAGTGGGAATTTCCCCACAAATCTCACGCTGGGAGAAAGAAAAGGTTTAAGCCTGGTGCTAACCAGAGGGACAGCTCTGACACGTTAGACCGCCTTTCAAAAGAGACAATAATGGGTCAGTGATGGTCAGGACCACAGCTTCACTAGGACTACTTAGTTATACATACCTTTTGCCCTCTATCTGAACCTGAACCTTTTGCCAGTGCCCCAAAGGTGGACTTGAGGACACTGGGTCTGTCCCACTTCCATGTGGTCACATCAAATAAGTCCCTTTCCTCACTTTCACTGTTACATGTCTCTCTTCACTGGCATCTTGAGGACAGGTCACCAAGCCTAGCTTGTTAAGGCTGCCAAGTCCCAGGATCTGACCCTAACAACTCCAGTAATACAGACATGTATTCCAGTAAATGCTACTGACCAACATCTCTGGGCTTTCTGAAACCTGTAGCATTACATCATGCATACAGATGTACTCCACCACTGAAAGCCCCTCCCTCTATTTCCATGGGATTGTTTTTAGCACCCAATGCTATCTTTATTCCTCTGTCTTTGAGATATTATCCTTAAGTGGCTTTGAGACCTAAACCCTAATCTTTTTTTTTTTTTTTTTGATTGCCAGCTGTTTTGGGTTCCTGGAAGCCACTTACAGTGAGACCCATAAGATCTGACAAAATTAGTGCTACACTGTTAGTATCAACCGTAGATCTCTGGACATAGTGTCCCCGGTAACCCGAGTGCACCATTCCACTTATAGGATGGCTAAAAGATATAATGTAGAGTCTGAAGACCTGGGTTCCTGTGGTTGTTTGAATATGCTCAACCCAAGGAGCGGTACTATTGGGAGTGCAGCCTTGTTGGAGGCAGTGTGTCACTGTGAGGTAGTCTTTGAAACCTTCTTTCTAGCCACATGGGAGACAGTCTTCTGTTTGCCTTTGGAACAAGGTGTAGAACTCTCAGCTCCTCCAACACCATGCCTGGACACTGCCATGCTTTCAACCACGATGATAATGGACTGAACCTCAGAACCAGTAAGCCAGCACCAATTAAATTAAATGTTGTCCTTTATAAAAGTTGCCTTGGTCATGGTGTCTCTTTATAGAAATGGAAACCCCAACTAAGAGAGTTCCTATCCTAGCTTTACTATTAATCAGCTTGATCATTTTCCCAAAGACCTGTCTTTGTTTCAGTTCCCCAAAATATAGCCCAAGACGAGGTTTGGGGGACATAATTCCCCCAAGAGAGAACACAAGGGTAGACAGCAGATATTAGGAACCTTACTGGGCAGCTACATATGGCTCAGCCTCTGAAGGACTTTGTGGGAACAAACAGAATTGTCTTCACTGAAGATTGAGGAAGTAGGCACTTGCTTCCCCTTTTTGGTGCTGGGAAATCCAGGTCTTGTGCATGCTAAGCATTTGCTCTATCGATGACCTACACAGCCAACTGTAAGCAGGCTTTTCAGTCTACCTGCCCACCCCCCATTACTCACTGAGGGTCATTTGCTCCTGGAAATTTTCCCCAGCTATGGTCTTCTTATTTGTGTCCCTCCAAAGCTTACAGGTCGACTGAAATACAATCTTCAAGACAGCACTGAATGTGGTAGTACATGTCTATACCCCCAGCACTCAAGAAGTCAAGACAGAATTATTGCTGTGAGTATGAGGCTAGCCTGGACTACGATTCAGTCACTGGCTATGTTCTTAACGTTTAGGACCACACAGGGTTAGAGCTACATCACCACAAGGTCTGTATTTTCTTCCTAACACTCCTAACAGTTTATACTCTTGTTCAAGTCTCATAGGAGGCAGAGAAATTGAGGCTAGCCCATTATAATCTATATTACATTTCCAGGGCTACCAAACCAAGATAGCTCAGTGGGTAACAGTACTTGCCATGCAAGCCTCATGATCTGAGTTCAGTCCCCAAAACTTTCTTTAGAGAGACCAATTCCTGAGAGTGTCCTCTGACCTCTGCATGAGTGCTTGTGTACACACACACACACACACACACACACACACACACAGAGAGAGAGAGAGAGAGAGAGAGAGAGAGAGAGAGAGAGAGAGAGAGAAAGAGAGTAAAATTTAAAATATTTAAGCTACAGATTTACAGATTTATGGGGAACATGAAAACCAAGTGATATCTTTCTGGTTTCTCCTAACTTGCTAAGAACATGGGAGGATGAAGAGCAATGCAGAAAACCAATTGTATTTTTATTTAACAGCAAGAACCAAGGAGGTTGAAAGGTTTTACATACCACTGTGTTAGCCAAGCTTCCATCTCCCTAACAGACACCTGAAAGCTTAAAAGGAGGACAGATGTCTTTTGGACTACAGTTTCAGAACAGCTTGCCTCATGGAAGTAGAGTCTCTCTGTTAGCAGGATTCTTCCTTTGGCTTTAATTCCATTTTGGCACTGAGCCTATGGGATGGTGCCACCCATATTCAAATCGAGTCTTTCTCCCTTGGTCATCCCTCTCTGCAATTGCTCTTGTAGGTAAGTCCAGAAGTAAGCTTTACTAACCTACCAGGTGCTTCTCAAAGCTGATCATCACTGCCAAATAGAGGTGGCACACGCCTTTAATCCCAGCACTTGGCGGTCAGAGGCAGGTGGATCTCTATGGCTTGGAGGCCAGGCTGGTCTACAGAGCTAGTTCCAGGTCAGTCAGGGCTGCACAGAGAAATCAAGTCTTGAAAAAACAAAAACAGAAACCAAACAAAACAAACAACAAAACAAAACAAAAAACTGGTTATCATACTACTTACACTATGATCTTCTTTAAAAACCTCCCAAACTCATGTCATTTAGCTCCCCAGGGTGACAGTGTTGAGAGACTATACAACCTTTAACAGATGACTGGCATTAGTAGACTCTTGACAATGAGTGGGTTATCATAAAATGAGACCACTCTGTGTTGTCTTCTTTCTGAAACACCTGCTTGTCCTCTGTTCGTCCCCAAGCAGCACAAAGCTCTCATCAGACACAGTTTACTCTTTGATTGTCAGCATCCGGAATTATGAGCCAAATAAAATTCTTTTGTTTATAAATTACTCAGTCTCTGGGTATTCTGTTACAACAATACAAGATAGAGTAAGATATGATAGCACTTTAAAATATGAGCTATCTCAGGACAAACCTGTTGTAAAATGTGAAAATCCTACACGCTAAAAGCTGTGAGACCTGCTGAGAGAAGTTAAAGAATTTGCCAGTAGCCCGGTGGCACATGCCTTTAGTCCCAGCACTTGGGAAGCAGAGGCAGAGGCAGGTGGATCTCAGTGAGTTCGAGGCCAGCCTGATCTACAGAGTGAGTTCCAGGACAACCAAGCCAATGCTACACAGAGAAACTCTGTCTCAAAAAACCAGAGAGAGAGAGAGAGAGAGAGAGAGAGAGAGAGAGAGAGAGAGAAGATTTATAAGTTGAGAAAAATAATGATCCTGTTATTCAACATGGCTGAGGGAGGAGATATCCCCAGATTAAACTAAATATTCAATGTAATCCCAGTAAAATTTCCAGCAGGTTTTTTTGAGATACTAATAAAATTATTATAAAATTCATATAGAAATGAAATGCGGAGATCTAGAAAAGAAACTCACCAAGACAAGCTTTAAAAAAGAAAGAAATCAGACCATTTTAAGATTTATTATGGGTGCTAGAGAGATGGCTCAGCAGTCAAAAGCACTTACTACTCTTGCAGAGGACCCAGGTTCCATTCCAACACCCATACGGAAGCTGACAGTCATCTGTAACTCCAGTTCTAAGGGATCTGGAGCCCTCTTCTGGCCTCAGCAGACATACGGTGCACAAAACATGCAGGCAAAACACACATGCAGAAAATAAAAATAAATATTTTTAAAAAGACTTATTATGGGGTTTCTATAATTTATTGATTTAATCTCAGGTGTCCACCACACCTAGGATTTGTATTGAGGAAGTTAATGGACACAATTCTGGACACTGGAGGGAGGACTTTGAACATGAGCAGCAAGTGCTAACCTGAGCCAGCCTTATGTTTGCCCTCCCATGGCTTCAAAAGATGTCACAGATCTGCTGAATTTCTGGCTTAAGATCAGAAATAACACTCTTTGCAGCTCTCTTCTCCAGACTAAAGTATATGAACTAAAGTATATGAACTCTAAGTTCATATAAAGTATATGAATTTAAAATAGGAAAGGAAGCTGATCATGATGGCACATGCCTGTGATTCTAGTACTTGGGAGGATGAGGAAGTAGGAAGATCAGGAGTTAAGGCCATCCTTGGATATATAATGGGTTTGAGGCCAGACTGAGCTACATGAGAATCTACACCCCCCCCAAAAACAAAGAAAGAAAGAAAGAAAAAAAATGTAGACGAAGTAAATGAGACAAAATAATTTTATACTCTGGAAGTAATGATACAAAATGAGAGAAACTCAGCCAACTAATTATTGAAAAACACACAGAACACGTTCAGTCTCTAGAAAATGCTAGAACAGTAACTCAGTGGTCTCTATGATTCAGTTCATTCTTCATCCTTCCTCTCTCCTCTCCCTTCCTTTCTCCTATCTACTCTCTTCTCCTTTTCCCTTCTCCTTCCTTCCTTCCTTCCTTCCTTCCTTCCTTCCTTCCTTCCTTCCTTCCTTCTTCCCTCCCCCCTCCCTTTTTTCCTGGGGACTGAACTTGGGGACTCTCACATGTTAGCTAAGAGCTCTATCACTGAGCTATTACCCTAGCCTTTTATTTATTTATTTTAAATTATGTTTTTAAATTTACATCCCAAATGTTGCTTCCCCCAACCCTAGCCTTTTTTTTTTTTTTTTTTTTTTTTTTTTTTTTTTTGAGACAGGGTTTCTCTGAGTAGCCCTGGCTGTCCTGGAACTCACTCTGTAGACCAGGCTAGCCTCGAACTCTCGAACTCAGAAATCCGCCTGTCTCTGCCTCCCAAGTGCTGGGATTAAAGGCGTGCGCCACCACCGCCCGGCCTAACCCTAGCCTTTTAAAAATCTTTTTATTTTGAGACAAGCTTTTGCTAAGTTGCCTGGATGAGCCTTGAACTTACAATTTTACTGACACAGCCTCCTGATTAGCCAATTAGCTGGCTAATTTCTTCTCTCTCTTTAGCTAATTTTATGATTTCAGATATGAATTTCTCTGTAAGAATATACTTCTAACTTACATGTTGGAAACTATGATACCATCATCTTTGGGCACACTCACACACACACTCACACACAAATATACTTTTAAAAGTCATTTCTTTCTTCTGGGAAGAAGAAGTCTGGGGAGAGCTGAAAGTTCAGTGTAGGAAAAATCACTATGGAGACACGAGACAGGCATGGGGTGCAGGGTGTGGTAGCTAACATCACTTCCCTTCTGATTTCTGACCAAGGTTGATCATTGGTTCTTTGTCACTAGGTTCAGCTAGGTGGGTCTTGCCCATGGCTCTTATCAAAGTTCTTATCAGATCAGAGAAGCAATCTTTTTGTTCTGTTTTGTTTGTTTGTTTGTTTGTTTTGATTTGGGTTTTTGTTTCTGTGTTTGAGACAAATTTTCTCTGTGTAGCTTGGCTGTCCTGGAACTCACTCTGTAGATCCCAAGCTGGCCTTGAACTCACTGGAGATCCACCTGCCTCTGCCTCCTAAGTGCTGGGACTAAAGGTATGCACCACCATGCCATGCCAGAGAACCAACCTTCAATGGGGGTTGGGGAGAGCAGGGGTAGGGAGAGGGAAAGAGGAGAGGGAGAGGGAGAGAAACAGTCATCCCTTTGAATCTTTGGGTTTTACATTACTTTTTTTTTTTTAATTTAGCCAACTGAGAATAGAAGAATAGAAATCAGTCATTCATTATTTCGTTTATTCCTACTTTGGGGAGGGGCATGGTATACATTTGCCATAGTGCCCACATGGAAGTCAGAGGACAACCTTGTAGAGTGAGTTCTTTCCTTTTACCTTTACCTGGGTTCAAGGGATAGAGCTCAGGTTTCCAGGCTTGGGAAGCAAGTACATTTATCTGCTGAATCTCTGAGTATTTTTGTAAAAATGTCATACCTTTGCTGTTGTGTTTAGTTAGGCCAACAAAGATGGCCTCTATTGAACATGTATAGACAGACCTGTTTTTCTTTTCATCAACCCCCAAACAGTACAATGTAACAACTACTTAAATTCTTGCTACTTAAGTATTTAAGTACTTAAGTATATAAACGCATAAGTATACAAATACAACTACTTAAAAATTTTGCTAGAGGTGATTTAAAATGTAGGCCAAAAGCTGGTCTTGGGGTTACACGTCTGCAATTTCAGTACTCAGGAGTCAGGCAGAACAATCACTGAAAGTTCAAGGTCAACCTGGTCTATGTGACAAATTCCAAGCCAGTTAAAACCACATACTGAAGCCCTTCCCCACAAATAAATACATAGAATAAAGTATATAAAGATGTATTCTGATTATATGTAAACATGATGACTTTTTACATAGCAGTCGGATACCCATGGATTTTTTTTTCCTTTTGGTCTTCGGATGGTCTAATAAAGATCTAAGAGATATTGAAGAATGATTGTGTATGAGTAAGCATATATATTTTAAATGTGTTGGCACCTGGGAATGCAAGGCTTGACAAAGCTGAAATCTACAGTCCATTAGGAACTCAAGCAGGAATTTATTTGAGGTAGAACTAACTGTTCAGGAAAACTGCTTTTACTGTGGCAGCGGTCAGCTGGTTGACTGTGGCCACTTGCATTAGTGAGGCTACTTCCTGGTAGTTTTTACCTTCTGAAAGAGGTTCAGAAAACAAAAGAGGGAGAGAGTTTTCAAAACAGAACTGATTAAAATTTTACAACTAGCTTTCTTAAACAGGAGCACTGGGCCAGGAAGGGACAACTGTGAATTCCTGCTTTGGCTGTAAGTTGTGAACAAGCTCCATAAAGTCCCGGTGTTAAGTTCATACTCCATAAACACACCTCTGGCATTCCAGGAACAGTCGGTAATGTGTGCAAAAGCAGCGATATAAACTGACATGGTGGTGCAGACTTTTAATTCCAGGACCAGAGAGGTAGAAAGATCATTAATTCTTGGCCAGTCTGGGCTACTTAGTGAAGCCTTATCTCAAAAAGTCAAAACAAAGGGGGAAAAAAGGCAAGATGAACAAATAAATGGAATTATTTTTCCCATGTTTAAGCTTGTAGTCAACTAAACTTTGTGTTTCCATTGTTTTGAAGGCATTTTATGTAACCGAGGTCCTCAGTCCACATTTCAGAAGAGGATAGTACCAAGCCGTCTCATTCCGGTTATGTTCAAAGTCTCTATGTTTAGAACAAAGTCTTCAGATACAGGCATTTGCCAACAGCACACTTTAACTCCTAGGATACAACGTGATCTCTCAGTCCCTGACAACACATGTCCCTGTCATTCGGAACAGACGCTGGCATGACTGCCTGGATGAAGATAGTCGAGATTTTTTTTTTCTCCATTGGCTTACGGAAAAAAAAAAAACAGACCCTATTATGTTTTCTTTCCCCTGCACTAGCTTCTGTAGGATTTATGAATTTCACCTAGCAGTGCATGTGTGTGTGTGTTCAGTTTTGATACCTATCTATCTCTTTGTGTGTTAGTGAGCAGAGCAGAGAAATGCAGACAACAGAGTAGCAGAAAAGAAAATATCTCATGAATAGTCTTAGACACATTTAATATTATTGATGATATTCTGTGATAAAGTGGAACCACAGGACCAGGATTTATGTACTTATTTGCTTACTGAATTGACCCCATACACTGGGAGGAAAATTAAATCTAATTTAGCTTCTAAGGATTTTGAGCATATCATTTGTTTTATTTTATATTTTTGTTTATTACTTTATTTTAGGTGAGTCTTTTTTTTTTTGAGACAAGGTCTTCTGTAGGTCATGCTGACCTCTAACTAGCTTTTCAGCTTAGAACGACTTTGAACTCTTGTTTCTACCTCCCAAGTGTTGGATTACAGACAGGCACCGCAGCATCTGGCCTATTTCATATTTTTAAAGAGAAAACAAATTGGTTGGATCTAATATTTGCTCAGAAAACTTTACTCCCTGGCTTCACTGTAGCCTCTATCTACAGAGATTGGTCCCTCCTGGCACTCCAGGCTCAGTTTACGGAAACTAGGTGTGAGAGATTTCTTCTAAAAGTTTATTTCAGACTAGTTTAAAATGTCTATGTTGGCTGATAGATTGGTATTCCTTCCCAAGATAGGGATGGCTTCCTTTTTGTCTATTCTTTCTGCAGGCGTGTGAGCCTAAATGCTGATGGGTTGGCCCACAGTGCTGTGCACCAAGATAACGTTTGATAGGCAGGTACTTGTTTCTCGTATGTATAATTACATCATAATGTAACGTTGATTGGCTTGTTCATTTTAAAAGATCCAGTTAATAAAAATAGGAAAGGGGGAAGCATGAAAATAAAAATGAGTTTATGGTTAAAAATGAAACCCCCAAATAGATATTTAACGGAAAAATCTTTATTTATTTATTTTTCTTTATTAGCGCTTGTAGTGTTCAGAAAAACAGGACAGCCTCATCGCACCGGAGTTAAGAAAACCATCCTTGGAAATGTCTTCACCAAATGGCACCATCTGTGTTTCAGACACCTCAATCTCACACTATCTACAGTGAGTAAAGCAGACACGGGGATTCGGTCAAATTCATCCTCTTGAAAAACTGCAAATAAGGATACTATTGATTGAAGTCGACTATCGTCTATGTAAATCACTCAAATTAAAATCTAAATTTTAAGAAAATGGGCTGCGGATAATGTGTTTGGGCTTTCAACAAACTCTTAGCTGAACTTTAAAGCTGGGACTACGCTTTCCCAAAAATTTTTCCTAAGCAAGAGGTTCCATCAATCCGCGTGGGGCTTGCGTATATCTTAAGTGTGGTTAGAGAGCCCCCATCCCCCAAATCCAGACGCATCTGGAGCTGGGTGAACCATTCTGGGCTGTCAAAACACAAGGCGCCGTGCTCAGTCCCAATAACTCCAGTGATGATTAATGAGCGGCTTGATCATTTAATATCTCATGTGATTAAATTATAAGGCGTGGGGGAAGGGAGCTCCGCACACTACCGGCCGCGGTGGGGGATACGGACCAGGCAACGGGTACCGGCAGCGCGCAAGCCTTACACTCCAGCTTGTGAGGTTGCCTGGAGAGGCTCTGCAACCGTGGGTCGGCGCCTTCCCAAGGTCAGTGGATCTGGGGAGTGGGAGGGAGGAAGAACCCGGGTGGGGGAAGGGGTCGCTGGCCGAGGGGAGGGGAGGTATGGACACTCGGTAGCATGGGTCAACGCTGCCCTCTTTTCTCATGGCAAAGCAGCTAGCTGGTCGCAGGAACGCGGTCTCAGGCAGGAAGTGTCAGATCTTAAATCTCCTTCCCTCTGCAGCAGTCTAGGGTGTTTCTAGGGCTACGACACTCCTGGAAAGAAGGAACGCGGGGCCTGGAGCTTGTGGGTCTCCACCTGGCCGCCGACCCCACGCATCTTGAACTTGAGTGACTTTTCCTATACACAGGCCTGGTGGCCGTCGGGTGGGACCCACCCGAAGCCACTCTTCCTGAGCCCTCAAACCCTGGCCCAATCTAGGGTTGAGCGGTGTTCACGCCAGCCCCGAGTTCAACCTGGAAGGTGTGTGCAGCCGCCTCAATCAATGTACCAATGTGCGGGGTCTGCAGTGACTCCAACAAAATTAGGGGGTTCCTAATTGTTTGGGGGGAACTGAACCGGAATCGTGGGGGAAAGGGGCTTCTTTTCATTTTAAAAGGGGTTCAGCTGAGATTCGGATGTGACTACCTCTTACCTCCCAAGAAGAGTGAGCGCAGGGCCGAGCTGAGTAAAAGGGCGGAGGTTGTAGCTACACAGTTTTGCCTCCGGCGAGGCAGGTGGCTAGCGGCTTTTGCAGTTCAGTAGGACTAAGTGTCCCCGCTGGGAACAGCAGCCTCAGAGGGTCCTGAGAGGCAGCTGGTGGGAGACGGAGAACGCCACCTCTTATTTCCTGACCCTATTTTAGGCTTTACCATTTAGCCAGAGGTGGAGCAGACCAGATCTTAAGAAACTGCCTCCTAGGGATGTGTTGAGAGCCAAAGCAGAAGGGTAAAAATCAAATTACCATGTCTAGAACTGCAGAAGGGCCCTAGCTAGACTGAACTTTCAGCCCAGAAATGGTAACGGGTGGGGGTGGGGTGGGGACCTCGGGTGGAAACCAGGATGCCTCCTTTCATTTAACCAGGAACGAAAGGGCAAGAGACTGAGAATAACGCCCTGGTGTTCTATGCTTTAGGCTGTAGATGTGGTGGCTATGTCTCCTTCGGAGTAAAGATTGAAAGCTTCCTAGGACATCTCCTTAGATATGGAAAAATGACATCCCTCTCACCTAATTTCTTTGAGCATTTGAAAATAGCACCACGGAGGGGAGAAAATCACTAATAACTAAGCACACGTGTAAATATGTCGCGATGTAGAAAAAAGTGCTATATGCATGTATGTATATGTATGTATCTTATTGTGCATGCAAATGTACATATGACACATTATACACACTCAAAGAAGATTAAAAGAAACCTACCCATCTAGAGCAAAAACAAACCCTTTACGCAGAGGTTTGGCCTGAAATGCCTCCAAGCTAAGATGTAGACTCACAATTGCAGGATATTCTTCCTCAAGGAAGAAAAAATTCTGAAGGAGGAGGGAGTGGCTGATAAAGGGGAAAATTCTGAAGGGTGGGAAAGTGAAGGGGCCTGGGAGGTGAAGGGCCTGGAAGCTGCTTTGGTCCTTGGCCTTAAGTGGCTTAAAACCTGGACAGACCTTCGTCCTAAGGCCGCTCTTCTGTCCTGGGCTCAGGCTCTGAAGAGGCCACTCCCCTCAAGGTGTGTTAGTAATAATTAGAGAGGGTTTCAGGCCAAAGCTGTTGTCTCAGTAGATAAGGCAGAAGTTTGAAGAAAGGCAAGCCCAGAATATTGCCTTTGTTCGACTCTGGGGTACTGTCACGCCCTAAGGCTAAGAAGTAGTTTCCGGTGTGACACTTTTGTTCCAGTGACTAACCCCATTCCTTCCATTTGTTTCTCATCTGTGCTTTACTCAGACACAGCTGACCCCATATCGGGTTCTGACAGAAACAGTGGCTTGGATCTACAGAGAATCCTTTTTAAAGTCCTGTGTCAACTTTCTCTCCCTACCATACACAGCAGATTGTTGTCTGGTGGAGGCATGAACTAATGTGGGCTCTGAGGGAAAGGCCTAGCCAATGTGCCTTGGAAAGAACTACTGTGTTCTCAATATTAACTTGGGACAAGGAGGCGGGAGCGTGGCAAGCTGGGTTTTTATTACCCTGGTTATCTGTTGACTCAACAATGCCAAGATACTAAGGATTCCTAAAGTTTCGAAAGGAGAGTCAGTTTTATTCTCTTATTCCCAAGATCACTTCAGTTTGATGATGTCGGAGATCTGCAGAATAGCGTTCAAATCGGTGATGCAATCGGCCGCATTGTTCGCTAGACTTGTGGGTAAGCGATCTAGAGGGACCTTTTCTTCCTCCGGAGCGCGAGTTGGCGTGCTTTGATTTCACCCCTCACTCTCCGCCCTGCTGCCCAGCATCATTTAGGCCAAGATCGGGTATAATGGGAAACACCATCAGCAGACAATTACCCTTTCAGAGGATTCACTTCTCCTCACAGACACTGTTATTTGAGAAATAGGATCATTTGATTTCATATTGCACTAAATAACACCCAGCCGGTTCAAATTGCCAGCTTCTTAAAAACCGCCCATTGGAATAAATTGCAGCGGCCTCTTTTGCTTTTCAGGCCAATACTGTGGGTACCCGGCAAAACTTACAAAAATAACTATAAAACCAACCCTGAGCAGTCTCCACCTTGTCCCCCACTCCCAACTTTGACTTTGGAATTAAAATGCACAGCTTCGGTCGCCCCAGGAAGCGCTTCGAGTCACAAGGTGCTTAAGTGTTCACCAGAGAAAGCCAGTGCGGGACAGGAGACAGCGAGTTCTCTGTGTCCTGCTAGGTTGCCTTGAAGGGTTAGTGTGCTTGATAACTGCTACTGGCCTGGGCTTCACTAGCGGTGTCTCACCCTTCCAGACCCGGGTCTTTCCTCCTCAGAGCCTTGTCACTACAGCCTCCGCCGGCAAAGCTTCACGCTCTCCAGCACTACTCTTTCTGTTCTAGCGGCTAGAGCCAGTCTGGGGTCCAGGACCCCAAGGGTCCACTTAGATGGCCGAAGGAGGAAGCTGCATTAGGGCATCAGGCCCTAGTGGAGTGGGAGGGAGAGGACCAGAAGCCAGCAGAGAACATTAGTTCGCTGAACACGCACCACCATAGACATTTAGAAAAAAAATTAAGCCCTCTGAAGTTGACCGTTTTGCTCTGGCTTAATTGACGCTGTTCAACTGAGTGACAATTGTTCTGCGGATGGGGCGATCCGTCCCCACCTCACGTACTCCAAAAAAAAAAAAAAAAAGGAAAAAGAAAAGAAAAAAGAAAAAGAAAGAAAGAAAGGAAGAAAAAAGAGTTCTTGGCTCCTTCTTGCCAAGGGACAGAGTATTTTAAAGACTGACAGTTTTGGCAAACATGTCCTTTGGAGTCTTGCTTTGTTAGATTTGTTTTTACATACTTCCGGAAGGTGGATTAAATTCTTCCTCTCCTAGGTAAACTGAAGGCAGAGTCCTGAAGGCTTTCCCTGGCGCATCCCCTTTGCTGGCAGGAGCAAGAAGGAGCCTTTTGGTGGGCCAGTTATACTAGGCGGTTAGTGACCCACTGGGGAGCTTTTCCCTTTTGGTGGGATTGGGAGGAGCCAGGGAGAGGGGAGGTATGGGTATGAGCCCTTAGGGAAGGTCCCAGGAGCCTCGGTGTTGGACTGGCGCTTGGGGCAGGGTCGGTGGTGTCTGGGAAAACGTGAGCTGTCCAGCTAAGATGGGCTGTTGGGGGGAGCAGAGGGTTTCACTGTGCTCTCCTTCTGCATTTGGCCTTGTTCTGAGAACCCTTAGCCTCGTAGCTCCGTAGCATTCTGTCAGGTCAGCTTTTCTTCCCCATCAATAAAAGTCTATCCAGGAGCCCCAATGTACCCCCAATAAAAATCTGGCCTGTGAGCCTTGAATGCTGCCCTCTGGAACTGAGGAGAAAGAGGTGGGACTCAGCTTCCCTAGCCTCTAGATCCAGTCTTGCGTATCCGGATCCAGGGCAGGTCTGAGACTGACCCCTACATCCCAGGGAGAGTTCTGGCGCCAGCTCCAGGCGGTCCTTAACACTAAGGCGGCGGTGCAGTCTCTGGCGCCGCACTTCGCCCACCCCATGAGGCTCCAGGCCGGTCATTCTCAATTGGAGTGCCCCCTTTCAACTCCCCATCTCTTCCTGATGGACTTCAGAACCCATCCCCACGCACCCTCCTTTTTGCCAAGTGCTAAGGCCACAAGGGCAGCTTTTCTAAGAGATTGGAACAGAGCGGTTAAATTCCGCGGTTCAGGAAAAGCGGTCTTAAGGCACACTGTCTGTGCAAACTGAACCTCAGAGCTTCTTTTGGAACAGCCGCGCGCCGTAGCAACTGACTTGGGGTCGCTGGCAGAGGCTGCTGAGCAGCGGACTGCGCCCCGGGAGCCCCGGTGGAGACTCCCGAGAGGATGTGGAAGGACCTTTCCCTTTTCACACGCCTTTAACACTCTTCTCCTGGGCCAGAGTCCGGAGAGTGTAAATTAGGGCCGACCTCCAACATCAGCTGGGGAAGTCATTCCCGCCCGGTCCAGGCCTGTGAGCCTAGGTGGGACAGCTGTCACAGCTCCTGTCGCTTTGGGGAGTGGCTAAGTAGGGCAGCCACTTTGCCCACTATTACCGCCCCCCACGGTCGCTCGCGTGTCAGTGTCGGTCCCCGCGCCACCCTCGCTAGTGCGTTGTCCCTCCAGGTCGCCGCGTTTACCAGCGCGTTTTGTTCCGCAGTTGGATTCCAGGCTGAGGGGCTCTAACCGTGCTCTCCTCCGACGGACGCTAATCAAGTAATTTCCCCATCCCAGTCCCATCAAATTGCTCTTTAGCTGTTGAACCACGGAGTTTTGCTCGTCTTTTCACATGCTAATCACGCCCATTCAACGGCTCTCGGTGGGGCTGTTTGTCGCGGGATAAATCTCCTTGTTTGCCCGCTGCATGATTAATTGATATTGTTGTCTGGCTTTTGTGGGGACCGCCAGGAGCTGAAAGGCGACGCGTTGTGGCTGCACCGGGGGCCGCTTGCGACATCTTCGGGCTGCGGAGGTCCTCGCGAGGTCGGGCCAGGGCTGATGACATTATGCGCCCGATTTGGTTTTCCTTATTAGAACGATGATGAAAGACTTGGAGACCTCAGTCTTTACAGCTCACCACCCGGACGCAGAAAGCACACCGCATTTAAGCCACAAGCGCAGACAAAGCCCTGGCATTTGCTCAATTCAGGGAAACGAGTTGGGTGTCCAAGCAGGAGACAATTACATCTTCTTTCGGCCCACCCGGGATTTCAGTGGCGCCGAATGTGAGAGAACCGAGTAGAGGTTTGGGTTTTCAAATAAAGAATTTTTAAAAGTGTTATTTATTTATTTATTTATTTATTTATTTATTTATTTATTTATTTTTATTGAGGGCGCTAAGGATGAGAAAACAGTCAAAGAAGCAGCAAAGGGAGCCCTCGCCGCTGCAGACAGCGGTCCAGTAGACATCATGCAAAGGCGCCTAGGCACTGGACACTGCTTGTAGGTTTGTAGAAGTGCGCTGTTCTGTCACCGGCTTGCAAGTCACCACCAAAGTCCGCCCGGACTTGAGGACTAAGGCCCCAGTCAGCCTGCAAATTCCCATTTTATTAGACGGCATCGTTCCCTACTCCATGCTATATTTTTCTGTAGTGCAACCAAACCTTCAAATTCCTTTGCCCCCCTCCCCCCGCACCCCTCTTCTGCACCCTGGGGTTTTATCCTCCACGGACATCCCTAAAACTCGGAGATTCAATTAAACAATTTCAGTTACGCAGAGCTCCTACGGTCTGCTTATTGCAAATATTTCCTTTTTCGAGTTCTTAAAAGAAAAAAAAGGCAAAGCAAAGAAAAGAAACTGTCGCCTTCGCTTTCACTGCGCGCGGGGTAATTGATAGGCGCCATCAGAGGTCAGAATTTGCATAAGAATTAAGAGCAGTAAATTAATTTAATATTCCGTGCACATCTCCAATTATTCCTGGAGACCTTTGTCTCCGAGGCTGCCAGAGAGGGGATTCAGCTGCTCTTCAACCAAACAACATCTGTGCGGTTAATAATTTGATAAACAGCTCATACAAATAGTTTCTGAATTATCTGGTTGCCCAATGACTATTCAGTTTGGAAACGTTTTGGCAGGGTCTTCTAGAGTCCTCTGAGGGGCTCAGGCTCCCGCCCTGACAAATGTCCTATCTTTTAAACATCAGCAGAAGACAATGTGCAAAATAAGTCATTATCACTGAGTAATAATCCTAACCCTTAAAAAAAAAAAGACACAGCCTGGATGGGTGTACAGTGTTAGGGCAGGTCATTTGTTAGAGACTCCGCCTGTGATGACTAAACAGGCAGGGGATCAGACAGAGTGAAGGGCACACTGTGTGTAGGAAAGACTTGGGGTGTTGGGGAGAGTGCAGAGAGGTGTAGGATGTTTCTTTAACCCCTCTACACCTGCATGGCTAGACCTCAGAGAAGAGTTGTGTGGAATGATGGACTAGAAGAAAACCAAGGTGTGGGGGAGGAGGAGATGGAGATTAATGTTTCACTATGTTGCTTCCAGTATCTTTCATTTTTCTCTCTACCTATGTGTTATTTTTTAAAACGCACACAGAAAGTTGCAGGCCTAGAGAGTAGATGAGCTATGTTGGCTTCTCTAGGCTTTGACTGATTTGTCCCTGTGTTTGTCTTTGAACACACCCCTTCCTTCCCACCATGATTCACCCACCAGTGTCCTGAAAAGAGCGTCTCAAAAAGCCCAGGTGTATACAAGGCAAATGGAGAAGGCCCCAAAATAGCTTTAAGTTGGCCCAAATAGAGAACCAGCCATTATATGATGATGCTGTCCTATGTCAAACGCAGTCCCAATTTAGACAGGAACCCCTCACTGTTACTGTCTGTAACACCGAAGATGTCATGGTTGTCATTATGCTTTTATCCTCCTGCCACCCTTAGCAGAGCCTCTTCCTGATATAAAGTCTAGAAAGGAACCATTTGATCTTGAATGAGACTCAGACTGCTCTAATTCTTGCAACCTGTACACTGCAGCTGTTTACAACACATATGCATTTACCCTGGAATTGTTCTGCACTGACTTCTATATAACAGGAGGTTCCACAAAGAGTCTTTATCTCCGTCTATACATTTCCACACGTTTGATGTACACACCTCATACCTTCAGCATTCTACTTTCTATTTCTCACATTGCTGACAATTTAAGTACTTGAAGCTACTGAAAACTACCCAGAAGTTCTGAGTAGTGTGGAGCTCGTAATACGATAGACCTTTATCTGGCTACTCTAATGAGCCCCTGGTAGCATTGAGCTTTAAAGGCAGGCATACCCTTCAGGCTATAGGTCTAAACATACAACTTTACAATGAATACAATGCTTGCCTGGGCTCAATTGAAGAATTCCTTTTCCAGAAAACAAGTCATCATGTCATATGAATAGGACAATAGTATATCTACTAGGCACATCCATTTCTATTTTTAACATTTTCTTCTTGCATTTCATTAGGTTTCTTTCACAGAACTGTAGATACAGTGGGACCTTGAAGGCTTTTATATGCATACAAATTGTCTCTGTTATTGATTGGGGGGTATCTATCTGTATCTGTTTTATCATTATTAATTTTTGACTTTGATTCAGACTTCTTTAGTCACCCCAAATGATTTGAAAACATTTCTTTTCTTTTTTTTTTTAAATTTTTTTTTTAAAGATTTATTTATTTATTATATATGAATACACTGTAGCTGTCTTCAGACACCCCATAAGAGGGCATCAGATCTCATTACAGATGGTTGTGAGCCACCATGTGGTTGCTGGGATTTGAACTCAGGACCTCTGGGAAGAGCAGTCAGTGCTCTTAACCACTAAGCCATCTCTCCAGCCCACATTTCTTTTCTTAAATGGAACATTATCAATTCTCTGGGGAGCCATTCTAATTTTAAACACCAACAAATTCAACTGCTTAATCTCCAGCTCTGATGTTACTCATTTTTATACTCACAACCTACCCCTTTGGGTTCTTTTACAATGCATATTTATCTTCCTTAAATGTTTGACTTTTTTCCTTTAAAGCAGCAAGGGCAGAAGGGTGGTTAGTAAATAAGAAGGCAGATGACATTATATTTTTGACTGTGAGAAAAGACATGAAACATGAAAAGTTGAGATTCTTCTCTCATGAAACCTTGTTCAGACAAGCTTTCTGGACACCATCTAAATTAGTAAGTTTGGAAGGGTTGCCCTTTTAAATGCTTGGCTCTTTGGTGGTGAAACATGTATTGCCTAACAGTCTACTAAATTAGGTATATCTTTGGAGAGAGGTTTGAACATAACCAGAAGTTGGTCCGGTGTGTGTGAAGGTAACCAACTTCTTGTGTGAAGTTCAAATAAGAAAGAAGTAGCCCTTCCTCCTCATGCTCATGAGCACTTCAAAATATCAGGGCCGTTGTACGGAGTATTATCTGGTGACTTAAAGGACAAACATCTTGGGGTCCACAAGATGGCTCAGCAAGTAAGGACACTTGCCACCAAGCTTGCCAATTTGAATTCCAATTTTCTAGCCACGTGTGGTAGAAAGAGAAAACTGACTCCCGCAAATTGTCCTTTGACCTCGTACAAATGCCACGGCACATGTGTTCTCTTTCTTTCTCTAACTGAATGAATGAATATAGTTTTAAATTTAAGAAAAAAACCCCACAAACTTTGGTAATTTCTCACTAAAGATTAATAAGAAAATATATATCTTTTGTCTTGGGGAAATTTTAATTGCCAAGAGGTAGAATGAAGATTTAAAGATTCAGTATGTTCTTTATTAAAATAAAGGATTCCCTCCTCCCAGGGCTGAGAAGCAAACCTAGGCTCTTTAAGATCACCTGAAAACAAACAAACAAACAAACAAAAACAAAACAAAAACAAACAAACAAAAAATTTTAAAAAATCACCTGATTGGTATATTTTCTTTCCTTGAAAGCAACAAATAAGTGCATAGTCACGAAATTCTTCCTATAAACAAATTCTTCTGACTTATTTACTTCTGTTGACCTGAACAAATACATTTTTTTTACATATGTGGTCAGCTTAATACTTAAAATTTATAAAAAAATTGAATATAAAAAAGTGTAGATTCACAGGAAAGCTATTAACAGGATCACCTAAATAAAGAGTCTGTTCTCACTGTCTTCTATTTAATACCAAAATGAACTGTGCATACTTAAGAGGTATCTCCACCTGTGATATTGTTTCAAAAGGATACACCTTTGTGGGTTTGGGATGTTTGGAAACCACAGCAGCAAGACCATCTCCAGAGATGATTGTCAAAGTTTCTGGTCACCAAGGATGTCTGCTGGAACCCTGGTTCTTTCCTTTTCTATCAGGATTGTAGTTAGGCAGGTCCAGCTTTACATCTCTTCAGGAGCTCCCTTCACATCGCTATGACTGGAGCTTTGTAAAGTGGTCAACACAGGGTTCTGCAGAAGGCAACAGAGCTCTTTGATAAAGGCATGCCATTGGAAGAATCTAAGCCAAGGGCCAAGCCCACTATGCTTCAGCTTAAAAGGAAGCATCATGGATAACAATGTCTGTGAGTTTCCTATGCTGTTGCCCTGAAAGTCTGATCCAGTCAACCTAACCAGAGAGGGAGCTCATGAGCATATTCAGTGTTGCTGAGTCTGTGATGAGGAGAGTTAGAGCCCCACAATACCAGATTCCTCAGCATGGCATTTGAGACTTTCCATAGCACAGCGGGAATCAAAGTGAAAACAAAGGAAAAGTCGTGGGCAGAAAAGCTAATGGTTCTCCTTGTGGACTCACTAGCTGGAGGCAGTTGAGTAATTGCCTAATTTTCTATGTCACAGACAATAGTCTGCTACTTTTCACCAATTCATTTTCTTCTTGTAGTATACACATGGCTGTCCAGCTGAACTGCATTTCTTCACCTCCTTTGCAGCCATTCATGGCCCTTGGGACTATATTCTCACCAATGGGACACAAGCAGATTGGTGTACATACATACTTGTGTATACCTCTCTCTTCCTTCTTGCTGTCTGGGATTATTTTAATGGATGCTCTGGGGTCTCATGATGCCCTCCTGGATCAGAATCCCCTCTTTTACTCTGGTCTATTATATGGGAAGAAATGAATTTCTATTTTGATTTAAAACTTTCATTCAATTATTTTCTGGCCTATATATTCAAAGCAGTCTTCCTAGTTTTGGTTTTCTTAACTATGGAATGAGAATATACTAGTTTGGATTTCTTCAAAAGCAAGCAGTATCTTGAAAGATGGTACCAGAAAACACCATTAATTGTGAGATGGGAAGAAGGGCCACTTTCTGGTATCAGGGAAGAGGAGTTCCACTGAAGTATGTTATAAAGCAAATTATCATTGTGGGCAAGGTAATTCTTTGGAAGAACTAGGGAGATTGTGAGCTTGTATGAATTGGAGTGTTTATGTTCCAGCCACCTCTGAAGGCTATTCTTTGTGAGCATGATTTTCCAAGCACACTGGCCTATTACATCAGCAAGCTTAGCTTCAGAAGGAAAAACCAGGGTGCTTGTGGTTTGGACATTAAACTGGTACACACTGATGTATAAAAAAGAAGGAAGGACAGACAGGAGACTGGGTAGCACCTACCACAGAGGAGTTTAAGATAGGTGACCTTAAGATCTACTTCCTGTATTAAAGTTATTTGGGTTCAACATTAATGCATATTCTTCTAGCTGATATCTGAAATGCCTACTTCAGCTGAATTGGTTTACAAACTTAAGAGTTTCTCAAGTACCATGTGAATATGTTCTTATTTTTCTTCTGTCTTTTCAGGGGGAAATCAGTTACTTGCTCTTGAATTCCCTTTATTAATGCTGAATTGTTTATCTATTGCTCTTTCATCAACCACCCTGGGACTTTACAGCTTAAAGCAACACTTTCTGTGGGTCAGAAATCCAGGCAGAGATTGCTGGGCATTTCTTCATGGAGGCTCAGCATTTATGTAGAAATTCTAAGATGACTGTTCATCTCCTAGAACCTATATTTACATGACCTTTAATCATTCTATGGCCAAACAGAAACATTTCACCTGCACAACAATTGGACTGTAAGAGAAAGGTCATGGACAACTCTGGTCTTTTAAAGGCTGAGGCATACCAAGATCCAGGAAATGTCACACTGGTCTCATTCTATAGGTCAAAACAGTCACAAAGTTGGGCTAGATTCAAGAGAAATCAGCTCTTCTCCCTGATGATAGGAGTTTTGTTAGATGGGAAAAACTTGGGTACTGTCCACCCTGCCCACAAAACCTTCTTTCCACTTATTGCAATCCCTAGGACACATTTCTATCCTCCATCATGTAGGAAGCCATTCCCACCATGCTAATCACAAAGGTCTTCTACTCTACTGTTAGAGTGTCTGTCAGCTGTTTTTGTTAAGTTTTCCTTCATTAGGTATTGTCTTGTGAAATTCTTTGTGGCAACTTATTGTTGGATCTTCCAGGACAGAAACTAGAAGATGGAGTTCCATGGTCACTTTGAAACAGTTTGGAGCAGTTGGTGGATTCTTAGTTCTTGTTCATGCTCACATGAAGGACAGAGCTGTGAAGGACAGGCAGAGAGAGTGACCAACATAGATGCTCTTATATTAGCAGCTAGAGTAGTAAAACTCATTACTAGTATTTTATTCTAGAATATCCAACTATACATCTGAAAATTAGTATTTGTTTTTTTAAAAAAAATCCCCTAGCATAAACGAGACCTGGATGACACATATAAACCGACACTCAAAAATGCTTGTGAATGTAGTGAGTCACCTGGAAGGCCCAAACAGCTTCCTCTTCCCTGTCTCTAGAAACTCCACCATGATGCTCTATCCCCCGGGTTAAGCAAAAACTGTTGGAGATAAAATTGGTACCGGAAGGGTGTAAATTTGAATATCTGTGTCTTGGTGTAAATTAGCTGATGAGAATATTGTTTCTCTTTCTCTTACAGAAGAAAGTAGAGCAGAATGAGTGTTCTAGAAGATCAGAGGTTTCTCCTGCTGAGGAATGGAGACTTGAGAATGAGGTATTCCCATGGATGAATCATCTCCCTTCACTTCAGCCAGGCTGGTGGGCCAGGAGACATACCAAATTATGTGTTATCCTGGGCAGTAGAAAGTAGCACACATGCCCATGGAAAGCAGAGAAACATGAAAACATGAACCAAGGGAAAATTTCAGAACAAATGAAAAAGTATGTATGGCTTGGTAGTCAGTTGATGGATATCTCTCAAGTCTCTGGACTCTAGTCTCTGAGGCTGTGATTCTACTCTTAATCATTAGGTTTCTAAAGGCAGAGGAAGCCTGTGGGAGAGTGGGCTGCCATTCCCTAGGATATACACTGGTTTGTGTTCTCTCTCTCTCTCTCTCTCTCTCTCTCTCTCTCTCTCTCTCTCTCCCTCCCTCCCTTCTCCTTTCTTGTCTTTCCTCTTTCTCTTCCTTTTCCCCCTCCTCCTTATTCTTTTCTTCTTTTGGTACAATCACCAAAAGAAGATCTGTAGACAATTGGAATGACTAGAAGACTGACAAGACCTCCTCAGTTGACCCTACTGACTAGGGTGGAGAGTGTTCACATAACTTCTTGAACAAATCTTCCTACAAATCCTATCCCACTTCCAAAATAAATGGTTTGAATGATCATTTTATATAAAACATTTACTATATTAGCTAAAGACTGCTTGCCTCAGCTAGCCCCTTGATTAAAGGTATCAGATGAGTCGAAGATGCTTCTTCAGACACTCTCATTGCCACGGCTAGCACCAGTTTGTGTACTGATAACTTGTGTGGAGAAAATGTGTTCTTTAGAGGTTTGTAGTGGTTATTCTCTGCTCCAAGGAGGTAGAATAGAACATAGGAGCTGCCATGGATCATACCTAGGTTTAAATTGCTCTGTCAGTAGCTGCGTGATCTTGAGCACATTGGAATACCTGTTTTAGATATATGAAAACATTTCTCCATCTGTAAAGTAAGGGTAGCCACACTCACCTCACAGGATCATTGGGACTAATATATAAGTAAATGCATGCTGATTCTAGGCACAAAATTGTATTTAATAAATAACTTTCAAAACAAGGGTCTTTTTTTGTTATTTATTCTCTGATCATTTCACTCTGTCACCATGATGCTGTCTGTGTGTATAGAGGTCCTATCAGTTAGACGTACACGTAAGTACTTGAGACTCCTAAGTTAGAAAAGATTACCAGAGTAGGTAGACTTCTGGCCATCCAGTTACTTGAGGAGAAACTTTTGGTGCCAATTTGGAGAAGAGTCATAGAGCAGACAAAACATGAAGACCAACCATAACAGATAGAAACTTTTTCTGTTTTATGATTGAAAGAACAAGTGAGATGGTATAAAATTTGGAAATGTGCCTTCTGCCCCGAACATCCACTACCAAATTACATATGGACTGAGAATTCTTCCTGCACATCATCATCACCCTCTAAGATTTTAGAGGAAACCCTTCTCTGTGGATAACCCTTGCTTTTCAGTCACCGATGTGCTGTCCCCTCTGAGTGCTACCCATACTGATGCTTACCCCCCATTGGGAACTTCTGTAAACACTCCTTGTTCCATCATTATCCCCTGACCAAACTCCTCCTTATACAGTCATCCTTCCAAAAAAGAAGACTCGAGTAACCCTCCTAACATCTTCTCTTCAGGCTATTTGTCGGTTGATGACACTACAGAATTTGCAGTGTGCTTAAACATCCGTGGAGCAAACATCTCTCCACTGACTCCAATTTACCTGAAGCACTCTGATGAGGGTGCCTTTGTTTGTCCTTTTCAGTCAGTCATTTGTCAGAAAGCCAGGACCAAGAGATTTCAGAAAGGACAAAAGGAGCCCTGTCTCTTTACAAAACTCCTCTCAAAAAAAAAAAAAAATGGAGAGGGGGAAAGTGCCTGGAGAAAATTAATTTTAAAAAAGACAAATAACACACTTATCTGGGAAATAGCAAGAAGTGAATGCACTTGGAGCTTCAAGCTTCTGGAGGGTGTTTGCATTCTTGGGTGTCATTCCCATCATTATGGTATGTGTCCACTTCCAAGGATGGATGCTTCTCGGAAAAATAGAGGCAAATGCCTTGGAATTTGTTTTTCTGTGTGCAACTATGAAAAGCTCACAAAGGGCAGACCTTGATAGCAGTCAGAAATGTAAGAGTAACAGCCCCTTAAGTACTACTGGCTTGAGGTGGTACAAGTGTTTGGCAGCCGTTAAATCTCTAACTAGCATCCGTAAAAATGAACAAAAGTTGTTGCTTCTCAACATGGTTATGAAGTTTTGTCCATAGTCAGTAACGGGGAAGGGGAAGCATGGATACTTTCTGAATGCACTATTTAGAAGCTTTTATGGCTTTAGCTCTACTTTTTTTTGGGGGGGGGGTGAAGGGTTTGCACAATCTCTTCACTGAGTTTTTAATCAAGTTGCTATTCCACTCTTCCTTTTATGGAGCCATAGAAGTGTCCATAATGAAAGATTAAAATGGTTCTGTGCAGTGGTTTGCAGTGGCTCTACCCAAATAAAATATGACAGCTCTCTCATAGGGCCTATATGTAAGCAGAGGCAGCTGGGGGTGGGGGAAAGCTGCGTTAGACTCTCTGCTGTGCATACTGATTGCAGATTGTGTGGGTTTCCTGAACGCCATAAAAAATGGTAGAGGGGTTTGTGTGTGTGTAAGAGAGAGAGAGAGAGAGAGAGAGAGAGAGAGAGAGAGAGAGAGAGAGAGA
>NW_021604587.1:2201699-2216492 GCF_004785775.1 Grammomys surdaster
AGAGAGAGAGAGAGAGAGAGAGAGAGAGAGAGAGAGAGAGAGAGAGAATTTCTTTTCCTCAAATTACTGTGGTCCTAGTGTACAGCAAGAAATTGAGCAAAGATGTTTATATTTCCTGTAGCTGAGGTAACACACACACACACACACACACACAAACACACACTGACAGACTAATGGCTACTTTTCCAAAGAGTGGTGGAAAGAAGTAGTAAATGGGACTGTGTTGATGCCAGGAGAAGACCCGGGCAAAGATCAAGATACCCAGCAACATATCGGATAACACATAATTGGCGGGTCACAGCCAAATGAGTGTAGTCACGCATCTCCGGGCAGGCCTTTGCTGGCGATAAAGACACTTGTAAACAATTCAGTCCCAGAACATGGCAATAATATGTTGATCCGGCGTGTAATGAGGTGTTCCTGGAATCAATAAGCAGTCATGGAGAGCAGGGAGCAAGGGCAGCGGCTGGCTTTTTGATGACCTTTTTCTCGCCACCAAGGACCCCATCTCCCCTGAAGAGGACTTTTCTCATTTTGCAGCAAGCTCCGAGTGTCAGAACTTCCATTCGCAGCCAGCAAATGAACAGCCAGGCCCTGCATGCTAATGAAGTCCAGGCTATTTTGCACCTTTTCATCCGCACATTATGCTCTTGACTCTGGAGAAGGTGGGAATTAGGCCGGACCCCGGTGTCAGACTGCCTGATGGCTCGGCTCCGGAAAACTGGTAATTGAAGCTGATGACTGATGCGAGGGAGGCCTGAATTTGGAAATAAACAGTTTCAAGCACTGCATGTCATTTCTAGAGAGACTGCTGAGAGAATGGAAATGAGCTCCTTTTCTTGAATCTAATGCAGTTTCTCAGCGGGAAAAACAACGTCTTTTAGACAACAATGCCAGTCATTAAGATTTAAATGTTCTGCCGATAATAGACGTACTGGCCTTGGTGTTCACAAACAGCACTTATGTAAATGTCTTTCAACACCCAGATCTACACTTAATCCACACCCAAGAAGATAACTGGGTGGGAAAGCGGGAGCAAATGCAACTACAAGACTATAAATATCTTTCATAAGAGGAGAGAGGGAAACAAACAAAAATGTCACATTGCTTTGCCTGTCAGCCCCATGAAAGCAGCAACCCCTTGTTGAAACAATGGAAGGGCAGAAAAACACCCAGAAGCTACACTTTACCTGATTATTTTTTCCGTGCTGTGTTTTGAAGGCATTCAAAGCCTTTTATGAGGAAAGGCCTGATGTTCTCCAACTGTCTATTGCTGGCACTCATGCTATGGGCTCTCCAAGTTTAAGGTAGCAAGAGCTGGAATCTAGACTCCTTTGCTTGTAATTTTTAGAAAGAAGTTCTCTCACTAGTGAGCTCTCTTCATATCACCAAGAATGTCACAAAACCCAGGGCCAACCATGACAAATCACTGTGGTCTGTCTTATCCTACAGCTGAGATGGATTGGACATTGCTGTATGCAAAAGGAAAGGCCTGTAACCTAAATACAGGCTTGTGCGTTTTAAGAGGCCTTAAAAATCATCTTTACTAGACATGCCACCAGCCCAGTTCTTCCTGTGCAGGTAAAACATCTTCAGGGAAAAAATTATGAGGCCTGAGAAGAGGAGAGCGAGGATGCTGTTATTCATGGTGGCAGCCTGTCAGTGATTCATGAATAACCATTCCTCTGCTTTTTCTCGCTTCCCTCCCCTACCAGAAGTGAGCTTTTGATATTTCAGGCCTTTTTCAATTTAATAGTGACATACAGGATTCTCACATGCAGGCTCTGGTTTGTTAGAGACATCAAGGATATGAGTACAACTTGAGCCGGCTTGGGTGTCATTGTCACTTCAGTTTAAAGGTAGCAAACCTATCTCACAAAGGATCAACACTGAATTATTTCAACATTTCAAAAATACAGATAAGTAATGCATTTCTAATAGCATACTTGCAGATACCGGATGGGTCAATGAATATTCAGCAATTCTTTGCATAAAATATATAAACCTCAAGAAGAAATAGGTTAAGTATTAAACAGGCGTGCATGCACATGTGTGCACACACACACACACACACACACACACACCACACACACACACTCACGGTCACCGGTCCTTCCATAGGACAACGGTACTCTATTCTGAGATTATTCTCATGTCTCAGAGGATCTCCAAGTCACAATGGTGGAAAAGAAAAGGAAAACTGGAGTCACCAAAATCTGATAATGGTAACTATGGGCTCTCTGAACATGGTGGGAATACATACTCTGGAATTCAACATTCATATAATGAGTCCTCCCGTGTTCATTTTTGAAAAGCTTGTGTGTACTTCATCATTGGCCTTTCACTGTAAGCGTATGGCACAAAGACTGATTTATTTACATTGTAGAAAAGGAAGTCAGGGAGAAATTACGTGGGTAGAAGCAAATTCTTCTTTAAAATTAATTTCACAATATGTTCTCTTCTTAGCAAAATAATCCCCATTCTGGTAATAACATGTGAAGCCTCAAATCCACGCTTCTCAGCTTTTCTGTAGATGGAAATCAGTTACAGGTACAAAGCCAAGAGTGGACTGTCTCATAAAACTCCTGTACAGGACTGATGGTTCCCCAGCTCTTTTGCCTTGCTATCCTTCCTCCTTCTTTATCAGATGAGAAGACCAATTTCTCCTCTCTCTCTCTCTCTCTCTCTCTCTCTCTCTCTCTCTCTCTCTCTCTCTCTCTCTCTCTTTAAAAATCATCAACAACTATAGTGGTGAAACCAAGATCAGGAGTCTGTGTGGGTATAAACCACAGCTGCTCTGATTTACGAAGGGCAATGGTCATGTCCTGCCTGGAAGACAGTCCCACATCAAAATTCTTTCCTAGAAAAGGAATTACTCAGCATATTTAAAGGGATCTGTCCATGGCCTTGTCTTTGCTCAAAGTCCTGGCTCCATCATCATATCAATGATCAGAGAAGAGCCGAGTGGCCTTGCTCATATAATGAAAATTCAGAGTCGTCACCTAGGGTGGAAAAGGACAGCCACTATGATGTCTGTGTCCCAGGTTCCTTTTGTATTTTTAGTCTGCCTGGTTTCCATCATTCCAGTCCAATCTCAGTTCACTTCAAGGCTGCCTTGAGGTTGTACAGTGGTTGCTGCAGCCTTGGTCTTCTCATCTGATAAAGAAGGAAGAAGGATAGCAAGGCAAAAGAGCTGGGGAACCATCACTCCTGTACAGGAGTTTTATGAGACAGTCCACTCTTGGCTTTGTACCTGTAACTGATTTCCATCTACAGAAAAGCTGAGAAGCGTGGATTTGAGGCTTCACATGTTATTACCAGAATGGGGATTATTTTGCTAAGAAGAGAACATATTGTGAAATTAATTTTAAAGAAGAATTTGCTTCTACCCACAGTCATGAGCCTCTACCACATGGTCCCCACCATGATATGCTACCTTGCTCCAGAGTCAAGCCATAGGGCCAACTGACCGTGGACTGAAGCCACCAAACTCTGAATCCAAAGTGACTTTTTCTCTTTTTAAGCTGATTATCTCAAGTCTTTACTATGGTAATGATAAACTGGCTGACACAGGTTGTGAAAATTAAACTAAGTTGGTTCACAAAATGTGTTTATTGAAGGTCTTGGCATGTAAATGTTCTATTCGGCAACCCAGGAAATGAAATATGAAAATATGTTCACCTTACTAGAGATTGGAAAGATGGAAATAAAACACCTTGCAGGATCTCACCTCTCTTCCAAATGACAACAATGACAATGAACAACAATATATGGCCAGCAAGGCTGTAGGGAAATGACACTTTCACAAACTATCAGTGGGATATAATTAAGACAATGATCTTAGGGGACAAATTGGCAAGAATCCTTTTGGAATTCACCTTAGGTAAAATATCTATGAAGAGTCCTGTCTGTCAGCACCGTATAACAGAGGTGATGGTAGAGGAACTAGCCATAGCCCAAAGGAAGGCCATGCTAAACTGGCACATCTCTGTCAAGGCTCTTTATGTAGATTAGAAAGAGGGAGAGTCATTGGCATGTATGACAAGGAGAGAGAAGGAAAATATGCCAAGAATCTGTTTAATAAAAACAAGTTGCAAAATTACATGTAGGGTTCAGTGTGTGTTTGTGTATGTCTCTACTGTGTGTGTATACTACGTGTATATATATATGTATATATATATGTTCTATATATGTATATAATACATATATGTATAGTATTATATACATATGTATATATGTAACATGTAGAGATATATGTAGTATACATAGATATATTTTACATAAATACATATATACATGTATTGTATATATGCATATACACATATATGTATAAATTCATATATACTACATATATACTACACACATATATACATACTGTATATATGCCACATATATACATATATACTACATATATACTCATATACATATATATACACACACAAATACACATATATCACAAATAGAAGTTTGTATAGGCAAATATATACTTGTACTTTTCAAGAGAGTGTTCTGGAAAGGTATGTACCAAACAAATCACAATTCACTCTGGGATCAGGATAAGGGGAATGTCTAAGGATCTTTGTTTTCTGACTTGTCTGTAATACCGTTGGGAGGTAGTTTGATATAGCTCTCTTATCTGATATCTTCTGAGCAGAGGCAGTGACAGTATTTGTTAGGCTTTTTGTTCTTTTAAAAATAAAAAAAAAGTTAAAAAAATTGAATTGACAAAACCAAAGGCACATGTTAATGAGGTGCAGATGTTATTTTGACATGTGTATGTATATACTGTGGAACGTTTAAGTCAAGCATATTCCTCCTCCTTTCTGTTGAGAAGGTTAGATTGACTCCATGACAGGCTTCAAATTGGCAGTTCAGGAGAGTAGGCCTAAGACCTGGGCAAGTCCAGGCAAGCCCAGGGAAGTCAGTTACTAGAAAAAACAAAAACTCAGGGTTCAGGCAGCTAGTCAGAAACTGCCCTGCCATCAGAAGCTGCCCCACCACCTGGCCTGAAGCAAGGGCAATGGGTCAGCAACAGTTCCCAGCCCCCCATGCCCTGTAATGGTTCTGGAATGTCCCTAGAGATGGAGCAAGGTAAAGGTCACCTACTGTAATTCCCCTAACGTGCTTTAAATCGGGCCTGAGAGCTCACTTGGTTGTCTCCATCTTAGAATGGGAGACCCCAGCATGCTGGACTTCTGCAGAATAAAACACTCTTTGCTTTTACACACTATTTGAGTCTTGGATATCATTCTTCAGCAAATCATAACCTTTACACCGTATGTCAAGAATATTTAAAAATCCTTCTTTTAGGTTTTTGAAATATACAGTTTGCTATGAGAAGATCATCCTTGGAGAGAAAGTTCAGTTAGAGATTCTAGCTGGCCACCTCAACTTCTCCAGTCAGTGTCTGTAGGATACTGTGAGCACCTAATTTCATTATATCATCTCTATCTACTGCTATTTCTTCTTTTATTTTGAATCCTCGCCTGAGAGTCCAGTTGACTGCCTATTTAGGGCCTCCCCATTTGATTTCTCCTGGATGTTTTGCACCTGAATTGATGATGTTCTGCTATCTGTCCCCCCCACCCCCACCCCCCATTCTTCTCCTATGGCTTGCTAGAAGCAGAATAAACCTATTTGTTCACATCAAAAGTATAGAGTATAGCCATCACAGATCATTCTTTGGACTGTACAGAATACCTTGGAATACAGAGCAATGCACTCTGAAGAGAGGCAGTATTAAAACTGGCAATGTGTTCTAAAGAAGCATTTGAACAGTTTGCTTGTGGTCACTTTAACAGACTAGGGTTTTCTTTTTTTTGTTTTGTTTTTGTTTTTTTTTTGTTTTGTTTTGTTTTTTGGTTTTTCGAGACAGTGTTTCTCTGTGTGGCCCTGGTTGTCCTGGAACTCACTCTGTAGACCAGGCTGGCCTCAAACTCAGAAATCCGCCTGCCTCTGTCTCCCAAGTGCTGGGATTAAAGACGTGCACCACCACCGCCCGGCAGACTGGGGTTTTCTAAGCTAGGGTTTTTCAAGTCTAATGCAAACATTCTGCGTGTATGTTACTCACGAGGGCTTACCTCCATATCACCCTTGTGGTACTTTGTGGCCATGTTGATCAGCTGCACACTTGCAGACATAGAAACTCATGGCTCCTATAAGCAATAAAGTCTTTACCTCTGACAGGAGTCTTGTATCTTCCACCTGCAACCATGAGATTGAGGGAAGTTAAAATCACAGATTCTGTAATTTACCTTATGCACAAATATAAAGAATACAAATAATAAGTGTACCATTGACTCTTCGGAAAATGGACTGAGCAAGCTAGTGAGTAGTTTCCTTCTGTGGTCTCTGCTTCAGTTTCTGCCTCTAGCTTCCTGTCTTGGCTTCACTCAAAGATGGACTGTAACCTGTCAGCTCAAATAAATCCTTTCTTCCCCACATGGCCTTTGGTCATGGTGTCTTATCACAATAACAGAAAGCAAACAGGGACAGAAAGTGGTATGAGAAAGTAGAATCTTGCTGTGATAGACCTGATCATGTTGGTTTTGGGAAGATTGTGGAAACATTTCTCTATTTAGCAGTGGGAATTTGAAAGATAAAAATGTTGATGGAAATTAAGATGATGAAGGCCTGGCTTGTGACGTTTCAGAGGGAATCAAAGACCCTGTTAGGGCTGCTCATGTGATAGTTGGCGTTAGCAATCTGTGGAAGTAAAACTTACTTGTGATTAACTATGACAATTGATGTTGGCTAGCTAGGACTTAAAAAAAAAGCTGAGATTTAAAAGAGACGATCATCATTGAGGCAAAATATTCTAGGAAGTGTGCCATTTCCTGCATAACTTGGTCTAGAAATCTGACTGGGATAATGAGGGAATGAATAAAGGAGAGGCAGGCAGACAGATATATAGAAAAGCTGGGATCAGGTGGACTATGCTCATTCTGATAGAGTGGTACCAGCTCTACATGCTCAGGAACCTGAGCATTTATTATGTACAACACAGGACAGGGTTTAGGTAATCTCAGTAGTTGGTCTCTGTGGCAATGCAGTCTCAGGTTACAGTCATCTGGGAGCAGGAAGCTGCAATTACTAGTTTTGCACATATTAGTCAATTCTTTGTAAATACTCTTGAACCAGAGAAAGGCTTTGCCAGTTTCCTGAGTCTCACCTGGTGTGCTGCCTAGTTTTATGTCAATTTGACACAAGTTAGAGTCATCTGAAAAGAAGGAACCCCAATTGAGAAAATTCCTCCATATGATCGGGCTGTAGTGATTGGTGGGGGAAGACCCAGCCCATTGTGAGTAGTGCTATCCCTGGTCCTGGGTTCTCTAAGAAAGCAGGCTGAGTAAACCATGAGGAGCAAGCCAATAAGTAGCACCCCTCCATGGCCTCTGCTTCAGTTCCTGCCTCCAGTTTCCTGCCCTACTTGAGTTCCTGCCCTCACTACTTTTGATAATGAACTCTGTGGTAGTTTAAATAAGAATGGCCCCCATAGACTCATATTTGAATGCTTAGGGAGTGGCATTAGGAGGTGTGGCCTTGTTAGAGAAAGTATGTCACTTGGGGGTGGGCTTCGAGGTTTCAAATCCAGATGAAGAACTCTCAGCTCTTTTTCCATCACCATATCTGTCTCTCCACTACCATGCTTCCTGTCATAACAATAAAGGACTAAATCACTGATCTTGTAATCCAGCCCCAATTAAATGTTTTCTTTGTAAGAGTTGCTGTGGTCATGCTGTCTTCAGAGCAAAAGAAACTCTAAGACAAACCGATATATGGAGCTGTGAATGAAATAAACCTTTTCCTCCTCAAGTTGCTTTGGTCATAGTGTTTCATCACAGCAATAGTAACCCTACTAAGACACCTGAAGAAGGCTTTGCCATATACTTGGCACACTGGTATCAATGACATGGCTGCATCCATGTCAATAATACACGTTCATTCAGGACTTCATCCTTACACATTTACTCAGGGCTTCCTCCATTCCCCATAGGAAGCACGCAGAAGCTGTGGTTGGGTTCGTGGTGTTGGTTACAAAGCCATACGTCAAGCTGGCTACAGAACCTGTCAAATGTTGCATAAGAGTCTCTCACAGGATACTGGTTTTGAAGGTTTGAGGATTCGTGGAAAGCACCCAAGGCTTAGCACTGCGTGAAGAACATTGTCCAAACACAATCATATATGTTTTACAGTTTATCCATCAGGCAAAGTCAGTGGCAATTTTCTTAATTGTTAATTAATGTAGATGGCCTAGCTCACTGTGGCTGGTGCTGTCCCTTGGTAGGTGGACCTGAGCTGTACAGTTAAGGTAGCTAAATGAGCCAGCTGTATGTGGGCATTACTTCTATTGGTGAGGACAGAATAGCTTCCACCTCTTAATACTTGGTGATGAAGTTTCAGCATGAATTTTGTAGGAATAATGTATTAGTTTCTTTTCTGTTGCTATAATAAAAATACCTTAACAAAAGCAAGCCAATAAGTTCCTCTAGGGTCTCTGCCTCAGTTCCTGCCTCTAGGATATCCTGCCTTGGGTACTCTTGATGGTGGAATATTACCTAGAAGCTAAAGTAAGCCTTTTTCTTCCCAAGTTGCTTTTTGTCATGGCTTTGTCACAGCAACAGAGAAGCATATCAGGACGATATTATTATGTGTGTGTGTACATATATGTGTGTGTGTGTATGTATATATAATTATTATGGAAGTTTTGACTATTAACACCAGTAAAAACATAAATGGTCCTTTATGCTTCCAGGATCCAGTTTCAACTGCCAACTTCTGACATTAAATTATAATTACAACTTGGTCACTAAAGAACAAGTGTCTTAGTCTTGGCAAAGAGACTCCAGCAACATGCTATAGCATCTGTTCTCCATATGAAAAACATTGTAATGATTGACATTTCTCTAGTTTGAGTGTTTGCTTCTTTGGTTGTTTAAATGAGAAACGTCCCCTTCCCCATGCTCATGAACACTTGGTCCCAGTCAGCAGTGCTGTTTAGTTATGATGCCTGCAGGAGGTAGAAGTCTGTCATTGGACACAATTTTTGAGGATTCATAGCTGCTCTCACGTCCTGTTCTTTCTTTATGTCTGCTTCTTGTGTATGGATAAAACTGTGATTAGCTAGCTTCCTGTTTCTGCTGCCATGCTTTCCCCACCATAATAGACTGTCTCTCTGGAAGTGTAAGCCAAAAGAAACTCTTTCTTCCCTCAGCTGCTGATGTCTTTTTTTTTTTTTCATCACAAGAAGTAAAAGTTACTTTATACAGTGTCTTTTCAAAATTCATGTTGAAGCCTTACCCCCAGGTGGTAGTCCTAAGAGGTGGGGATCTTTGAGGGAAGTGATTAAAACAGGAGGGCTCTGTCCTCAAGAATGGAAGTAATGTCCGTATAGAGCATCTGCACAGACTTACACGATTCATCTCCCACCCTCTACACTATTTATTGAAAACATTTTCCTTTCCTCTCTGGATTATTGTGGCATCTTTGTTGATTGCTAACTGACTACACATTTGTGGGTCTACACTTGACACTGGTCTATGCTACATTGGTCTATGCATGTATGTTTGAAGCAACACTGTGCTGTTTTCACTAGCATAATTTCACAGTAAGTCTTGAAACATGTTCCTTTTCCTCTTATGAATTTTTTTTGCTAATTTGGGTCCTTTATATTTCCATATACATTAAGAATCAATTTGTCGATTTCTAAATAAAGCCTGATGGAACTTGGATTAGAATTATGTTGAGTAAATGGATCAGTATGGGGAGAATTTTTATCTTTACAATATTGAGCCTTCTATGCACTGAAAATTATCTCTCCCTTATTCTCGTTTTCAGTTTTTCAAAGCAATAGTACAGTACTGTAAATGTGTTGCAACTCTGGTACACTCATATCTGGGTACTGGACGTTTTTGATGCTACTGCAAATGACATTTCTAGAATTTCTTTTTCTGGGGATGGGAAAATGACACAGTAGATAAAGCTCTTGCTTTGCAAGTAGGAGGAGCAGTGTTTGAATTCCTAGCACTTATGTAGGACTGGCAGCCAGCTTGTCATCCCTCAGCACTAAAGCAGAGACAGAGAATCCCTAGAGCAAGTTGGCAAGATAGATTAGCTCAATTTGTGATCTCTGAGTTCAATGAGAGACCCCAACTCAAATATGGTGGAGAGAGATCCAAGAAGACACCTGATGTCATCTTCTGTTTATTTAAAACAGGCACAGATATATGTACCTACACACACATGTGCCCACATAGATACAACTATGTATACACATATTTATATCATGGAGATATATAATCTTTTTCCATTTATTTGTTTATGGTATACAGAAATAAAATTATTTTTTAATATGGAACTTTCAAAATGGCCTTATTCCATTTGTTTCCATTATAAGTATCTTTGAATTTTTTATAATACAGCATATCACTTGTGTGTAGAGACAAAATGTGTCCTTTTATGTGTTGATGCTCTTGCTTCTTTCATCTGCCTCTTTTGTCTTGTCATTTCTTTCTTTTCAGTGCTCGCTGTTTCTTGATGGTCTCCTCATCTAAGTGTCCAGGGCCCCTAGCTGTGGATCCTGCCTGCTTTCTTGTATTTTGTCTCTAGTATTTCACGGTTGTCTAGAACAGTGCCTTTGTCTTTCACATAGGTGATAGTACAGAATGAGGAGTGGGCTGCAGGAGAGAAGAGGGAGATTCAGGATTTGGACCCACTGATTTTAGATGCCCATTTTCTGAACAGCTCAGGTCATTGGTAGAGAAGTGACACCAGAGAGGACAGGCGGGTCTTTTTAACTATCAAAATATACTGTCTCTAAGCTCTACTTAATATGACTGCTCTCTGGCTCTTAATTTTCTTCTTTCACCATTTTTCTACTAAGCTTGGTATACTAGATGAGGCCTTGGCTCTTCGTCTTCCCTTTGTCAGTAGGCTCTTTGTGCTTCTCTTCTGGGAGCCATTACCAACTTTCCATCCAGTCTTTTCCACTAAACAGATGTTGCAGCGACCACACATTTGGGAAATCTCTTGCATGTGAAGCCAGACACTTGTGTGCCACTTCTCTGACTGGAAATATTTTTTCCTTTTCGAATCTGGATGCATTTTTTTCACCATTGATTCAATCTGAACCACTTCAATTAAAGACAGAAAAATAAAATCCATATGGGAATCCTTGTGTGTGAAATGGAAGCCTCATCAAATATTAAACAGTACACACACACACACACACACACACACACACACACACACTTTCAACACCTGAGTCTCCCTTTTATCCCAGTAACAAGAGAGAGAAACTCTTTGAAATTCTCCCTGAATTCCATGTAAATGACCATGCCAGTTAGGTAGCAAATGATCTTCAAAGCTAGCGTCCTTCCAATAAATGTTTGCCCTGATTTCATTATTCCTAAAGGCTCACTGACGCCAGGAAGAACAAAGAGATAAGGGGGAAAAGTATCTCTTTGATTTTTCCCCTTTGTGTATTTTAGAATGCAGATGTGATATTGGCCCAGTTCTCTGGTCGTTTAGGGACTTTCTGGCATTCTCTATTGCTAGTGATAAGAATGGGAACATTTACATGTGTTGGTGGGTGGGGTAAATACAACCTGCCTTATGGAGTCAGATGTCTCCATGTTCTCTCTCGTGTTTGTTACTTGTTCCTTATGCCCTTGGGGGAATTAAGCTGCTTAAGAAGAGGTTAAAGGTTAGGGGTTCAGCTCAGCATGCACAAGGTTTTGGATTTAATCTTCAGAACTGCAAACAAAAACCAGGAACAAACAAACAAACAAACAAACAAACAAGAACTACACAAAAGGGTTAGAAAGAACCAATAGTTATTTTGACCTAATATTGACTATTGTTTGAACTCTGAACCTTTAATCCTTGGTGCTGTGATGTTCAATGCTTTCATTTCTAATGTGATTTTTCAGTGTTTAATTTTATTTTGTAATATAAGAAATGCATCCCCAAAGTAGTCTTATGAAATTCTGGAATTGGATTCCTACAATCCTTCAGACTCCTTAACTGTCACAGCAAAGACTGTATTTCAAAGATATTCCAGAACCAAAGACCCCATTGGACCTTTCTGAGCTCATCATACTACAGAAGAAGAAACTGGAGATGTTCACTTGTTCAATGTGTATTAATTAAATGAAGGATATCAGCTGCCTTACCCAGGGACTTCCTAGCAACCCGAGAAGGAGGTAACTTAGATGGGGTGGTGTGGGGAGGCAAACTAAGCTAGATTTTTTTCAGGGTGGTGGTGGCAGAAGTAGAATACCAGAATAACAGCATTAACTTTTTCATTATGGAGAAAAAAAATCTGACCCTTCAATTCTAATATTTAAAAAAAATCATTATTAAGAAAACTACTATTATTAAGAAAGTGATTATTACGGCAGCTTGACTGCATAACAAGTAATAAGAAAAATTAATACTATATTAACACCTAGGGAGCAATGGTTTGGTTACTTTAATATGACTATAGAGAGTCCCAAAGAAACTAGAACCTTAAATGTTCTGGCAAGAGGAAGCTATAACTTAGCTTGTGCACTGACCCAACTCTGGTGAATACCCGTAGGATAAGTTAGCTCGGTTCTGTCCAGTAGACACATGGAGAGAAGCACGCATGTAACTCACTAATTTTTATCACACTGTCAGCCCCCCAAAAGAAACAGGTACAATCAATTTTACAAGCATAGATCAGTTATCCCAACAGATTTAAAACAGTTTTCATTTCCATACACAATGGTAAACTTGTTGAGTTTTGTTTTTTTCTTCTTGTTGTTCTGTCTCTGAATGCTAATATATATTCAACATTGATAACCCAGCTTAAGTTAGACATTGCAATTTCAGTGGTTGAAATGACATTTAACCTTACCCAAACAAAATAAGCAGTAGAATATTTACACACCTTTAGTTTTAAATCTCAAATGAATTAAAATGAAAAAAAAAGTTAAAAATCAGTTCGTCACTCATAGTGGCTACACGTTTGGCAGTTACACAAAGCTGCTAGCACTTTTCCCCAAATACTATTTCCAGCATGGCCCTAATCAAGCCTCTCTCCAACCCTTCAGCGAGAACTTCTTGTGTTGGACCATGTCCAGCTATGAGCTGAAATACTCTCTTGCCAAATTCATGTTGAAGCCCAACCCTCGGCAGCGCACAATGGGGCTGTTTGAAGAAGGGCATTTAAAGATGCAATTAAGGCAAAAAATGAGGCATCTGAATGGTGCGCTTCTTCAGAGAGGGGATTTGGACACACACAGACTCCAGAGGTGCTCATGCACAAAGAAAAGTCAGAGTGACAAGAAGCCTGGCCACTTGTGGCCCCAGGAGAGAAGGCAAACCACTGTCTTCTGCTGCATACTCTACCTAGTCTAATGAACTGTACAGTGACAATGTTAGCAAATAAGAAAGTAAGCCAGCATATGGAAGGTAAATAAAGTTTATGTAAGCACTCTAATCTTTAAAAGTAGACCTTCATTTAGCCACTGGCTTCAGAGTTTGATATCCCCTAGACTCCCTAAGTTTGGCTTTCAGAACACATTTTAAGAAGATAGGTCCACAGGCTGCTCTTTTTGGTTTGTTTCTTTAAATGGCCTTGCATCCATTCCTTTTTGGCTAGGATGCTGTGTGCGTTTTCCATTTGGAAGCTAGTGGGTGAAAGAGACGGAGCCCGAATCGCAAACACACATCTTTGAGTTCAAGGTGAAGTGCCTGCACCTATCAGGTGGAGTCTCTTGCCTTCGCCCACCACAGCTCAGCCTCTTCATGATTACCAAAGTTTGCTAATAACATTTGTGCCTATGCTAATACAATCAGAAAAAAATTATGCAGCCGGCCTATTTCCTCCCAGAGAGAGCAGGGTGATCAGCCATTAGTGATTCACACTGATGAGCCTCTACTAATTGCGCAGAATGTAATTAGTGATTATATAATATTTGAGCTCTTGCAACTGTCATTAATGTCCACAATTCACCAGAGATGGGCCCTGATGAATGGAGTATGATTGTTGCATGCTAAATCTAGTTAATCTGAGGTATGGTAATCAACACCGGGTGCACTTTAGGCAGTGCTTAAAAGCACTGGTGACCTCAGAGGGAAAAAAGAAAAAACCCACCCCTGCCATCTACCAAAGTCTGAACTGAATACAATAGAGATCTCTTTTGAAAGAGGAATTTAATAATGAAATTGCCTGGAAAATTCAAGGGCAGAGTTATTGCATAGCTTTAACCCCTTTAGATTTTTATTTTTGTAACAGATATGGTGATCAAAATGTTGTATTGGTGCTGACATTAATTATAATATATTAGATTACTGGCTCAGGTTGGGCTGTATGCTAAAAGTGTTGACGGTTTTATTATGTGGCTAAGAACTGGATTAAGAACTAGTTCTTGAGGGGCAGGAGAGGTCCACAGCATGTAAGAGCCCATACTCTTACAGAACACCTGAGTTCAGTTCTTAGCACCTTTATCAAGCAGCACATCTTGGGCATGGTTCTCTGGTAGACAGCAAATAAGCTTAGATGTGTAAGGACCTGAGTCTGCTACCCAATGCTGGCAAAGAAAGGAAGAAGAAACAGAGAGAATTCTTTCTAAGAGGAAAGATGAAGACTGGCAGGATGGTGTATGGGGTGAGGGTGCTCTTTAATCAAACCTGACATTCGATCCACAGGTTAGAAGGAAAGAACAAATTACCATACACCGTCCTCTGAGCTCCACACAGGCATTGTGGCATGCCTGTAACACACACACACACACACACACACACACACACACACACACACACACA
>NW_021604587.1:2216502-2220363 GCF_004785775.1 Grammomys surdaster
ACACACACACACACACACACACACACACACACACACACACACACACACACTCACAAAGAATCAGGTAAGTGCATAGACTTTAAATGCTCCTCAATAGGGCCATGTGCTAAAGATTTGCTCTCCAGAGAGGCATTAGTGGGAGATAGTAAAACATTCGAGAGATCCAAAGAAAGTCTTTGGCCATTAAAGACCATGTCTTTACAGGGGATAAACTCCAGCCCATGTTTCTTCCTCGTGTTTTTTTTCCCCCAGCCTCAATTATGAATGCCTTTGCACCAGGATTTGCTGCCTCAGGCTCAAAAGCAGCAGTCAATTGATGACAGACTGAGATCTCTAAACCTATGAGCCAGAACAGTTTCTGCTTGTAAGTTATCTCAGCTCTTAGGTGTAGTGATGTACGGGCCAGAGGGTGATCTATGGCAGCCACACTTTCAGTTTTGAATGAGTGAGTTTATTAAGTACATAGAAAGCAGGATTGGATGAACAAGTACCAAGCAGCAGATAATAGAGGCAGGAAATGTACAGGGAAACGTCATCAACTCAAGAGTTCACAACGTCTGGCAGAGATGACTGGAGTAGACTGACAGAGAGAACAAATGATAGTAAACTGAGGGGCTTACGAATGCCCAGAAAACACTCACTGAGGAACCTGAGGCAGCCAGATGGAGTTTCCAACGGAACCTTTTCTCACGGATGCGCTTTTCATGGCTGAACTTCTGGCTTCATGTTTTCACGGAAGGTATTTTTACACCATGCGATAAACAACAGCAACCTCTATTGGAAATGGTTTCCCTTCTTGCTGCTGGTCACAAAGACATAGTGTGCTGACTCATGGGAGATTTTTCTGTTCTCTCCCCTCTCTGTCATAGAGTTAGGGAGACTAGGACATTTTTGGGTGAGGGTCTTGGAGGATACTTGATGTAAGCAAGCTTGGGTCTGGTGTATGAGTTCTCTCTCTCTCTCTCTCTCTCTCTCTCTCTCTCTCTCTCTCTCTCTGTGTGTGTGTGTTGTGAATAAATCCACTTCCACTTCCAGAGTGGCTTCTCAGTGAGCTCAAACTAAAACATGTACCACTTTACTGCTAGAGAGTACATTACAGAGTGCACACACACACACACACACACACACACACACACACACACACACACACACACTGTCTTAGAGAGCCTTCAGCATCACCGAATACCATTTGTGCCTAGCGGTAACAAACTCAATGCTGTCTTTTCTACATCTCCATTTCACTTTTGACTACCTTACTGCTCAAACTCGTGGCCTGCATAAACCATCTAACCTCAAGCCCCTGCTCCAGGTTGTTTCTCTCTTTCCATCCTATCTCTATACCCTCTCACCATGAGCTGATGCTACAACCTCCAAAGACATTTAAGACCTGCTTACACAGTTAGCAAACTCCAAGTGGTCCTTACTTCAATACGTGTTTACTAATGAGTTTATACACACTGAAATCTTTTACGCTGACTGCAACCTGTGTATTAAGTTGCAGAACCAATCAACAGCGTGGAATTTTAATGTAGAATCTGTGTTGGTCTGTAAATTTCCAAGGCCTGAGCCTTGGAAAGAGGGCTCTATTTTTCAAAAGATAATCAGTTAAGTGTAGACCCCAAGGAGAACAACTTGTGATTGAGATTATCTCCTTCCACGTGGGGATTTTATGTAAAAACGGAAAATATCTTGCTTTCTAAGGTGCTTCTTAGTGACTGTTTGACCAGGTCAAGTTACTCCGGGTATGGCTGTTTAGACTGAGAAAGTTCTGTTGAACAGTAATGATAACAGGGATATGCGTGACCATGCACTCCGTGATAGACTGTGGTCCATCCTTCCTGCTTTAAGAATTACCACAGTCTCCAGTTACAAATGAGGAGACATAGCTTTAAAAAGCTAGGTGGACTGTTACCTAAGAACACCTGTAAAAGTAACTTTTATTTGTCTGATGTAAGTTTTGTCTCAGAGGCTTACTCCTTCTGTCTTCCTAGGCCTAGTCCTGGAAGCTTCTAAACTCTCTAAATCTTATCTAGGCCTAGAATGTTTTCACCCCCTGAGACTTGCTGCTGAATAAGGTCACCCCTTCCTAGTTCTTTCTGATTTCTGGCTGGCTGGTAAACTCAGCTCTTCTGGGTCAAATTTCTCTTCAAGCCAACAGATTCAATCTGGCTTTTCTCAGTTTCCCCTGAATTGTTCTGCTTGGCCTCATACTAACTTTGGTAATATGTTCTAATCTCTGGCTCTTCCTCATTCTCTGACTTGTTCTGTCTTCACCTGTCTCTAGCTTGTTCTCTTTCTGCAACCTGTCTCTGTACAACTATCCCAGTAAAACTGCCTCTTCTCTGCACTGCTCTCTCTTAAGGAGTCTCTTTTCTCTCTGTTCTCTATGAGGGTTGGGCATATCACAGTCTGCCAAATCTTTCTTTGATTCATCACTTTGTCTGCCACACAATTAGACATCACTTTCAAACACAGGTGCTTCCTTCTTCAAACAAACTTTACCTTCACTGTTTGGGATTAATGGTGTGTACTAAGGGCTGAGCCACACAGCAACTAGAAACAGGTTTTCTTCTTTCCCTAGTAAATACTACAATCTCGGGATTCACAGTGTGATAAAATGTCCTACAACTAACACCTGACCTGTAAATGGTGATGAGGAGACCTGGCTGTGGCCTGACTTACTCTGAGGCCCATCATTGATTTTTTGAGGTTGAAAAAAAAATCAAAGCTATCAGCATTCTTGCTTCTATTTCTCCTTCATGGCTAGCCTGAGGTAAGGGCCAATAGAGAGCAGCAGGCCTTTGTATTTGTTCAGGCCCTCTCATATACACTGCTCTCCACAAACCACTGCAGATGTCTTTGTCCGTAGGCTGCTCCCAAGACTTTTTTTTTTTTAATCATATAGTTGATCAGTAGAAGTTCTTGGAATTTTTATCTTTGTAGGACAACTCTTTCAGGGTTATAAAAGTGGTGGCATTTCTTCTTGCTGTGGACATGTTGCAAAAGGACCTGTATGTCCTGAATCCATACATACAACCCTACCCCACCGGACTCAAGCAAAATTACCTCCTCAGAGAATTTGTTTGATACTTCACCATGTGCGTTTCTTTCTATGTCCTGCTTCCTGCTTTCTTTTAAATGACATGGACACAATATCTCATCAATGAGAGTGCTTCTGGAGATGTGAACCTAACACAGAGCCTAGGAAAATGTCTATTAATTCTTTAAGTCACTCAGAAAATACAAACTACAAGACAAACGTGAATTAGTAACTATGAATAAGGTTATCCATTGTTCGAATACAATTTGCCTACAGTTGGAAACCATTTACATATCCTAGTTAACTGATTAACTCACAAATGATGGCACTTTGATTTAATGGAATATAAAACCATAAAAATGAAGATATTCCACTTTCAACCAGCAAGAATTTGGCTCAATCTATTTGATTGAAAGGGGAAAAAAATGAAAAGAAAATGTGCAAAACAGAAGATACAGAATAAGAAGGCAAATGAACTCTTCAAACATTGATATTTGCTATAAATTTATGTAACTTTAAAGCACAGAACATCGACGAGTGAGATAGCTCAGCAGGTAAAGGTACCTGCCACCAAACCTGATGACATAACTGATTCTTAGGACCCACATGATATAAAGAGTGAACTGACTTCCTCAGACTATCCTGTGACCTCCACATGTGTACTGAGGCAGGCACACCTACACATACAATAAATAAATAAAACTTTTTTTTAAAGGCACAGAATCTAAGACTGAATTTGAAAACCAAATAACATTCATAAGTATTCTTTCTCTTCCTCCCTCCCTCCCTCCCTCCCTCCCTCCCTCCTTTCCTTCCTCCCT
>NW_021604587.1:2220763-2246197 GCF_004785775.1 Grammomys surdaster
CCTTCCTTCCTTCCTTCTTTCCTTTTAGGAACAGGGTCTCACAATATAGTCCAGGCTGGCATGGAATTTAAAGAGATCTGTCAGCCACTGCCTCCTAAGTGCTGAGATTTGAAGTGAACATACCACCACACCTAGCCAAGAAACACTCTTAAAAGATAAAAAAATGTTTAAATATGGTAGGATAGAAAAAGTTGGATTTTATAAGGCAAATTTTAACCCAAAGAAAACTGAATAGCAACTTTTATATTCACCCAAATAAAATAAAAAGCAATAATAATAATAATGTAAAATTTTATCTATTTGTAAAAGTCACACCAGAACAAAAACTGTACATTTACTCCAATTGCACGTGGTCTCTCCTTCACCTAAAGCTGGCTGAACTGTAGTCAGGAAGACTACATAATCTATTGTTTTTGAAGAATTCAAAACAATTTTTAAATAAAGCTATTATATGAAGTAGATTAAAAGTAAAAGACATAAACGTTTGAAGAAAAAAACACAAATAACTTTGAACTCATAGATATCTGCAGAAATGAAACAGAGAAGCAGAGACAGACAAGCAAACATGGACAAAGAGATTCACATTCATTGTGGAGGATATTCTCACTGGGTATAGAATCTGACAAGCAGGGTTTTTTCCCAGTACTTAACCTCCAAAGAAGCAATAAGTACTTATGAGAACATTGTGTTGCCACTCATCTCATCTCTCTCCAAACAACCAATCCCCATATTTTCTCAATGCAATTAACAAGTGAACACTGAATTATTCAATGAGCTACTAAGTCCAACCTATATTTCCAATCCTTAAGCTTAGGAGAAAGATGATCATTAATGAAAAGAATACTTATATTACTTCTTCCAAGAGTAGTTCTCTTTTTGTTTTGGGTCTTGGTGTTGCTGACTTGCAGGCTTATTTTTAGAAATGGTGAACTAAGTTAGAGGTCTTGCTCAGTGGTAGAGAATTTGCCTAGCATATGTGAAGCCTGAAAAAAGAGAGCTTTTGGGTAGAATGAGTTGTTAATCTTTTGTGCAGAACTGCTGTCTCAGGATTGGAGGCAGAGAAGGTGTAAATGCTAGAAGCCTCGTTTTAGGGTCCCTCATTGACCCTATAGTCATGGAAGAATATTTACAACCTAATGATAAAGATACCATACTTTGTGAAATTTGTGACTCATAAATAAACCACAACACCTACAAACATCTTCTTTTAGCTTTTAAACTCATTAGTTAGTTGCTAGGGATGTAGTTCAGTGGTATAATGTCTATAAAACCTTGGGAACCCTAGCAACATAAGAAAACAAATATATTAATTAGAAAACTAGAAAGTTTAGTGTGTTGGGAAGTTTTCTATTACTGTAACAGAATATCTGAGATAGTCTACTTAAAAAATAGGAAAGGGGGACCCCAGCCCACCACTGACATTCAGACAGCCCCCACCTGCCAGCATGTGGTGGCAGGTGGGGCAGAAGACGCCCAGAGGCTCAGGAGCCACGAAGATGAGCAAGTAAGGAGTGGAGAGATGGCAGAGAAAGAGAAGCAGAATGGTGTGTGCATGATGAAGAGAGGCAGAACTGGGGACACAGGGTGCCTCGGAACAGCCTCATGTGAATAGACTGTGCTGCCATCTGAGGCCATGGCGAAGTCTAGCTCATACTGTCACTAAGGACCATGTCTTATTCTGTGTCAGTGCAGCAGCAGGGGTCTGTGCCAATCTCCATGGCCCATGTTACCACCAAAGGACATGCAGATGTCCCTGGTCTAGGCTGCTACTGGAGGCCACATCGATGTCAGAGGGCTGCACAAAGCTGGCCCCATCCCTTATTGGCTACTGGTCCCCACCCCTTGCAGGCTGCAATACTCTGAAGAGCTGCCCCTTACCTTGCCTGGGGAACACTGTAGAGCTGGCCCTGGTGACATGACCACATGAGAGCTGGGCATGAGAGTGTGAGAGCTAGTCCCGCCTCCTGCCAGCTGTGGGACTGGGATGAGTTGGCCCCATCCCTTACTGGTGCAGTGCTGGAGAGTTGGCCCTGGTTGTGTGGGTGAGGGAAAGTCAGTCCAGCCTCATGCTGGCTGCCACAAGTAAGAGCACTGGTTCTGCCTCTCACCTGGGCAAAGCTGGAGAGCTGGCAGGCTAAACAACACAGACACCACCCAGGCTTAGCTCCAGGGCTTGGAGTTTATTCACCCAACTCTACAACATCTACCCCATCTCTGAACTAATGTCCACGAGTAGTCCTGGTGAGTATCTAGTATTAGTTGTATAGCAGAAGTCAGAGGCCTTGAACTAGACAAGCGACTCATCGCAATAAACATTTGCTAGTGAAGCTGTTTGGGCGAAAAGGTATACTGTGGGACACATCATGACACACTGCAACTCCATAGTGAGATTTATTTATTTACTTATTATTTTTATTTTTTGTTTTCTTTTGGGCAGTGAGCCCATATGGAAGAATGAAGAGATGAATGGGATTGGGGTACATGATGTGATAGTCATTATTAAATTGAATCAATAAAAAATTTTTTTTAAAAAAGAGGAAAGAGATTTGCTTACAGGTTTGGAGGCTTTAATATATTGCTGCTTCATTGTATATTAAAGGCTCTACTACTTCCTACAAGTGCGATGCACTGGGGACCACACCTCTAGACTTCCAGGCCATTGGAAGACAGTCTAGGTATCAATTATAGCAGTCAGTAACAAGGGAGTCAACTCAGAACTTTCAGAAAACCACAACAGAGTAAGTTCAAAGGAAGTAATGAGTGAATAGCATGTGTTCATAAAATAGAGAAATATAAAGTGGCATCAAACAAAACTTCTCTTTGAAAAAGAATAATATGCATTGAAAAGATCAGTAATATAAGGTAATCTTTGACCTCTGCAAATAAAGGAGAACAAAGACAAACAACAATAGATACACAGAGCGTTTAAAGTAAAAAGGAATTGCTTTGCATATGTATCTAGGTTCCGAGAGATGGTTTAATTTATGAAAGCCCCTAGCATCCCAAACTTACAGAAAGAAGAGATAACTCCAAAGTGGTTTCTCACCCATAGTGAGGCAAAACATTTAAATTAATCCTAAAGAAAATAGGAGACAGGTAATAGTAAAGACAACACCAGAAATTAAATACAAAAGAGATACAAAAGAAAATCGACCATTTAAACAGTTAATTCAATGAAAAAAAATGAAACAAGCTGAAGTAGCCATTCTAATATCTAATAAAATAGACTTTCAATCAAAAACAATCAAAGAGATGGGAAAGGGCACTTTATATTCATCAAAGGAAAAATCCACCAACATGACTTCTCAGTTCTGAACACTTATGCCCCAAATGCAAGGGCTTCCACATTTGTAAAAGAAACATATTACTAAAGTTTAAATCACTCCTAGAACCTTACACATTAATAGAGGCCTCAACACCCCACTCTTATTAATGAACAGGTCATTTAGACAAGCTAAACAGAAATATAATGAAACTAACAAGTGGTTATGAATCAAGTGGACCTAACAGATATCTACAGAATATTTCACCCAAACACAAAAGAACAGACCTTCTTCTCAGCATCTCATGAAACCTTTTTAAAAATTGACCACAAGAATTCAATAAGTTAGACACCAACAAATCAAATAACCCAACTAAAAAATAGGGTACAGAAGTAAACAAAATTCTCAGCAAAGGAATCTCCAATGACCAAGAATCACTTAAAGAAATGTTCAGTGTTCCTTAGTCACCAGGGAAATGCAAATCAAAACAATCTGAGTATCCATAGTACGCTGATCATTATGGCTAAGTTAAGAAACTCAAGAGACAGCACATGACGGTGAGGATGTGAACAAACAGAACACTCCTCCATTGCTGGTGGGAGTGCTTGTACAACCATTCAGGAAATCAGTCTGTCCATTTCTCAGAAAACTGAGACTAGTTCTACCTCAAGACCCAGCTATACCACTTCTGGACAAATAACCAAAAAATGTTCCACCATGCTGCCACAAGGACACTTGCTCCACTATGTTCATAGCAGCTTTATTCATAATAGCCAGAAACTGAAAACAACCCAGATGTCCTTCAACCAAAGAATGAATACAGACATTGTGGCTCATTTACACAATGGAATATTACTCAGCTATTAAAAACAAGAATACCATGAATTTTTCAGGCAAATGGATGGAACTAGAAAATATCATCCTGACTGAGGTAACCCAGACCCAAAAGGACATACATAGTATGTACTCATTAATTAGTGGATATTAGGCAAAAAGTTCAGGATACTCATACTCCACTCCACAAACTCAAAGTAGCTAAACAATAAGGAAGGTCCAAGGAAGGATGCTTGAATCTCATTTCAAAGGGGGAATAAAATAGTCCTAAGAGGCAGATGGAGGGAAGGAACTGAGTTGGAGACAGGATGGACGGGGGCATATTCAGGATCAATTATGGGGAGATACAATCAGAGGGCTAGAGGGCCAGGAGAATGAATGGAAATCAGTGGCTGGTGGGAGTTTGTGGATGGAAGCCCTCTTGGACTTGTCAGAGACCTGGGATAGAACATCCCAGGAGTTTATGGGGTTGACTTCAGCTGAGAGTCCTACCAGTGGGGAACCTGAAAAGTCCACCTTCTATAGCCAGACAGGACTCCCAGTCAAGGGGATAAGGACACTGACCTATCCACAAACTTTCCACCTAAAATTTGTCCTGTCTACAAGAAATGCAGAGACAAAGATGGAGCAGAAACTGAGGGAATAGCCAACCAATAAGTGGCCCAACTTGAAGCACCAATCCCTGACACTATTAATAGTACTCTGTTGTGTGTGCAGACAGGAGCCTAGCATAACTGTCCTCTGAGAGGCTCTACCCAGCAGCTGACTGAAACAGATGCAGAGATCCACAGCCAAACTGTGGACGGATCTTGGGGATTCTTATGGAAGAGTTGGGGAAAGGATAGAGGCCCTGAAGGGATAGGAACTCCACAGAAAGACCAATAGAGTCAACTAACTGGGACACTTGGGGGCTCTCAGAGACCGAATTACCAACCAAAGAGCATACATAGGCTAGACATAGCCCCTCCTACATATGTGCAGCTAGGTCTTCATGTGAGTCCCCTAACAACTGCAGCAGGGTCTGTTCCTAAAGCTGTTGCCTGTCTGTGGATCCTGTTCCTCTAACTGAGTTGCCTTGTCTGGCCTCAGTGGGAGAGGATAAGCCTAGCCCTACAGAGACTTGATGTGCCAGGGTAGGACTTAGGGGGAATGGCTCCAACCTCTCAGAGAAGAAAGGGAGAAGGGAATGGGGGGAGGGACTGTGTGAAGGGGGAACCAGGAGGAGGAGGAGGGCAGCAATCAGGATGTAAAGTGAATAAATAAATTAATTAATGGAAAAATGGAATTCATGATTTGATTTTCAACACAGGGTCTCATTTGTGCCAGCCTGGCCTTGAATTCACTACGCAGCTGAAGACTACCTTGAACTCCTGTTTCCACTCCCTCCACCCTGAGAGTGCTGGGATTACAGGTGGATATATCGTACCCAGTTTGTACTGTGCTCAAGATTGAATACCGGGCTTTGTGAATGAAAGGTAATTACTGACTAAGCTACAAATTCATGTTTAAAAATTTACCAATAAGCATCAGGAGAGATGGCTTCATTGTTGAAAACTTCCAACATTTAAAGATGATCTAACACTAAACTTACATCAACTTAGAGTAAAAAAAGGGAAACAGTTCCCACATCTGGTCTGTGAAGCCATAGTAATATAACACAGCAACCTCACAAGAAGAGATTGTATCAGGACAAGATCTCTTATAGATATGAAAAAAATTTCCCATTATTAGCCAAGCTAAATTTATCAATGAACATTTGAAAAGATAATCATAACTGATTTGCTGGTGATCCCAAGGATTCAAGTTTTATTGAATATTTAAAAACAAATCTATATCATACGCCATACTGACAAAAAAAATATCAGGATATAAAATTATTTCCTGTGCCCAGATGTGGTGGTGCACACCTATAATCCTGGGACTCAGGAGTTAGAGGTAGGAAGATGGAGCAGAGACTGAGGGAATAGTTAACCAGTAAATGGCCCAACTTGAAACACCAATCCCTGCCACTATTAATGATACTCTGTTATGAGTGCAGACAGGACTCTGCATATTTGAGTCTAGCTAAGGTCATAGCAAATTCCAGGCTACCAAGGCTACACACTGAGACTATCCCAGAAAAAGTCAAAACCAGGTGTTGAGGATATAGTCCAATGGCAGATTACCTGCTTAGTAAGCATAAGGCACTATGTTCATTTCCCAGCATGGATAGAACAAAACTCACAACAAACAAATGAAACAAAAATTATTTCTTCAAAGCAAAAGTAGCTCCAAGTTACATGCATAGTTAAAGATCTCACAGCGTTTGAGAAATACAAGAAAATGCAGGAAGATAGATTCCCCCGAGTGGCCTTGGTTGAACCATCTCTTCTCCCCCTTGTAATTCTGGGGCAGAATGTATCCCAGATGTGCCATCTGGAGACAAGGAGAAAATCTCTACGACAGCCTCTTTCATTCTAGCATATGATGTCTCAACATGCTTGTGCTCTGAGGCACTGAGGAGTGTTTTCAGGGCCTTGGTTAAGGCGCTGTGTGGAGCATGCGCAGATGAGACTGTCTGCGCAAGCCTTTTGGAACAGTTTGTCATGGATCCCGAGTGTCTGTTTCTCCTTGCTGTCTATCTGCTGTAATAAATCTGCTCTGCCTGACTTATGGGAGTGTTCTGTGTCAGCAGGCTTATGCAATTGACAGGAAACCTTTGCAGAGAACTTTTGTAATCTAATAATGTGTATGTATCTATGCCCCCACAGAAAGCCTCACAGTTAGTGGTGAGTTCCTGAGAGCTTTCCGTCGATAATTGGGAATGAAAGAATAATTGGTAATGAAAGAAGGATTGCCTGCTGGCACCACCTTTCTTCAATATCATAACATAGTTCCAGCCAGTGCAAATTGGAAAGAAACAAAGATGCTTATGGATGTTGGAAAGGAAAAGAAAAAGAAAAAATAATTATTAAAACATAACACAACTTGTACAAAGAAAAGCAGAGGCAGTTTATGGATAATTAGGGTTAATACACGGGCTTAGCAAGACTGCAGAACTGGTGACCACTCGGTAAAAGCAGCCTTATTCCTGTGACAATGCCAAGAATCAGATGAGATCTTTGAAAGAATTGTGCTATTTCTAATTTGATTAAAGAGGACATATTTAGAAATAAATATGGAATGTGAGAGTTCTACATAGAGGGCCATGAAACTGAGAAAATTCCTAATGCTACAGAGATGCTAATTCTTTCTAAACATCTAAAGATTTAATGTAAAAGCAGAAACAGTGTGTGTGTGAGAGAGAGTATGCATGTGAATGGGTGTGGGTGAGTGTGATTGTGTGTGTGAGTGTGTAAAAAACAAAGTTTACACAATTGTGTGTTATAAGACCATATGGAAAACATCAATGAAGCCCAAGGCCCAGAAGCAGGCTCCAGCACACTGACTCATTGACTCTGGTGGAAGGTGTCATTGGACCGCAGTAGGGAAAAGATGCTATTTTCTACCTGGGTTAACTGATGACTCAGAGGAGGAAAAAAAATCGTTGGCTCCTCTGTACATCACGCACGAAGATAAATTCCATCTAAAAATGAAAAATAAAATAAATCTAGAAAGGAGCATAGGGCTAGAGAGATGGTTCAGAGGATACAGACAATGGCTGCTGATCCTGACGATCTCCAGGGTCATCAGGGTGAAGTTTGATCCCCAGGATTCCCAAGTTGGAATAAGTGAACTGACTCTCCAGCCTTATCTTCTGGCCTCCACATATATTCCAATGCATAAGCAACCACATTCATAAACACACACTCACATGTGCATGTATGTGCATGCACACCCACGATAAATAAAAATGTAATGGAAGCAGCATAGCAGTGTCTTTGTATCCTTCAGAAGGAAGATACTTCTAAGACAGATGATTGCGTCTTTCACTAGCTACAGGTTGGAGAGTTGACTCAGTCATTAAAAACACTTAAGGACCCAGATTCAGTTCTCAGCACCCACATGGCTGCTCACACCTGCTTGTAACACGGGTTCTAAGGGCTCTAATGCTTTCTTCTAGACTCTTCAGGCACTAGACATAAGTATTATATACCTACACACATACAGCAAAACATTCATTCATACATATAAAATACAAATAAAATTTAAACAATAGTAATGTAGAGTGAAAAATTATAGATACTGTGTATATAGAATTCTTTTTAGACATATAAAATATTCTTTAGGCTTTCTTTATAAGGACATGGAAAGTTTTCTGAGAAACTGAGCCATGAAGCAAGTTAGGAATGTGGAAAGACCAGTCACCATTACTGGAACTGGCCTATCGCAAAGAGAAAAGAAAGGATGCAAGTGAACTAGGAGGAACCAAGCTGGGAACCAAGCTGGTAACCGCAGTGACAGGGCAAGGCCGAAGTAACAGGGCAGGACCACATTCTTGAGAAAGATAAGCGTACAGAGAGTTTTCACATGACCCTGACTCACGTAGGTTGGGTTCCTTTGGAATGTTCTGCTATTTTTATGTTATGCCACCTTAACAACCATGAGCCCCCTCCCCATTCCTTGGTTTGTGGTTTTTCCCCTTAAAAACCCCTCTCAAACTGGCAGTCGGGGTCAATTCAGCTCCTGTGTGGGCATACGAATTGACCGGCAGCTAGCTGTCACGCCCTAATAAACCTCGCTATTGCTCTGGTACATGGTGTCTCGAGCAGATTACTGGGTGGTCTCGACTTTCTGAGACTTGAGTGAGGGTCTCCCCTCTGCGTAGGTCTTCAGTAATTGTTTGTGTACTGGATAGTTTTATGTCAACTTGACACAAGTTAGAATTATCTGAGAGGAGAAAACCTCAATAAAGAAACTGTCTCCATAAGATGCATAAGGCATTTTCTTAACCAGTGATTGATGGGGGAGGGTTCAGCCAGTCATGGGTGGTACCATCCCTGGGCTGGTAGTCGTGGGTTCTGTAAGAAAGCAGGCTGAGCAAGCCATGGAGAGCAAGCCGATAAAGCAGCACCCCTCCATGGCCTCTGCATCAGCTCCTGCCTCCAGGATCCTGCCCTGTTTGAGTTCCTGACCTGACTTTCTTCAGTGAAGAAGTGTTAGCTAAATAAACCATTTCCTCCCCAACTTGCTTTTCACTCACAGTGCATCGTTGAAGTAAAAGATATTAAGACATTTAGTCTCTAGAAGGAGTAAGAAAATGAAGACAAGTATAGCAGAAAAAGTTGAAAGGGTCAGTTCAGAGTCAACATCCAAACACTGTCATTTTAGAAATAAAGGAAAGGAAAGCCAATTGAAATGCAACAGCAGGGCTGACAGAGTTAGCAGAGTGGATGGATGTGCCTGCCAGTTATGAGCCCCATGGAATTTCATCCCAGAGCAAATTATGAACCAACCTGCCTCCATCTTGGGCTTGAAAGTCATCTTATAATAAAGACAAACTAGATCATTTCTGTTTATAATTAAACTTCTGTTTCTCAAATATTAGGCTATGTTCTACCTGTAACCTAAACTACAAATGGTTCTGTACTGCCTCTTCCTGGAAATGGAACCAAATCCCCCATTTGGAAACTTCTACCCCTGAGCTATAAAAACGTTACCTTTCCCATGTCCAATACTGTTCTCTTGCATCCTGCCTTAGGCGGAAGCAGCCCATGTACACAAATAAAAAAGCTTGCTTTAGTTAATTAGCCATGATGATTAGGGCAGGTAGTCTTTCTCCTCACATTTTGGGAAGCTCTGATAGCTATGAGCAGGTTCACAGTGGTGACTGGGAGTTAAAAGCACATAAGGCCAGGGGACTGGAATCAAAGGAACAATGGGTTAATGCTCTGGAACTTTCAAAAGAAAAGTGGGTTTTAAACTGAAACCATTTATTTATTTATTTATTTATTTATTTATTTAATTTTATGTGCATTAGTGTGAGGGTGCCAGATACCTTGGAACTAGACTTACAGACAGTCATGAGCTGCCACGTGGATGTTGGGAATTGAACCTGGGTCCTTTGGAAAAGCAGACAGTGCTCTTAACCACTGAGCCATCTCTCCAGCCCAAACTAAAACTATTCTTAATAGTAAAAATATCAATCAGTGAAGCTGTATTATGTATTTGTGTGTGTGTGTGTACGCGCAGCGCATGTATACATGCCCTTGGGTATGCATGCTATTTAGCCCGTCTATGAGTTGAGGTCAGAGGCTTAATCACTGATTTCTTTCATTGTTAAAAACTCACAAATAGGACTCTTAATGTTTTCTTTCTTGCTCGCTGGATTGCCACCAACCACTTAGGAGATTTGGGCTTATAGTTATGTCTGTGTATCTGCGTAGTGACAGAAGACAATCCAACCAGATGAGTGTGGGGGTCTTTACTCACCTCCGCCTTTTTTTCTTATGAGGGAGTTTGTTCCTTGATGGTGGTCTCTAACTCATGGTCTTTCTGCCTCTACCTCCCGAATGGGAAGATTACAGACATAGCAGCTTTGTACATTTGGTTCTCTGCCTGTCAGTGACTGGGCTTTAGCATTTACATCATCACCCACTACCCCCAGGTACAGGACACTTCCACTTCCAATGTCGCTATAAGTTGTGTATCTTCCTAGGAGACATGCACCCCCTTTAAAAGGTCTCCCCCTGTCTTGTTCGTTCTCTCTGTTTGTTCTGTCTGTCTGTCTGTCTCTGTCTCCTTTTGTCTCTGTCTTTCTCTCATGTCCCACTTTTCAGTCTCCCCACTCCTCCAATAACCGTCTTGGGTTATCTCTGTTGTATGGTGGATCTCTGAGCAGCACACCTTGGCCCCAGACCCGCCAAAGGTATTTCCTGCTGCTTTATCCTAAAGAATCCCGACTCACCCAAAAGCCTGTATAAGAGGAGAGATAGCTTTCAAAATCTACACACACACAAACCTGTCAACTCTTCAAAAGCTGTCCTGGCATCTTTGCTTTAGATCTTTCTGATTTTTAGCTACTAAAATACTTTTACTTTTTAAACTCATTCTTTTAAGACATCCATGTACAATCTGCAATATCTCACCAATCACTTGTATCCATGATTAGTGACTTCAAGGGGCAGGAGACCTACCTTACTGCCTCTAGTAAAGTTCTATCATAAGTGTTCAGTACAGTGTCTAACAGAGCAGTCATGTGGATCTTTGTTGAATAACTGAATCAGAGTGAATGAACTGAATTGTGCAGCTAGTGAACATGGAAGTCTACGATTATGTAACAACTTCCTATGTCTGTCTGTCTGTCTGTCTGTCTGTCTGTCTATATGTATGCATTTTGCTGTGTCTCATATAAACATCCTTTAAAACTTCTTCCCAGGCTAAACATAACTTTCCTGCCCTTGGAAAATGACAGTATCCTTTATAGTTGGCTAATTTCACTTAATGTTTGTTTCCTTTTGTGAAGTTGCCCTTCACAACTTTGCTATTTCTAAGCAGGTGATTAAAACACCAGCTGAAGCCTCAGACCTTTTCCACCTGTGAGCCCCCAAGGCTGTGATTCAGCCTGTTGCATCATTTCTACCAGAGTGGATGCCACTGACGGAGACTCAAGAAGTTGTCTGCCTAGTAAAGGGCTTCTTTCAAAATGAGCTGTAACCCCGAGGGTTGCTCTGGTAGCACAGACACTCTCTTGTCTCTTAAATTCTCCTTGTCTTCTGGAAGAAACCCTGCACACAGCATTCAGTGGAATCAGGGCAGGCTCCATCGCCCCCTCTCCAGCCTCAGCACCTGTTTGTTTAGAATTACCATGGACCCCTAGGGAGCTATTTTCCTCTGCTGGCTTAGACTGATACAGTTGTCTCTCTGTATCCACCAACTCAAAAAAAAAAAAAAAGATTCTAAAAATGTCTATACTGAACACATGCAGACTTTATTCTTGTTATTATGCCTTAACAATACAATACAACAGCTATTTGAATGGCATTCCTACTGTACTGGGAATTATAAGTAACTGCTCACAGGGTCTGTGTGAAGACTGCACCGTTTTTTACTATTTCATTTGAAGGATTAAGCATGTATGGATTTGGGGATCCAAGGGGGTCCTGGAGCTGATCCTCAGACAGATATTAGGAAACTCCATCACACATACACTATAGCTAAATCTAAACCTAACAAACTGATGGCTACAGGCAAGATCTTCGGGATGTACGGTCTTCAAGGATGAAGGAATGTCTTCCTAACAGGGAAAGAATGTGTTAAAGTCTGTCTGCCTGGATTAAGGGTCTCCTGGCTTGTGAGATCTGCCAGGAAAATTCTTTCCTTTGTCTCAGCATGCCCCCAGCTGGCAGATGGAGCTTACAATTTGTTTTCAAATATCTTGGCGGGGCTACAGGATCTGGTATTTAAAAGGAAAAGGGGTACATGAAGATTTCCCCTGCCTGCGGTACTCTGAGCAAATAATAATCGTCTGGGGGTGATCTTTGGGCTGTTGCAACACGTGAGGATTAACTATTCAAATAAAATTCCTTCTGTTTGAGAACAAGTAATTCATTCAGGCCCGGTCTTTCTGCTGCAGGCTGAGAGGTCTTTTGCATTTTTTGCATCAATGTTTTCCCACTCTCTCCATCCATCCCCCTCTCTCCCAGGAGACAGAGTGTGTGTGGGGGGGGGGGGGCGGGGCGGTTAGAAATCACAGTCAGGGTACCACTGGCTCCTCTGCTGTATTAGGAATGGTTTCTTGGCAGACCTGTCACAAGTGGGAGAACTCTTCACTCTGAGTTTAAGAAATGTGCCAGATGCTGCCAAGGCTCTGCCCATGCTCCCTAACTCACCCTAGACTGTAGACAGTCCCCTTGCCTAGCAAACTTGCTTCTCTCTGTTTAAAGTTATCAGTGCTCAAATGGGGTAGAACAGCCATGCCACGGAATTAAAACCCTAGAAATGACCATCAATCCTAAGATCCTTGCTTCTCAGAAAGATAGTTCCTTACAAGCTCTCAGTGGATCACCAGGGATGGAGTTACAGGGGTCTATGGCAATAACACATTCATTGCTGTAAGCTGGTTCTCACTTCATCACTTATGATCTTCCTGGACCAGCTCCCAAGCAGGTCATCTAAAATCAAACCCTTGTCTCGGGCTCTACCTTGAGGAAACACATACTAAGTCAGGCAGCCTGTACCATGGTAAGAGATGCCAAAGGCAGGCCAGAGAGGAGGTAGATAGGATGTAGGTTTGTTGGGAGACTGCTTGCCCAGCATGCATGGATACCTGGGCTCACTCTCCAGTACCACGTGGACTGAGTGGGATGCAAGCCTAACACTCAAGAGGTGGAGACAGAAAGGAAGATCAGAGGCTCAAAGGTCATCCTTCGCTACTTAGTCAATTCAAGGCAAGTTTTGGATACAAAAGACCCTATATCTAAAACAAAAATAAATTAAAAAAAAATCAAGTCAGTCTTCTGTGGCATCCGCCACAATATTTGGGGTTGTCCACAACTTCTTTTCTCACTTAAAATTAGTTTTTGTCCTTGGTTGACAGCCAGGATTGGTCCCAGCAGGACAATTTCTGAAGTGCTCCTGGGTACAGACTGAAGTTGTCCACTTGGAAGAGTAACTGGTGGAAGCTGAACTACAATCCTGTCTGGATCTGCCTTTATCCAACAAATTCTGAGCGTGGTGCTGGGTCAGCTGGTGAGCAGATGATATGCTATTTGTTGACTGGTCCATGTTGGCTTACAATTTCACTAGGCTCCGCCCAACAGCTACCTAGCAACAGCTTACCTCACAGCCTGCCAAGTTCTCTCTGTCCTCTCTGCCTCCTTCCGTGCCCTTATAGCTCTGTTTTCCAGCTTCCCCAGGCTTCATTCCCTTCCCTCCATAGTAAATCTACTTTATACTAGACCTGTCTAGTGGTGTGACTCCTCAGGGGAGCACCTCGGCATGAGCTTGCCAAGGTACTCCTGCCGCTGCATTATACCACGTTATAAAACATGACAGTCCACTCACCACTAACCACAGCTGATCATTGCATTATAGCGACAAGGCTCTGATTTGCCCAAAGATTATTTAGGTCTAGCATCCTTGGCAAATGGAAGATCCCTAATTACACTGCCACCTTCTAATGGAAGATGCTGTTGGCTTCTCAGGGCTAGCTCCTAAGGCAACTTGAATCCTTTTCCCAGGACTTTGCATTCCAGAGATCTCATTCTACTGGCTGATTTCTTACTACTATAATAAAATGACAGAGGCAGGCTACTTTATAAAGGATAGAGGCTCACCATTTGGAAAGTGCAAAGGGCTTCTGGTGATGACTTTCTTGCTCACAGAGTCCTGAGGCAGCAAAAACCATTATGTGGAAGGAGACAGAAAGTCCATATGTGGATATGTGCCTCTGCTGGTGCACTCAGACAACATTATCTAATTTAATCACCTCTCAAAGCTCCACCTCTAAGCACTATGGTTAAATTAACATTCCACTCTCTTCAACACATGGTAAATGCTGTACCCAATCTATAGCAATCACCTCCAAAGAACTTGGTGACCATATATATATATATATATATATACATATATATATATATATATAAGAACAGGCATGTATGATTTTGGTTGCATTGGTTTTTATAAACTCATATTCACATGTTATTAAAATAACACATACAAACTCTTATGCAATCTCCACTAAAATTAATTATATGAAACCCTGAAATTCTAGCTCAGACTTGAGAGAAATAAAAGAATGTATCTACAAAAAGACATGTTAAGATTCATACTTTGATTTCAAAATGTAGCACAAAGCAACAGTTATTGAAACAGCATGGTCTGACACAGAGTAGACCATGTAGATTAAATATTTCAGAGTAACCATTAGAACTTAGTGATCCACAGCGTTTCAGAGATCTATAAAAACGAATTCCCAAAGTCATCTGAGATCCCTGGGGACTCTCTTATGTGCAGATATAACCTCAAATCAATACCTATCTCTTGTTCTCTGTCCTGGGACATTCCTGCCATTGTAGGGTGGAGTACCCATGGCCTAAAGTGGGTATTCACTAAAACTGTGGCAATTTGTTTCACTTCCCAGTTCTGAGAGGTTACTGTGCCTGCATCCTTTCCAGTTAGTATACTATCCATGCCTTAAAGTTTTCTTTGGCTCTGCCACTCTTTTAATTATCACAACAGTCACTCCAGAGGCTCATCAAAGCTCTCAGGGAATCTCCAGCTCAGTTCTTTGAGTTCTTCTGGAACCCTTGGGAACAGTGACGGGATCTCTGCTTTTCCGCCTCTGGGTACCACTGGGATCATTGTTGCCTTCCTGTGAGCAGCCTGAGAGGCAACCTTCCCTCAGTGTGTCTCCTGTGCTGCTCATCAGAACTGGCTTGCACTGGTTTGAAGAAGAGCATAGAGCAGTCTGTTCTTGGTTCATCTACTTGAGGAAACAGCCATTGAGAGAAGTGATTGTCAACTTTCCTGACCCCACGTCTCTTAGCCTTTGGCGGCACATGTACAATATACAATTATAGTGCAACCTCACTGATTGCTATGAAGTTTCAGGGAGTTGAGCTATGAAGACATCTGGAACAGGACTTGGCTCATGGGGCGGGGCTTGGGGGGAGAGGGCTTCAGGAATGCCTGTGAGATCATCACTCCTCAAGTTTTATGGTTAAAATGGACTTTAAAAAAAGTTTTGAGATGGCAGAGTACTTGCCTAGCACATGGGAGGACCCAAGTTCCACCTCTAGTACTTAAAAAGAAAGGAGATGAAGGGCTGGAGTGTTGGATCAATGCTCCTGCAGAGGACCTGGGTTCCATCCCCAACACCTACATAGTGGCTTACACCCATTAGTAACCCCAGTCTTAGGGGATCTGCTGAGCTCTTCTGACTTCTCCAAGCACCAGATACCCATGTGGTTCACATACACACATGCAGGCAAAACATTCAAACACATAAAAAATAAATACATCTTTAAAAATTTAAAAAGTAAAAGAAAAGAATCCCCTATAGTCCTAAATTTATATTAAACATATTTGGCTCGACAAGGGTAGCCTCAGAGAGTACTCAAAAAGTGGATCACACTGTTAGGAACTGGAGGCAGGCAGGATGCAGCCTAGCCTAATGCAAACATTGCGGGATTCAGAGCTACATAGAAATGCTTTGCAATTCGTGCTCACTCTCCTGAAACTCAGTCTAGCTATAACACAGGAAAGCAACAAGTCTACCATAAGGACACTGGTTTAAGTGAGAAAGTGTCCTGTCCAGCAGGACATTAAACAGGGGTCTGGGAAGGTCACCTGAAAGACAGCGGGGCGGGGGGAGCAGGCAAAGGCACAAGGAAGTCTCGACCTGTCTATAATCTGATCAGATCGTAATTTTTACTTTTGCACACACAGGTTATATACACAAAAAGGCAGGATGTGGGGAAGGGGATGACACAGGAGAGTAGGTGTTCAGGGGGAGTACAGATCTCTTCCAGAACAGAGTGTCAGCTGGGTGAAGGTTCAGGAGACAGACCACTATGACTCCGCCTATGATTCACTTGTCTTTATCTAAGTTGGTTCTATCCACCAAGGTTACCCATCTACAAGGCCTTATGACTAGGCTTGGCAGCCTTCCACCAAAGCTGTCTGTTTATAATAACTCCCAGCTATCTGTTTTAGTGTTTTTCCACAGAGACCCAAGACTTAGTGCAAGCAGGCATGTATGTCAGGCCTATTGCTGATTTTAGGCCTATGGCTGATTTTAGGCCTTCAGTGTATAAGCAGGGCTGCTCCCGACAAGAAAGTATAGCTGAAGGGCACAGAAAGTTCTAGAACTAGACTACATGGTATGTAGTCTTAGTTTGTATCACTTCTTCATTGAATAACTGAAAGGCTAATCTCTCTGTGGCCTCAATTTTCTTCAGTTGTTTGATTGATAATGGTAGCCTTTTTTTTTTTTTTTTTTAGATTGAACATTTATGTCTGTTTGTTTTTTCTAGTACTGAGGACTGAACCTAGGGCTCAGGCATTCTAGAACTGCTGAACAATGACCTTAGTAATATAACATCTAGGATCAAAAAATAAAAAGCATTTATATTTGAATGTTTTTATTACATAATTATATTATTTTCAATGATGTCACCATGGGCATTTCCACCCAAACCCCAGTCCCCAAAATAATGACTCTGAGACTTAATTATATGTGAACAAATGCTTAGGACATAGGCGAGGGCTTGTTCCCTGACTATCTTGTAACTTAACTAACTCATTTATTGTATTCTCTGAGTACCACATGGCTGGATACCTTTCCTCAGTTTCATGAATCTGTCTCCTCAGACTTCAGGGCAAATCTCTTCTTGTGCCTGACCCTATCCCAAAGTTCCTCTTTCTCTATAGGAACTCCCACCTTTCATTTTCTGCCTCAGCTCATTGGCCAATCAACTTTTTATTGGCAGGTGATGCTTCCATACAGTACACAAGAGAGTCTCCCTGCACATAATGTTAAAAAATATTAGCTAGTGTGATAGTTAATCACAATTACCAACTTAACTGTGTTTGGCATCACTGTGAAAACATATCTCTTGAGTGTGTCTAATGAGAGTGTTTCCAGAATGGTCTGACTGAGGAGGGAAGGCCTACATTGAATGGCACTGCCCATAGGCTAGACACTCAGACTAAATGCAAAGGAACGATGAACAGAGTACCTACATGCATCTCCTCTTTGCTTCCTGGGGACAATGTGACCAACTGTCTCAGCTTTCACCTACATACTTCCTCATGTGACAAACTACATCCCTTCTGTGAGTCAGAATAAACCCTCCTTCCTTCCTCCCTCCCTCTTTCTCTCCTTTCTCCCCTCCCTTTTTCCTTCTCTCCCTCTCTCCCTCCTTCCCTTTTTCCTTCCCTCCCTTCCTTCCTTAAGTTGCTTCTGTTGCTGCAATGAGAAACTAATGTAGTAGTATCAACTAGTATGATAAAAACATAAGCCATAAAAGTGATATGAAACAATTTTAGGTGGGTTTAATTTAGTATAATGTATAATATTAGTTCTCTTATATTTTACTCCAAATCTGAAATAATGTAAGTTCGTGAAATAATGTTTAAGTTAGAACAGTGTCATTTCAAAGCTGACAGATTGAATGAATTGTGTACTTTCACCATATGGCCAGTAATCAGAAATGCTTACCTCCTTCCCTGAGATGAATGTTGAATTATGGAGGCTTTGCATTCTGATGTTTCTTTAGGAACAATGCCCTTTGCATAAACTGCCACCAGCCTGCATATGAAAAGCTCCTGAGCACTGTCTGACATAGAGGGCAGCTTTGTGAACGTCAATTACCATGAACACATAGGCTTCAGTAATACACCAAGTAAATAACTGCAGCTCCCATAAACTTAGTTACGAGCCCCTATCCACCAACTGCAGAGAATCCCTTGGAGAGGAAAGGCAGATGACAGGAGGAGCCTGATATGAGCACCCAGCCTGATGTTAGCATCCCTGTGGGGATCTCTTCCTACAAGCCTCCCACTGGAGTCACCGGATACCAGTTCCGCCTTGCCGTATGCACAGCTTGCCTCTTTGACCATGTTCTGAGAGCTGTGACATTGGTGTGCCTTTTCTTTATCATATGCTATACTGTCTAGTAGAACTCTAGATCTTTGGGACTGTGGTCTAGACGCTAGTAGTGGGTCTCTTGGAGTAGGCCTTAAAGGTTATACAGTTGCTTGTGGTGCTGGCCTGAGCTCTCTGCTTCTTCATCAGCCAACATGTATCTGTGCCTCACACTCACACTGCTGTGAATCCCCATCATGTATTCTCCATCATGATGAACTTAAAATTAAGGAGGCTTAAACTTAAATTTCTCATTTATTGTTGTCACTGTAGGTATTTCATTACCTAGAGGGATGAGAAAAGTAACTAATATGTAATGGGTAAGAATTGGTATATGTGTATATGTGTATATGTGTATATGTGCATATGTATATATGTATATATGTATATATGTATGTATGTATATTTGTATATATATTTCCCCTTTTCCTTAATAAAGGGCCTGCCTGATACTTCTGGTCTGCTCTTCTCTGGCCATACAGATCAAGATGGACAAGCCTCAAGAAGAGAGTAACCATGACTTTTGTAAGAACTTGACAATTAGTCAATGATAAATATCAAGGGGAGGAAAAATATTCATGATATGAACTCAGAATACTTATAGCACTCCTATTAAGGAGAGAATGTATACAAAGAAAGAATGTATATACAAGTTTTTAGGATGTATTATTATGGTTGCATATTACTATGCGACATAATGCTCAAACTTACTGGCATAATCTCTAGGTACCATTTTACTACTGTTCACTGTTTCTGTGGGTTGAAAATCCAAGAATGCACTTTTCATCGAACTTACACGTAAACAGATGGGTAGATCATCTACATATGGTGAGGAATCTCTTTCTCTTTCCATATGTTCTGTGTGAACAGGATTTCTGTGCTTTCGTAGGATATGGTATCCTCTGTCCATCATGTTTCTATCATGGCAGCTAAAAGTCTGCAACAGCAGGCATTCCAGTTCCCAAGGCAAGCGCTACATTACTTTTTATGACCTTGCCCTGAAGTCATTTCTGCTGAACTCTGTTGAGTATGAGCGAATTTCAAAATAGTTCAACTTCAAAGGCAAGGGAATTGGAGTTCAGTTGTTGACAGAAGAATAGCAGGGTTTAGAAGATAACAATGAAGTGGCTACATTCAGAAAATACAACCTGTACCCTCCCCCACTCTGCGTGTGTGTGTGTACACATGTATGTATGAATTAGTAATTTCCTTTATTTTATAATACTGTGAAAGTATCTACAGAAAAGTAAATGAGCATGGTCAGTACAAATGACTTGACTACTAAGATAAATGGAAGTTGTAGCTGGTGAGATGGCTCAGAGGAGGAAAGGGGCTTGCTACCAGGCCCAAAGACCCAAGGTCAACTCCTAGAGCCCATGTGATCGAAGGAGAGAACTCCTATAAGTTTTTGACCTCTACATTGGCTATTTGGCACATAAACACACAGAAACAGACAGACAGACAGACAGACAGACAGACAGACACACACTTACGTTTGCACGCACACACATGCATACACTGTACTAGGTCAGTAGCTGTTTGAAGTTGATACCCTCAGCCACTGCCAGTGGGCCTCCTGTATTTTCCAGCCAGCTAGAGTGAATGCTTGTGCATTCTTAGATGAGAGAGTGTTGGCTAATGACTATCAGCAGCTCCGGAAATGAAGGAAATCAGTGATACAATAAAAACTCTAATTGCTTGGCACTGGTGTTTAGGCCTCATTAGGTAGATCTGTAACAGCTTCAAGAGAAATAAACTCCTGCGTCAATAGATAACAAGGCACGAAATAGGCTATTTCCTTCCTGAAAGGTATGAAAGCTTCCCATGGCCTGATCTACTCGCTTAGTAGATTATTTTCTGTCATCTCAGTTAATTGAATTTTATCCCTTGCTCTTAAAATGCTTTCCTTCAAAATAAGGCTACAAAGTTCAGAAAAGTCATATTTGAAATCATGGTCACAGAAGGCAGAAATCATCCTTATCAAGAAAAAAATGTTTCAGGAAGAAGAAGAAGAAGAAGAAAAAAACCCCTCAAACTTTTAGAAGATCACCTTTCTCCCAAGTATGGGGGTTAACTGACATTCAAATAACATCTAGAATACAACCTTGTGCTACAGAACCCAATTTAGAATTTGAGATGTAAAAATTATGTTTTGTTGCATTTATAACCTTCCCTGAGAATCCTGCCAAGATTTTGTTTTTAAATGTTTTTGTCTTAGTTAGGAAGGAAAAAAAATCAGTTCTGGCTCCAATATGAATTTGTTTCTCAATATGCTTTTGGTTTGGATTTTATTCTTAAATGTTTTTGTCTTAGTTAAAAATGGAAAAAAAATCTGATCCAACTCCAGTATGATTTGGATCATACTCCAATATTTCAGACTTATTTTTAATTCTTTGTAAACCTTTCTATCTTTCTAGATTATGCTTAACATGAGAATCTCTCTCTCTCTCTCTCTCTCTCTCTCTCTCTCTCTCTCTCTCTCTCTCTCTCTCTCTCTCACACACACACACACACACACACACACACACACACACACACCTACCTCTGTACTACACAGTTACAGCTGGACCAAATCAACGAGAATGGCTTAAATTTTGATTTAGTTGTTCATCATGCTTACTATGTATTTTTAGATCGTTACTTTCTTAAGATGAGGAAAGCAAATATTTGAAAGTCCCCCTGCCTGCTTGGAATATGTTCTCTAGTTTCACCAAGACCCTTCCATAACAGCCCCTCAGAAGCTCAAAATTGTACTCGGTAGGAGCAAGTGGATATTAACACCTTGGACAATCTCCAAGATGGACTTTGACCAGAAAAAAAAAGTAAAAATCCTTTAAAGCTAGTGTTTTTCTTTCTTTAACGCTTCATCTAATGGTTGTTCCTAAGGCAGGTGATGGCATGCTACAAGGTCCATTGCACTGATTTTACTATAACCCAGACCAGCAACTATGCTGAATCTTTTGGTAGGGACTTGAGCTACCCACTCTTAGGGTAGGTCTCCACACTTCAGTTAACCTACTCTGGATAATTTCTTACAGGCATGCCAGAAGATTGCCTCCTGGGTGATTCTAGATCTGGCCAGGTTGATAATTCAGTGATAACCATTATATTTTAGTTAAACAGAGTATTCGAGTGTTATTGAGATAGCATAGAGGCCAGGGGAACAGGCATTCCTGAATCCTGCCTGGACCACAGTGATTTCTAAAGCTCTAAATTATGAACTGAAAGTCAGTAGTTGTTCTAGGATCATTTAGATTCTCAGTCTCTACTAGGGGCGTTTCAGGGATCTTTGAGGAAGTGGGTATGGGAGGGAATGAAGCCTCAATGAGGCCACACTCTGTCCTGGGTCTGTTACTCTGGCTTGAGTAAATACAAGTCCATTTAGTTACTTGCAGAGCCATGGCTGAAGCAATCTCCTGAAGTAGTGGGTCTTAAACGACCTTGGAGGGTGGACAGATTAGCTCTCCTTATCTCAGCATCAGTCAGGCGGCAGCTGAATTGAAGGTCAATATCTGGGATTCTCCTGCTGGAAGCAGGTGTCTAGAGAGCATAGATTTTCTGCTATGTACACTTGACTCTCCCTTTGTTATTGGCCTACATCAGGCCAATTTCAAGCCCGTCAAAACACATTATTAGAGAAGCCATCCTTGAAGTAAACCCTATATGTGGCACTTCTGGAAGCCAAGGCTGTGCAGGACTCTCTCTCTCTCTCTCTCTCTCTCTCTCTCTCTCTCTCTCTCTCTTCCCACCACCCTTCATCATTCTGATTTTGTTCTTCTTCTCTTTCTCTTTTTCATTCATGATGATAATACATCCTCTCCACCTGCTGGGTAGTGAGGATGCTGCACTGTAGACACAGTTATTTTGTTTTAATTTGTCATTCTTCTCAAAAATCATGGCTGGGTGGCTGAGTACCCTCTGGACTGGGGACCCACTAGGTAGAGTTTACAACTATTGCTACCTATAAAACCAGTGTGGTGGCCACCCTGAATGACCAAAGGGTGCTCAGATATCTGGTCCATTCCTATTGCAGATGTGTCTTAGCTAGAGTCCTATGGCTGTGACTAGATGCCATGACCTCAGCATTATTTGGGGATGTCATACAGTTTCAGAGGTTTAGTCAATTATCACCATGGAGAGAAGCCCGTTGGTACACAGCTAGACATGGTGCTGAAGAGGTAGCTGAGAGTTCTACATCTAGCTTGGCAGGCAGCAGCAAGAGAGAAGGGACCTGGCTTGAGCTTCTGAAACTCCAAAACCCACCCCTAGTAACACACTTCCTCCAACATGACCACACCTACTCCAGTAAGGCCACACCTCCTAATGTTATTTCCCAAGCATTCAAATATATGAGCCTATAAAGCCAATCTTATTTAAAGGACTATAAAGTGCTTCTGTAAGGATACCTTGGGTACCTTGCATGAGGTAAGCATTTAAAACAGGTATAGCATGTTAGCTTACCTAGTGTAGGCAGGCCCCTTCCAAACCACTGAAAGACCGAATAAGATAAAATGTTGTTCTTCCCTGAGCAAGAGAATTTTTCTTGTCCGATAAAGAAGCATCAGCTCTTTACAAGGGTCTTGAGCCTGTCTTACTTAGGCCAAGGGCTGCATCATCCTGAGGTTAAGATCTACAGTTCTGGGCTGTAACTAAACCATTGGCTCTCACAGATCTCTAGATTGCTGATTCATTCTGCTGATGTTGGACTATAGAGTGTTGCCAGTCTCCATAACCTTGTGAGTCAATTCTTTAAAACAAATCTCATATATATGTTCCTCAGTCCCTTTGGTGGTTTGAATGAACATGGCCCCCATAGGCTCATAAGGAGTGGCATTATTAGGAGGTGTGGCCTTGTTAGAATAGGAATGGCCTTTTTGGAGGAAGTATGTCACTGGAGTCAGGCTTTGAGGTTTCAGATCCTCAAGCCAAGCCTAGTGACTTACTGTCTCTTCCTGCTGCCTGCTGTATTTGGGCAAAACTTTAAGATGGACTTTATACAGATGAGCAGAGCTCTTTCTCTGATATTTTCATCATTTTTAGCATCCCACTCCTAGTATTGCAGTCAACCAGACCCAAACTTTGATCTTTGACTCCTCACTTCAGTGTACCATGGTGTGTTTGATCTCTACCTCTCCATTCTGTGATCTTAAAAGATTTTTCAGGTAGACAGGCAAGACATGGAGTTTCTCCTAAGAGCCTACATTCCAATGTGTAGGAACAGTTTTGTCTAGTTTACTAATGGTCTACAGTGAAAGTGCTCATGTGGTATTTCTCCATCATGGTGGAAAGTAGGCATTATCTGGCTGTTGTTCCAATGCTCTGGGATTTGGGAAAAAGCCAGATGTGTCTTCTATGTTCTTTACACTCATTCAGAGGCTGTTGCTACAGGCTGGAGGGGTCTGGGAAGAAGGCCCCTGTACTGTGATGGATTATAACCTTAGAGGGCTGATGGTGTGTGGTGAGGGACTCTGTGCTCACATCTCTCTTATTTGACCAGATGTAGGATAAGATGACTTTCTCTTTTCCTTTATATTCTTTTTTCTCTTCTTTGCACCAAAGCTTCGTGATCCAGCAGACATAGCAAGCTCTTCTCTCTCTCTGACTTCTTTTCCTTCTGTCCACCGCGGCCCACAGGCTGAAATATAAGGATGGATTCACAATTGCCTTCTAGGTCCTGAGACTGAACAATGGGGACCACCACAGAGAGGTGCCAGTTTGGCCTCCAAGGCTGACTCCAAAGGCTTTATCAGCATGATCAGGCCATATGTCCTTGTTAATCCAACATTTGGGTCACAGGGTGAAGGAGAGGACAGAGGCTGGCTAATACCATGGTTTAAGTCCCCTCCCAAGCCATTCTCTGGACTTAATGGCAGGGGAAATTTTGTTATTGAGCAGTAACAGTGGGCATGGTAGAAAACAAAGCAGATTTCAGAAAATACTTCTGGAGAGCACAATGAGTTAATTTTCATACCTCCCAACTTTCTCCTGACAAAAATTAAACTAGAAAGAGTCAGGGTATGTGAGGGGAGACAGATTTCTCATAAGATTCTAGACTGTGATGTTCAACTTTGCAGCTTTTTCTTGAGCCCAAACTATATGTACATTATATTATATATTAATATATCACACACACATATACACACATACAACTGAGGATGTGAGAATAAAATAAAAACATATATATATACATATATATATATATATATATATACACACATACACACAGATATATATATACACACACATACACACACACACACACACACACATAGTTCCAAACGTGAAATTTAAATTTAACTTAATATAATTAAACACCACTCTTAATGTTCATAATATGGTTCTGGGCAGCTGCCTCTTCCAGCTAACAAAAAAATCTGTCTCTTCAAATTAAAAAGATTATCAGGTCTTGGAAGGAACAAATAATCGAGTGAAGGTTTTTAGATACAGTAATTTTTAATTATGTATTCACTCTCCCATGTCCACTGCTCTATTTCAAGTTTACTCATCATTGGATAAAGTGTCTACATTCCAGAGAGACTTTTCTCTGTACTTGAGTTGAGAAAACTAGCCAAAGAGCAGTTGGTGGTTTTACTATGTGCAATGTTTGAATCTTGAAGATTGGGAAATCAGAGGCTCTTGGGAAACATGGGATGGCCAAGCCTTTCCTTCCACAAGAAACATCTGGAGTGGAAATTGCTGGCTTTCCTAGAATTACAGTATGACAGGCTTTGAGCCAGTCATTGAATGTGTAGCAAAACAGTGTTTCTACTGAATCATACCAAGCAGCTTTCTTTTTATTCCTTTCCTCTCCTCTCCTCTCCTCTCCTC
>NW_021604587.1:2246597-2248691 GCF_004785775.1 Grammomys surdaster
CTCCTTTCCTGTCATCTCTCCTGTCATCTCCTCTCCTCCTCTTTCCTTTCCTTTTTCTTTTCTTTTTGAGACAGGTTTTCTCTGTGTAGCCCTGGTTATCCTGGAAGTTGCTCTATAGACCAGGCTAGACTCAAACTCAGAGGTCCATCCTCCTGTCTTTGTCTCTGCCTCCCAAGTGCTGGAGGCCTGCACCATCACTCCCTGTCAATACTGAGCAACTTTCTATCAGAAAGATGATGAATCCTTTTCGGACTTTTGCTCTGTGGTGTGGCAACCTGGGTATCAGTGAGGGTGGATGCTGGCTGCCCAGGACTCCATCATAACTCTGCTAGAGCAGATCTTTGGAGTGCTGAGTGTCAATCTAGCAGAACAGCAGAATGTCTCACAGTAGTTAACTCTTTAAGTCCCAAATATAACAAAATAATTTCTGCCTAGAATGTCAGGAAGGGATGATGGCCCTAAAAACCAAGAAAGGGTGGCAAAAATAAGTGTAGCCTATTGTTCCCTGCTCTCACATTGGCATGGATATGTACAGGTGATATTGGGGGGGGGGGGGAGGAGGTTAAATGATAAACAGAAAAAGTATCTAAAGGACAACAGAGACCCTGGACTCTGAGTTCTGAAGAAGTGAATGAACATAGAAAAAGCTATCTTTACCCAGCATAAAAATCACCCAATTAAGAGGCAAATGATAAAACAATGTCACTTTGATTTAGTAGTATTATAATTTTGATTATACCTTAGTGTGCTTACACACATGGGTGCCACAGAGAGAACACTGGGTTCCTGGAGCTACAGGTATTTGTAAGCTGCTGGACTTGTGTGAGGAGATTGACTGCACTTGGGTCTTACGAAAGAACAGCATGTGCTCTCTTAACTAAGTCATCTTTCCATCCCATGCTAGCACTTTGAAATATCACCTCTGGGTGTGTGTCAACTCAGTTCTTCTGTGTCTGAAATGTCATCTAGGAATTATGAGATCCTTTTGAGACACTAAAAGTATCAGTAACATCAAGACATTGACTGAAAAGTTAGCAGTGTGTATGTCAGTGTGTGTGTGTCTCTGTGTGTGTGTGTGTGTGTGTGTGTGTAGTTCACTCAGTTGATACAGTTACTTGCCTAGCACATACAAAACTCTGAGTTCAATTCCAGCACTACCAAAAGCTTGATATAGGTGTGGTATACCAAAAGCTTGATATAGGTGTGGTATACACCTATAATCCTATAATTTCAGTGTTTGGGAAGTATAGACAAGAGGATACGAAGTTCAAGGTCACCCTTGGCTACATACTGAGTTTGAGGCCAAACCAGAATATATGTGAATCTGTTTCAGAAAGATTGGCTCTGTTTCATTTTTATAAAACAGTGTGTCACTTTGGAGCCAAAGCTGGCCTGGAACTTTAAAGCTCTGGGTGGCGTCTAATGTACAGCAATCCTCTGCCTCAGCCTCCTAAGAGGTTATATTTGTGAAATACTAACATTGGCTGAATAAAAGAATTGATAATGGGGAATTGAGGAGATAGCTATGTACACATAAAAAGCTGGGCTTGATGAGACATACTTGCTTGCAACCCCAGAGCACAACCCCGTAGCATGTGTCAGTGTGTCTTGTAAAGGACATTTTAAATGGATGTACCGTATTTTCTTTGCATGTTCATCTGTTGATTGGCATGGGCTGCTGTCACTTCTAAGTTATTGAGAATAATGCAGTGATGAACACAAATATACAGATGCCTCATCCACACCCTAGCCTCAGTTGTTGCCAGTATATGTTCTAGAGTAAAATTGGTAGATCATGCAGTAGTTCTATTTTTAATGATTTTTTTCAAGGAACTACTTGTATTGTTTTACACAGTAATGTGCCATTTTACAATTGACCAACAGGATGCGAGGCTTTCCATTTCCCCTCATCCATATAATAATTAGTGATATCAGAATGCTCCTCTGGGCCTGTTTGGATATCTTTTCTAGAAAAATATCAGTTCAAGAACTTTGACAAGTTTTTGACTGGATTATTTTAAGCTCTGTCTGTCTGTCTGTCTGTCTGTCTATCTTTCTCCCTCTCCTCCCTCTCCCTCTCCCTCTCCCTCTCCC
>NW_021604587.1:2248791-2254865 GCF_004785775.1 Grammomys surdaster
CTCCCTCTCTCTCTCTCTCTCTCTCTCTCTCTCTCTCTCTCTCTGTGCGCGTGCATGCGTGCGTGCATTTGTGTGTGTGTGTCTGTGTGTGTTGGTTTGAATAAGACTGGCCCCCACAGGCTCATAGATTTGAATACTTGGTCATTAGGGAATGGTGCTATTTAACAGGGATTAGGACTCCTTGTTGGAGGAAGTGTGTTACTGGGGGCAGGCTTTGGGGTTTAAACATGTTCAAGCCAGGCCAATGTCTCTCTCTTCCTGCTTGCAGATCTGGATGTAGAACTCTCAAGCCACGTCTCCAGCACCATGTCTGCCTGCATGCTGCCATGCTTCCCACTGTGATTATAATGGACTGAACCCCTAAATGTAAGTTAGGTCCAATTGAATGTTTTCTTTTATAAGAGTTGCTGTAGTCATGGTGTCTTTTCACAACACTAGACCATTGACAAAGTCTCTCCCACTCCCTCTCTCTCAACAGAGTTTCATTTTGATTGGTCTAGGCTTCCCTTCAGTTGGCTATGTAGATGAAGATGACCTTGAACTTCTAATCTTCTTATTTCTATATCCCAAGTACTCAGGTTGCAGGCATGTGCTGTTATAGCTAGTTTTGTGCAGTGTAGGGGATGGAATCCAGGGCTTTATGTATGCTGGACAAGCATTCTACCATTTGAGCTAAATCCCCAGCTACTAAAGATCTGATGAGGAACCTATTTATGTGTTTGATATAGAAACACTACAGCTGTTTTGAAACAAGTTAGGTTGTTGAGCCACTATGCTACATGACACTAAGATTTTTTTGTGATAAGTTGATTAAGCACACACATATTCTGTAGGGCATGTGAACCGTGTCACCAAGGGACTTGGTATGGAACTCACAAGATAAAATAAGTTCAAATCCCAGAAATCTCAGAACTTGACACCTTCAGGAGTAGAGCTAGCTCCCCCCACCCCCACCCCCATTTCTGTCTCTGCCTCAGGGCACAAACTAATCTCCAACCAGGTGGCCAAAAGAAGTCAGTCATGGCCAGGGAGTGGTGGCACACGCCTTTAATCTCAGCACTTGAGAGGCAGAGGCAGGCAGATTTCTGAGTTCGAGGCCAGCCTGGTCTACAGAGTGAGTTCCAGGACAGCCAGGGCTACACAGAGAAACTCTGTCTTGAAAAAACAAACAAACAAACAAACAAACAAACAAGAAATTAGTCACATACCCAGCATCTGGAATGCCTATCCATGCCAATGAGGCATCTCAGTAGCCTCAGCCTTCAGCCAATGATCCTTCCCCCCAAAATTATATAACCCTTGGTTCACCCTGAATAAAGTGTATGTGTTCAAACCAAGCCCAAATAAGATGTACTAACAAGCTAAGATCTACTCAGAGAGCTACTTCATTAAAAATCAACAGGGAAGGCCTTTGTCTAAAATGGTGGCAACATAATTAGTCTGGGACTCTGCTCTTCCACTCTGCTCTTGAGGGCAGCAGGGTCAGATGTCCCAGAAGGAGAGGCAGACTGGGAACCCCACCCATTCTGAAATCATTCTGGCCTGTCCTTTCTAAAATGCTGAATTGGTGGCGCCCTGACATCCAGAGAGGAGAGGCAGAGCATGGAACCACAATATTCAAATGAGTGAGCCAAGGGAAAAATTAGAACTTCCCAGTTTGTTTGTAAATAATCAGAGTCATTGTGACTTTATTTTGGCATGATAATTGCTGAGCTGTCCTCCCTTACTGTTAGCCTCAGAGAGCGTATTTTGGTTTCAAAATGAAAAGTCAGGGGGAGAAGAGATAGAATACTAAATCCATGAGACTAAGAGCTTGGGTTAGGGAACTGGGGCATTTGTCTGCTGCTCAGTGGATTCCATGGTTTTGTTTTCTGAGCACCACGTTATATAAATAAATGAGGAACACAGACCAGGAACTCAAGAGAGGAAATGTCATACACAGTGATCAGCCAGTCTAGCTCTCGTCTCTGGGATCAGCAACTAGACTTCACAGAAGGACCATGAATGAAAAACCAGGCACCAGGAAGCGCTAGTCAGACAGAGATCTACTGGCATGCAACTAAGAGAGACATACTTAAAATTGACTTAGGACCAAAAGCATAACAGTGATATATTAGGCAATGGTGAAGGCCCATGAAGTATGCTCTGTCTCTCTCTCTGTCTCTCTCTGTCTCTCTCTCTGTCTCTCTCTCTCTCTGTGTGTATGTGTGCATGCATGTGTGTGTGTCTTTGAATATCAATCTGGAAGGGATCATAGTTGTTGAAAGATCCCTGATATAACCACCCATCTTTTGCAGCTTCAGCTGAAAATTCCAGAACAGAATTCCAATCACTATAATCACTTGCCTCTTGATGGGCCAGTCAACTGTGGCTGGGGTAAGTAGGAATAGACTAGCACAACAACCAATGAGACCTTCATGGTTATATTAGAAGAATAGTTTCCTCTGAAGAAGGGACTCTACTTTGTGGAAAGAGAAATAGGTGCAAACACATAAGGAAACAACCTGTCAATTCTGTCACATCGGACATAAGAATAAGAGCCTGTAGGACGCCTAGGGATGTACCAGTATGGATGCAGGTAGGCAGGAGAGATGTGAACATCAAGCATCATCTCATAGAACAAAGCTATGGGATGTCACGGCATTAATGGAGTTTCTGAGCCAGCTACAAGCTTCACTCAGAGATAAGAGGGAATCTGGGGCTAGAGAAGAAAAGGCTTAGATTATATTTGATCTCCCTAAAAGAGATCCTGAAATTTAGTGTAAGAAATTTAATAAGTGATTCTAGTAGGCTTCTGGACCAGCTCAATGTTAGATCATTTGCTGTGGATGCAGGAGAATCGGTTTTCAATCTTCAATGCTGTAAAAAAAAAATCAATAAACTTGGTTTCTAAGAAACTCAGTAAGGGGAGGGGAAATGGACCAATCAGAAGCCAAGACAAGCTATGGTGTCCAGAAAAGATACAGAGGGTAATTCTGGTTCAATACTCTATGAGCTTTGGAGTCAGGGTCATGCCTCAAAGTTGTCGTGCTCAGAGATGGCATGGAGTTTTCACATGTTTTCTGCTCATCTCTCATGAATGAGATACCCCAGGCACGCTCTTTCTCCATGATCTCCAGCAAAGCTTCTCTGATACTCAAGGTTTGTCTGTCTTTGGACAAAGAGAGGTAGAGCCTGGCTGTTGGGAATGAAAGCGTGCACATAAAAATTACAAGAAATTCCAGGGGACGTGGACAGGGCTCTGATGTCACATACTACACTCATGTGTGTGCACAAACACACTCTCACATGTTCAGCTGTCAAAACAAGGAGCAGTGTCATTTCTAATTGAGTTGTGTACCTGGCTAGGGATCGTTAACATGCCTGGTGTAACATGGTCAGCTTGCTACATGGCTAGGTGGACAACCAAGAGCATGAAGAGAGCCACACAAGATACCAAGTTTTAGGAGCATCCCTAACATACCAGTTGATAACTACGCTTTTGGATTGTTTAGCAATATGAAAAATTGTGGGTTAATAGCAAAAGATAATTTTTAAAAAAGTGAACTCACTGTGACTCAGTGCCTAGCTCCTGATGATGGCATTGTCTGGTTGGTTCTTGTGGGCCAGACTGACCCCTAATAGACTCTTGCTAGTATACATTCACGAGGTGTGATGACTGCATAGAAAATGGCTTTATTCACCAGTATGGCAGTCTGGAAGACTGTCAGTTTTTCTCACAGCATCCCACGCTTCAGTAGGATATCTGGAGTTTGTTTACTTGCAGGCACAGCATGAGGCCAGTGAGGACTGCTTTTCATGTCTCGCTTGTGCCATCTCTGAGATAGCCATTGGCCAAAGAAGTCACACAAGACATTCATCTGGGAATGTCTGGAGTCACTACAAAAGGTGCAGAATGGGAGCAGGGATAAGTTGAGATCATTTACACTTCCCTCAGCCATGTCTCCTGGGCACTTGCATCTTATATGCAGGTTTTCAGCCACATTATGCAATCTTCAAAGAAACAGAAAAGGGGAAAGGCCTATGTTCTTTTGCACAAAAAATGCTTTCTTTGAAGCTTTTAAAGTATGTGTGGTATTGAAGAGTTGTAAGCCTTAAAACAAGTTGCCAGAATTTGAGATATGAATGAATAGGTTAAAAAGGAGGTGTAAAAATTGGTTTTGGACATTCCAATCCTTCCAGGTGGATTTTTATATATTTTTAAATATATCTAGATATACCTATATGTTTCATAATTAGCTGAACTGCTCTACTGCCTTTTTAGATACCTCTTTACATTGAGTGTATTTGCTGCATGTGTGTGTGTGTGTATGCATGTGTGCATATGTATTCGTAAAAAATTCCTGACTTCATGGGGGTTTGTTTTGCAACCCTCCTAATGAGTGCTCATGATCCCTGCTCAGTATCTCCCTTCATTTCCAACTTTACCCATATTTCATTTGACATTTGTATTCAGTTATGGGATTAACTGGCTTTGTGATTATAATCTTTTCAAATCTCTTTCTATTTAAAAGAAGGCATGAGTAACATTTGGATTATAACCACATCAGCACTCTATCACCCGCCACTCCCCTCGAGAGCAAGGGGAGTTTTCCAGGCAGCTTTCTCCTCTATACTTGGACTGAGTATGTGAGATCCTTCTTTAGCACACGCAAAGCTCGGATTCCATCCCCTGCACATACACTCCTACACCTAAAGCACAATAACTGACACATTTTTACAAACGTGTGGAAGTAATGGTCAATAACAAAGAGACCCCAAGAAGTTCCCGGTGGTGCTGAGTACAGGCTCTGAGTAGTAATGATCAACCCCTATCCCCCTGTGTGAGCACAAATATTTTCTCTTCAGGGCATAGCAATGTTCTAGTGCCTCTTCCATTCTGAGAGTTTCTGATTACATGCCAAATGTGTTCCTAAAATGCATTTCTTAGGTGAGACTTCTCCCCAGCAAGAACCTTCAAAATCTATCCCTTCCATTTTCTACATGTTGAACAGATTCACCAACTGACTGCAGAGCCTGTATCCAGAAATGAGTGGCATACTCATGGTACCTGTCCTCAGGCTTGGATTCAAAGTCTGCATCCAAATTCATCCTGCCCACCAGGTCAACCTCAGCACTTAGCATTAGAATCTAGGATGGACCCACCTGCAGAGAGACATGGTCAACCAGTGACAAGATGGCTTGACCTACAGCCACAGCAGGCTTCTGCCTGGCTCTGGAAAGGTGGCACACGGCCAAGATGCTGCGGCCAAGATGCTGCGTATACTGCTCAAGGACTAACTTAGGAAGTAGGGAAAGGCCTTGAAGCCAAGAGAGGCCAGGCAAATTTGGACTCTCAGCTAGCTGCTTCCGTAGCAGAAAAGCCTGTGAGCTGGAGGCTGCAGCCTGTGACAGACAGCTCCTTATTTGTAAGTAGTTAATGTTTCTTAGCAAGCACTTCTAAAGGAAATTGGTATGTAATGACGGCACTCACTGGAAAACAGGCCGATTAGAAAATGCACTAACTTATCTAGTATTCATTTGAAAAGTAAATGGATGCGCGGCAAGGTGAGAGTTCACTACAATTCAAATATTTTCCCTTAACAGGCTGTAGCACTCCTGCCTTAATTCAAGCAGAAACACAAGTATGAATAATCAAACTAGATGACGCTCATCAAGAACCTTTGTGCCTTGCACCATTTCAAATGGTCATTGAAGCTTAATGGCAAAAAATTTACATTCTCCCTTTAATTTGTATTCTGTTCCTTCCTTCTGAGTGATGTGATTGTGGCTTGCTGTTGCCCGCTGTATTATTTTGATGCAAATACTGTGTTGTGTGTGCCTGAGTCCAATTTCCTGGGTTTTGCTGGCAAGAGAAGGGACTGCAAAAATAGTTGAAAATCAGGGTTATTTAAGGAGTTTATAACTACCACTCCTAATAACTGAAACAATACAGTTGATGAGCCGTCTGCTTAGAGACACTCTGATGGTTGTAAGTTAATAGAGCCCCACAAAGGAAGATAAAATCAACAAGAAAACTATTTACTCTTCTGTTTTCTCTACCTTGAATATTAGATTTTGTTTTGATGGCCAAG
>NW_021604587.1:2254965-2324018 GCF_004785775.1 Grammomys surdaster
AGAGAGAGAGAGAGAGATCAGATTCAAGTGAAACTCCCTTTCCTGGGACATACTCACCCGGGGAAAGAAAGCTTTATTGAGATACAGGGGGTTGCCGCCAAAGACAGCAAACATTGAGCCCCAAGGGTGATCCTTGAATGTAATGTATGCACAAACTAATTTATGATACTGTGACTAATTTCCATTTCTTGTGCTTAGAGTTGCCTAGCTAATTACAGAGATGTTTTCTTAACTTTAGTAATTACGTTCTATGCTTTCGACAGGCAATGGAGCAAATGAGCAAGGCCAGATTGCGCAGTACTTGGGAGACAAGCGCGCCCAGGCGAGAGGAGAATATGCGCAAAGCTTGCAGGGCCAGCATCCTTGATCAGAAGCCTCGCCAGCTTTGACCAGCACCCGCAGGCTGCATCGGAAGCATCTGGAGACATATTTGATGGAACACCCCATAATTAGACCGGCTGGCTTAATTAGGAGAAGTTTGTGGGTAGAGGGTTGCTGAGGGGCTGTGCTGGGATCTGAAGATTTGCTGCTTCCTCCCAGGAGGCCTGGGCCACAAAGCTCTACCCGCTGAGCATGCAACGTGTTGGTGTCTGAACATCCAAGACAGCTCTATAGCATCTGTGAACCCAAGGCAGGGGACTGCCCCCTGCAACAGAAACAACAGCAGTCTTGTTCACTCCCCCACCCCTTAGATATAACAGGAGGAACACTCGGGTGCTCAGATGTGATCACTTCCTGCAAGCCATTCTGGAAGATGTGTTTTGAAACCGTCTTCCGGAGGCTGGTGGCAGGACAGACGATGGTGTTCCTCGTATTCTCAGGAATCCCTCCTGTGACAGAAAATGCATCACCCTAAGGAGCTAAGGGCTCCTTAGCAACAAAGTCTTGATCGTGCAGCCTTACCAGTGAGGGTTTTCCAGGCAATTTAGAAACATGAGGCACTGCCCACAAAATCAGCTCCCAGCAAGGCAGACTGTAGAGCAAGACTACAGGGACAGTGGATATCTGGGAGACATCTGTGCATGATTTTGAAGCAAATATGCACGGGGCAGTTGTAAACCTTTGGATTCTAGATGCTGTGGCTTGAACGTGCACAGAAGGATGAGGGAAGAGTGGGATGGAATCCTTCCATGGCGAGGTCAGCGGTGCATCCTGAACTCCATGTTCACCGGCTCTGCCTCTGCTCATGTTCCTAGAAGTGGCTCTTTTTCTACTCACACAGGATAAGGAAGAAAGAAGTGTGTGTGTGTGTGCATGTGCGTGTGCGTGTGTGTAGGGTTTGCTTCCCCTCAGGTCAGCAATTTTTGCTTCTGGGATATGCATGCTAGCATGCTATCAGTAAACAGGAGCAGGCTTCAATAATCTGTCCCCACTTTACCAAATTAAAATAATTTTCCTGCTCTATAGAGATGAGGTGGCTTGTACATCAGGCCATCCAGGGTATGAAAAATGAAATACGTTCCCTAACTATCTCACTAGGTATAAACATTTGATGAAAATGAAACACACTTCAAGCCACTTACGGTATCAATTTTAGTCTGAGCCATCCAGGTAGCCTGCATGGAAACAGGCCATGTGGAGAACCAAGCTGTTGAATTTTTAATGTGCTGTTGAAAAACATTAATGGGCTTTATTGTGAAATCCTAAAAATGGATTTCAAATGGATTTGAACAGAATTTTTTACAAAATGATGAAACCTAAATTCCAGCTACTTACAAGTCAGTCCCTTGTTTTTCTTTTAGACTTTACTTTATCTCTTATCATCTATGTCCCTATGATGTGTGTGCATGTGATGTGTGTGGGTGAGTGTCAGTGTGCTCATGCCAGGTTACGAATGTGGAGATCAGAAGAGAGTGTTTGGCAGTCGATTAGAGGTTTGAACTTAGGTTACGAGAGTCTGTGCTGCAGTGACCTTACCTGCTGAGACATTTTGTCCACCCTTATTCCCATTTAAAAATCTCAATTTGTGTGTTAGATAATCAATGTGTCACAGGACTTTGACTCTAGTAACTAAAAGAAGAAGGGTGGAGAAAGTGTGAGGGAGTGCTGAAAATATTGACAGCTCATCTGGCATCAAAGAAGATCTTTGGGTAAAGAATTTTGTTATGAAAGAAAAGACATCAGGAAAGTCAAGCTTTGGGTAGACTTAGCTCCTGAAATATCTTGTGTCCCAGTCAACCATGACAGGCACATGCCTTATCCTTGGGTGTGGGTACCTCAGAAGAGGCCTCACTGAAAGAAAACCATCTTTTCATCCATTCAAGGGAAGAGGATGTGCCTGCTTCTGTGATGTGGAAGAAAGAAATGCAATAAAAATGTAATTATTTTGACACGTTCTTCTAAAAAGGTGATTATTTATACTTAATGCCAAGTGGTTTAGACTGCCATTATGAAAGAGAAGCCACTGTCCTTGGTCCTTAAACTGTGAACACTCTGAAGAAGGGAAGCCAGACACAATCAGCTGCCTGTGGAGAGAGATCACTCCCAAGCTGGGAGAAGTGGAGATCTTTCCTGCTTGCACCTCCCAGCATTCTCTCTGCATGGACTTTTATTCCATTTTACAAGCCAAGGCTCATTTTTTCCTCATGAAGAGAAAACAGTTGGAAGGTGTGCTTTCCCTGCTAAGTAACTTACCTATCCTGCGACACCTTAGTGTGAAATGCCACATACACTGTTCCTCAGAAACAGATTCTGGATGAGAGCTTGACACTTGAGTCATCACCATGCTTCCAGACCAGAGAGCAGTGATGGGTGCCCGAAAATCATCCTTGAAGTTTCTCATTCAGGGGAGAAGTTCGTCTATTTCTGTCCCATCCCATTTTGTCTTGGTTTGACGCTAAGCGATGCAACCCTTTAACACGCCCCCCAATCTCTTCCCTTTCTACTCACTCCATGGTCATAGAGGGGGCTCAGACGGTCTGCTGCAAAATGCCATTTGAGTCACTGATGAATAATTTACATGCACAGCAGGTGGCAGTGAGCTAGTATGTAAAGGTCCTTTGAAGAGGAAGGGGAAAAATATTGCTGCCTTTCTTAGAGAACACTGACCCTGGCAGCAGTCTGTGGGGGAAGCCTTTCCAGAGGGAAGGTAATGTTTTGCAAGTGTCCAGAGGATCTCATGAGCACACTACTGTGGGCCTTGGAGGCTGGAACTGATTTTCAAACACATAACTTGTCCTTTCACTACCCCAAAAGTGAAGGAGTCCGACTCTGAGTTACCAGCTGTAGCCAGAAGCCTACAACACAAGGATTCTAGTGACTCGCAGCTTCACTGGGCTTCACATCCTAACAGTTGCCTTTCCTTGCTATGTCCACTCTTATCTCCAGGGTACCTAATGAAGTTATTTGAAACTGAAGACAAGCTTTAAGATTCCACTAACCCTGAAGAAGCACACTGATTTCCCTGCAGAGTAACAATTATATCTGGAACAAAAGTGTTCATAGGTGTATATGTATCTGGATTAAGCGAGGCTGCCAGTGTTTTTTAGTATAAATGGAATTTTTTTCTCTTTTCAGGATGGAAGCATAAGAATTGGCTTTTGACAACAGTCAAATTCATGTTTCTCAAAGGAAAAAAAAGCAGAGAAAGAACTAAAGACGCACTTAGCTTTTTATATGAGACTAAGCATCTTGTTCCCCCAGTCTGTCTTAATTTTAGATGCTGACATCATGCATGCATTTTAAATTATTAGGCGGATAATCACTTCCTTATAATAATTTCCACGCTCAGCTACAATAAAAATAGATGTCTTTCAAAGACCTCTTAGTAAAATGTGCTCAGTGTTACGTTCTGTATCATGCAGGTCAATTTAATTCAGCGTGGCTCTCTCTACCCAGCTAAACAATTGCTTTTCAGTCTCTGGAGAGTGTGGTGAATACAGCCAAGAATACCCATCCAGAGACGGCCTTGGACGCTTGTTCATAAAAACTTGACATCTGAAGTCCCACTCTTTATTAATCTCTTGTCAAAGAGTTAGTCAAGATTTCTGGGGGAAAAATGTCAATGTCATATAAATCATTATTAATTATTCAATAATGAATGAGATTAAAATGGAAGAATGGACCATTTCAAAAATGGTCAGGCAAGCATCCCATTCACCAGTGGCCCCTCCCACAAGGGCTTCACCTCACCATCTGCAGTCTGCACGTCTCTGTAGCTGCAGACTGGGACAACTACCGTTGTGCATGACAGTTTACAAAACAGCAGCATAGATGGCCAGTCAGGTGCTTTGGCTTAAGTCTGTTCCTAAAGGTCCCCTAGCTAAAAGCTTGATCCTCAGATATAGAATTGTACTAAGAGGTTGTAGGGGTAGCAGAGAGTGGTTGCATCACAGAGGGTGGTTCTGCCTCTCAAAGGGGCTAATATAGTTCTCTCAGGACCATAATTAATTCTTGAAACAATAGTTTCTTATAATGTGAGACCACTCAAATGTGTTTACCTTTTGTTCCAAGTTTCCTCTCCATGTTCCCACCATGTTTGATGTAGCGAGAGGGCGGGGCAGGGACAGATGGGAAAAACTTACTAGGGGTTAAACAGATAGGTCTACCTGTTTTTTTGACTTTTATTTCCCCAAATTATAAGCTAAATACATCTCTTTTCTCTATTAATTACCCAGAGTCAGATATTTTGTTAGAGAAATATCTTACAAGGTGTCTTAGTTTAGTGATTCTCCAGAAGCAGAGACTCACAAAAGGTTTCCAGCACAAACGGTTTATTTGCAGATGATTGGAGAAAATGCAGGTGGAGAGAAACAGGTGAGAGAAATAATATTTGCAGTAATGGGCAGGTCACTGTATGGCCAGCTGGGCATCAGTGCTGTCGAGGACATGTGATCAATGGTGTGGAACACACTAGGGAGCTGCTCAGACATACGGTAGCTGGATTGTGTAGCTGCCAACTCTCATTCATCAGTGGTGGATGGGTCAAGGCTATAAATCTATCAGAGAAAGCCCCCTGAGAAGTTTCCAGCCTACCTGGGAACCGAGAGCACCAGAAGAAATGGGAAGAACAGCCACAGTTTCTCCAACAAAGCAGACAGAGTATTCAATGACAAGACGCTGTTTAAGGTCCAGGCTCTACCCCGACAACTGATGCCTAGGAGCTAGGAGTGGCCTCCAGGAGCTACCATCCTCAAGCCTGTGCAATTTGAAAGTTAACAGAATTCTTGGAGATGCTTTACTGTTTCCATAGGGGTCTACTGTAGTCTTACATATCATTTAAAAAATGACAATGAATATTTATTATGCTAAATTAAAGCCAGTAATGAAATAGTATAAAGAATACAATCTTAAACCAGGGGCAGGGTCTGTATCTATAATATCAGCACTTATGGGGAGAGATAAAAGGATCAGAGGTTTAAGACTCACCTAGACTACCACAAGCTCCAGGCTGGACTGGGCTATCAAGCAAGATTCTATTGCCACCCACATCAAAAGAAAAACAAACAAACAAACAAACAAGCAACAACAAAACCCAAACACTTCTTGAAACTTTTACTTTATCAGCCTCTCACATCTTTAATGTATTACTTGAAGGACTTCCATCTTGGTGAAGGCTCGCGCATTCCTGCTGCCTGTGGTCCTGTGGTCCTGGGTCTCAGATCATCTCTTCCTCTACAATACGGTGAGTTGGATGAAAGTGGTCACCTGAGCTTGGGTGATCCATCAGAAAAATCTGGCTGAAAATGTTTTATGGCTTGACTTGAAAACATAAGGTAGGGTAACTGCTGTTCCTCCTTCAAGGATCTGAGCCATGGGGCAGAGGAAAAGTCTATGAACAGTGGGGATAGAAGGCAGGAGTCTATAAAGCAGAGTCTCATTAATAGCTGCAAAGAGCATGGAGGAGTCAAGAGCAACCCGAGCACAGGTAGATAAATGATTGGCTCACTAATCGATTGATCAGTATATCTAACTGACCCAAACAGGATGTAAGAGTGCCTAGCATATAGTAGTTCCTTGGTGGACATTTGTTGAGTTGATGGACCAAATCTGTCTGGAAGTTCAAGTGATGGAGGAGCCATGCACATCACATCACAGGAGGCAGCAGGAAAGGGAAGAATCAGAAGCAGAACTCAGGCATGGAAGTCCTCTAATGAAAACACCAATGATATGTCCATCATAATATGATCATAGATTCCAACTTCATGTGATAGGTGTGATGTTTTTTGAATCAACAGGTAAGGAAGAAGATACATGGAGAGATTAGATACCTTTCCTAGGAGAGGACGAAGTTAATACCAGGAAGATCCTGGATACGAACCAGGCTGTCTGTCTCTGCAAAGTGGCCCTTCAATCTTTTACCACTGCTAAAAATTGTGAGTTTCTTTACACCCACGATAAGTTCCAAAATCAATGTGGCCCATCCAGCCTTGGATTATTATTTGACTGCATACTTGTGCTTCCCTGTGCTATATCCCTCTAACAATGTGGTCTTTCTGTCTCCTCAACCAGAGATTGCTTCAATGGGTCTCATTTTTTTTTTTCAACCAAGAAGCAGCATCACAGGAGAGCACTAAGCAGGTTCCCTGTAGCTCCCATCCAGATATTTGGCTTTGGCTTCCTGATAGCACTTCCTAAAGGTATGGTCCTGAAGTCAGAAGGCATTTGTTACATGTATTCTGGGATATTACAGGAACTGAGACATAGAACAGCCTTATACATGTAGATTATCTTTTGCTTCATGTCAGGTTATTCTAATCTCTAGTAGCTCAAAATAATGGCACATTTGTTATGGTTACAAGTCTGCCATTTTAGTAGATGTAATTGTATGTGCTGTGAACCTCCAGTAAGTTCACATTGAAGTCTTTACTGACAGTACTTCAGAATATGATCACGTTTACAGATTTTTAAGAGGCAATCAACTTGAAATGAGGTTATGAAGGTACATCATTAATGACATTAATGTCATTAACCCAACATGACTTATATTCTTATAAAAATAGGAAACTTGAACATATACACAGGTGTTGAGAAGAGACTCAGGGAGAAAACACCACTAACAGTCAAGGATACAAGTCTACACTATATCATTCCCTTTAGAAACTCAGAAGGAATCTACCAAGTAGAAACCCTGGTCTTTGACTTCTAGCCTTGAGAAGCGTTAGGAAATAAATTTCTGATGTTTAAGCTATCTAGTCTGTGGTATTTTGTTACAGCACTGTAGGAAGCAAACAGAGCAGAGGAAGCTCACCCATGCTCTCCACTGCACTGACTTGTCCAAATCAAAGCATGCAGACTGAATTCACTCAAAATCACTCCACACAGGGGAAGCTCCTGCCCAGAGAATGGAGAAAGAGTCCTCTCTCCGTTAGATATTAGCTCTCCTTTCAGCCTTTCCCCCAATATTTTCCTTGGTAGTATCCCAAGTTAGAAAGTATATAGCAGAATTCAACATGTATGAGTGTTTTCCCCAATAGCTGTCCTAATTTATTTCCTATTACTGTGATAAAACACCACAACCAAAAGCATAGTAGGAAGGAAAGAGTTTATTTCAGCTTAGAATTTACAGCCATCACACAGGGAAGGAGCTCAAGGAAAGACTGAAGCAAGAGGCCGTGGAAGATTACTGATCACTGGTTTGCTCAATATGCTTTCTTATAAAGCCCAAGACCACTTGCCCAGAGGTGGTACCTTCCACAGTGGGCTTCCCCCCTACATCAATAATTAATCAAGAAAATGCTGCACAGACTTGCTTATAAGCCATTCTCAAGGAGATATTTTCTCCGTTGAAATTCCCTCTTACCAGATAAGCTTAGCTTGCATCAAGTTGATGGGAACACTGATCACTACACAAGCCCAATTTCTATTTTCTTACCACAGCTGCTCTTTCTGGAGAAATGAGTCCTACTTAATTCTTCCATGTCCATGCCTGAGAATCTCCAGGACATTCATTACTCCTAAAGAAGCACAAAAAGGAACAGTTGCTTGGGCCAGGGACTAGAGAATACACCGTGCTTATTCTAATGGAGAGGAGAATGCCACAAGACAGTGGAAAACATCCCTAGAGAAGCACATGGTGTCTGCATTAAGCAGTGTCTTCACCAAATGGATGTCTGTGGAGAATGAACTTGACGCACGAGAGTGTTGTAGGTCTTCAGCTGACTTCAGATCCACAATTCTTAATTATAAAGTTCTCTTTTACCAGGGTCAAGGTTGACTCAAGTGTCTGAGCACTAGAGCTCTAGGGTAAGACACAGAGAATTGACTACTGAGAGTATTTTATGCGAGCTCTTATGCATCTCTGTGTTCTACAGATCTTCATATCAAACCAACTGATGGTCAGGTACTATGTATTTAGGTCTAGGATGACTGTATCTGTTCTGAACATGCTCAGACCTTTATATTTCCATTATTACCTAAATTATGCAGTATGATGTCTATTTATATTATAGTGCTTGTACTGTATTGGGTATTGTAAATAGTCTAGGAGTGATTTAAGTTATATAGGGAATATATGTATAAGCTATATACAAATAGTACATAGCCTTTTATTCAATATATTTGAATATTCATGAATTTTTTTTATCTATGGGGATTTTGGAACTCATCTCCATGCACAACAAGGAACAAGTTTAATTAAAAAAGAAGAAATGCACATGACATATTTAATTTTTAAGGAATTATTAGCATAGATTAATGTTAGGTACTTTGCTTATTATTGTAACAAATATTTGAGTTAAAACAACTGGATTAGAATGAAAGGCTTACTTTGGCTCATAGTTTTAGGGCATACATTCCATCATGGCGTGGAAGGCCTGACAGGGCACTTGATTGAACTGGCCACATTGCATCCACAGTCAGGCAGCAGGAAGGGATAAATGCCGACGCTCACATTGCTTTCCCCATGTCTCCATTTTGAACAGCTGCTCATGGGTTAATATCTTAGGTAGGGTCTCTCAACCAACTCAGTGCTGACTGAGAACAGGAGCCCTTGGGTTGCTATCTCTCAGATTCAGGGTAGGTCTTAGCTCCTCAGTTAAACCTCTCTGGAAACACCCTCAAAGATGTGTGTCTCCAGGTTGCTCTAAATACTCTGGCTGGCAACAGTGATTGATATGTACTTAGGGCAATGTTTAATGATATAGCATTGCTGATTTTTAGGGTCTCTATAAAAAAATGCTAAAAACAACACAGAGGTGTTAACTTCCAGAAAGAACATTTTATTTAATCTAACCAACTCTGGACTTCCTGAATAAATGGAAAATCAAAATTCACAGATAGCCCAAATTCTGTAAACCACTGGAAAAGTTTTGAGAATGGACAGGTGATAATTACACTTCGGTATGGGTATAGTCAATGTCACTGAACTGTACCCTTGATGCTTAAAATGACAAAATATGTATATTGTATCACAATAAAGTGTTGAAAAATATATCATGTTACTAGTCTCAGCTTCATTGTAGTCTGAATCAGGTTTTTATGTTTTTATAGGCTTCCTGTCGATCTGATCTCAGCGTTGCTCCTCTGTGTAAGGTGCTAATGAGCTGAGGGAGGAAAGGGGAGCAGCTGGGTGGTGGGGGCAGGGTAAGAGTTCCCAGCATCAGGTTTGCTTAATGAGTGTGCTGCCACCAGGGGTCTACTGAAGGTGAGCACCTTCTCTTTTGAGTCTTTTGATCAGCTTGAATTGTAATCAGCTAAGACACACTGTGCTTTCCTGTCAAACAAACCCAAGGTTACTCCTGGAATACACTCCAAAGTAATATGTGGCAAACTCCAATACATGAATCTTGTTTTTGAAAAGCAATGCACACTTTGCCTACTTCTAAAAAAGGAATTTGAGGCAGTGGAAAAAGTTCTGATTGAAGAGACAGGAAAGGGATGCTTATCCTGAGGCCTGAACCTTACTACCCATCCTCAGCCTGCCTGCAGTCTCCTGTGGACAGCATCTGTCAATGCCAATGGGCTTGCTGGCTCTTTGTAAATGAGTATCTGGGAGTGGAGGAATAACGCCTCCAGGAGGCACACCCTATCAATAAGGAACAAGGGTCGGTAGGTGTTGCTGGGAGATGGTTGGTGGGTAAAGCACTGGAAGCACAAATGAGAGAGCAAGAGTTTGGATCCCTGGGACTCACATAAATGCTGGGTGAACGTGGTGATCAGCTTCTGGCTCTGGGGTGTGAGAAGCAGACACAGAAAACCTCTCCAACAAGCTGCCTAGCCAGACTGGTTCCTCTTTCTGGGAATTACTTTGGTATCACAGGGCCCAGCTGGCTCCTTCTGGAATTTACAATCCTGGATGCTCTCCCTGCTAAGAGACATGAGTTATTCAAAGGCTTGAGCCTGTCTTGGGTCCAAAAAGCGTTCCTCAAGGGATGAAAGAGTTTATAAGGGCTCTGAAGCAAAACTAAACAAGACAAGACTGCCTTTCCTAGTAAGAATGAGATGGAATGAATCACCTAGAAGGATAAACAGAGGCCATATTTGTTCAGAGTTGTCAGCAGAACCCAAAGGCACTAGCTAGGCTGCTTTTAGTTCCTTAAAAGCATATTAAGTAGATGGAAAGGTGTGACTTGGGAGTTCCTGCCCTGCTTACTTAATACCTGTTAAATTTTCTCAGCCCAGGTAGCAGCAATTTGAGTAAAGCCATCTTCAAACGACCCACACAGTAGCTTTCAACTGACTGCAGCCACATGAGAAACCCAAGGATCCAGCTGACCACCACATTCATAAGTGAAAATAAATCCCTCATTCTCCACTCTCTTCCTCTCCTCCGTCCTCCATCTCCTCCTCTTGCTGTTCTCTTTGTTCCGAGACACTGAAGGTCAAATCCAGGCCTTTGCGTGTGCCAGATAAGCATCCACGGCTAGATAAGCCGAGCTGGACCTCTAGCTCCAAACATTTGTGATTTTTTTTGTTTGTTTGTTTATTTGTAAGTCAACATTTTAGGAAGATTGCCACAGCAGCATTTTAATTTGATGGTGAATGACTGAATAGCCAAGTACAACATAGCACGTGTTCTTATTGTCTACACAGAGCCTGGGGAGGAACTGCTCTTGGGGTCACTGGCTCATCTTCTCAGGAATGTCAAGGCCCCAAGTCAGCATGCTGGGGAACATTTTGGCTTCTCCTCAGCATTCTTCTCAGACAGCAAGATGGCTGCTTCTGATCTGAGCAGCACAGTCTCATACAGAACTCAAAGGTGGCAGAGGGGCTGCTTCCCCATACATCTCTCTCCTTATGACCCTTTAAAACACTCCTTTTGCAGATTGTCTCTGTGAATCTCCTTGGCCATGACTTGTTGTCAGGATGGCTGGACAGTAAGCATCATTATTTTAGTTTCTAATGTATGAGGGCAGCTTTGCCACTATAGGAAAAGGGTGTGGACTGGCTCGTGAACAACACCCACACTGTTCCTTTAAAACCAGTTTCTAGACAACTGAACTTTCCTTGTCAGGCATAAAAGTTTAATTCAGTACCTGACAAGGTACAAAATTTTAACCCTTTGTAGTGAAAGTCTAAGATAATTCCTGTTTTATGTTTCCTGCTGATGAGGCTGTATACCATTCTCCAGAATGGATAATTGCACCCCCTGCCACTCCTGATTTTTTTTCAAGAGTTTCTCTATGCAGCTCTACCTGTCCTGAAACTCACTCTGTAGACCAGGCTGGCCTTGAACTCAGAAATCCACCTGCCTCTGCTCCCAACTGCTGGGATTAAAAACATGAGGTGCCACCACTCCGCTTCCTCCCACTTAAAAAATGATTTTATTTTCTCTTGGCTGGGTATGGTGGCAGGTGGATATCTGTGAGTTGGAGGTCAGCCAGGGGTACATAGTGGGACTCTATCATTAGAAAGTCAAAAGAAAAAGGGTGTGTGTGTGAGGGAGCTGGGTAGACATCGTTGGAGCAGTTAGGAGGTGAGGTGGAAATGATATAAGCAGAGTAATCATGTATGAGATTCTCAAAATGTAAAACATTTTGTTTTATATATAGAATGTATCACTTAAAAGTTACAACTAGGCTGGAGAGATGGCTTAGTGGTTAAGAGCACTGACTGCTCTGCCAGAGGTCCTGAGTTCAATTCCCAGCAACCACATGGTGGCTCACAGCCATCTGTAATGGGATCTGATGCCCTCTTGTAATGTTTGTCTGAAGACAGCTGCAGTGTACTCATATAAATAAAATAAAATTAAAATAAAATAAAATAAATAAAAGCTTCATCTATTGTTAATTCTCTTATTCACTGTGGCTATAGGAGTTAAATCCAAGTCATCTCAAAGCTACGCAAGTGTTTTACCACTGAGCTACATGTCCAGTTTTGGTTTCTACTATTAGAAGATGTTTGACTACCTTCCTTCAGATGTCTTTATAATTTTTTGATGCAGAACTTTCCCTGGCTATAGGATGTGTGTAGGTCTGAGTAAAAATGGCTCCAATAGGTTCATAGATTTGAATGCTTGGTCATTAGGGAGTGGTGCTACTTGACAGGGATGAGGAGGTGTGGCCTTTTTGGAAGAAGTATGGCTGCAGCAGTGGGCTTTGAGGTTTAAAATAGTAAAGCCAGGCGCAGTGTCTCTCTTTTCCTATTGCCTTCGGATCTGGATGTGGAACTCTCAGCTATTTCTCCAGTACCATGTCTGCATCCTCTTTGTCATGCTTCCTGCCATGACAATAATGGACTAAACCTCTAAAACCATAAGCCAGCCCCAATTAAATGTTTTCCTTTTTTAAAGAGTTGCCTTGGTCATGATGTCTCTTCACATTGACTAAGACAGGGTGTTTTGGAGCTCTGCCTCAGATGGAGGTAGTTGTTGAGAGGGGACCTGAGCTGCTTTACTGTTCCCAAAGCACCAGGCTCAAGGTGTCCTTTTATAGAACTTAATTTCAGATCACAATCTTGTATGCTTTTCTCTCTCTTCCATCTTAGAAACCCCTTCCTTTTCCTCTACTCCCTGGGAATGCCTCTTTAAGAAGATACTGGCTTAAGAAGTTTAGTTCAGGGTCTGGGAGAAATTACTCTAAGACAGTTGTTGTCCTTACTTAGAATAGGTGTCTAATTTAAACGTTTTCTGTTTTGTTTTGTTCGTTTGTTTTGAGACACAGTCAGAATGGCCTTGAATATATTGTCCTCCTACCAGAGTCTCCAGAGTACTGGACTGTGGGCAAACACCACCATATTAGGCTTTGTTTTCTAAATTCTGGACACATGTTTTTAAAATCCACTTAACAAAAGAAAATCAAGAGAGAATTTCCTTTTAAGATCATTCAAGATTTTAAAGTATGTAGTAAAACTTAAGGTAGCCCACCCACAATAAAAGAGAGGCCCCCCCAAACAGAACAAAGGGCAGTGTACTTACTCTACTAAGCACCTAGGTATTCTGAGCATCTAAAGAGGATCAGAGTGTCAGATATTGTGTGCTGATGACATGTTAGGAAGATCACTGACCTTTTAAATTTACAGAGCTGCTAAGCTCATGGGAAACCTTCCTCTAGCAGCTCTGTTGGCTGCACCCATCTTACTGGAAACATGAAGAGGGAGCACAAACCTCTGCATCTCAATAGGCATGTATTTGGTTCATGGCAACATCCTTAACCATCTGAGTGTGTTTGTTGCTAGGAGTTCAGCTTCTCATATTATGCACAAGGTAAGACTCAGGAGAAGTGTTCATTAACTTAGCAACAGGCTGGCAGTGAGCTTGCTCTCCCTTTCAGATGCCTATACATGTATGTTCTGTAATTCTCATCCGTCTCTTGTGAACTTCTACTAGGGAGAGGAATGTATGGAAATTATGCTCAGAGAGTCTTGCCGCCTTGGTCATGTTGGTTGGTTATAGCAGTCTCCAGTTGCCAAACACTTGGAATCTCACTTTTGTAGTAGCCTCTGTTGACAGCTCTTAAACCTGAACATTGTTCCAAAAGGCAATTTTCTTGAGACCTTTCTTTGGGATACATTTACAAACTCAGACTGGGATACATCCCTCAACAATGAGACAAATGACCCCCCGGAGTGAACACTTGTACCAGAGCCTCCTAGCTTGTTTTTCTATGAAAGAGTAGGCATTCCCAAGAACAAGACATTCTTTATCCCAGTGATAGCAGAACTCTGCAAAAGACTTTCTGCTTGCTTAAGGGCTGCAAAATTCAGGCTTTACTGGTGGACCTCCTTTCCCCTTCCAAATAGGCTGTGTACTATTCCCCTACACCTTCTATTTTCACCTTTCATAGCAAGTTTTCCCACACATTCTGTCTTCACTGATGCTTGTTTCTTTTGCTTTGGTGGTTCCAGTGAAATCTGGAATTTTAAATTCCGATGTAGTGCATCTGTGTTTATATCTATTCCCTCACAAAGATGCATAATACCTTCCTTAGTGTCTTCTTTATACCAAAGCTCTTTCAACTTAACCATATTTAGAGCTTTGTCCCCTTTGGTATCGTTTAGATTTAGGTTGTGGCTAGGTCCACAGTTTGTCCACCAGCTGTATAAATTCAGTCAATTCATTCAAACCAGGGCTCTTTCTTTTCACTTTTTCAATTTTTTTCTTTGTCGAGCCAGATATAATAATCAGACAGGAGTAGGGGTCTCTAAAGAATCCAAAACAGTCTCCTGAGAATTTTCTGAAATTTAAATGAACACCTGGCAGTTGTTACCTGTGGCTGTTGTGCATGTAAAGACATAGATAATTGCAAACAATAAAGAATAGATTTAAGTAATCAGAAGGTATTGCTGGAGTTTCTGTCCTTTCTATACCACATTCTGCAGCAAGAAGTCATAGTCACATGCACTCCAGCATCCGTCTATCATGGTTCTGGGAGAAATCTACCATCTGCCCTCATCTAACCATGAAAAGTGCTGACTCATCAATAAAAGGAATTCGGTCTCTCCCAACCTCATTGTTACTGATGGGAAAAAACTACTTTCAGAAAAGCTATCAAAATTTACAAAGTCACTACAATTATTGTCTGGTTCAACCAGCAATGCTTGGAAGAATGTCTAAACTATAGAAAGAACCCTATATCCTATATGAACCTTCAGAGAAATGCTAGTGATCCTGGTGGTCTATGTTGCTATTGTACATATAACTCCTTAGGAATGACTGCATGTACTGGGAAATCTTGCCTCATAGCTAACCTCTATGCATTTGGTCTTTGTTCAAAAACACCAGGGGAAAGCAACCTATTCAACAAGCAATTTTGTATACCTTCTTAGTTCTAAAACACCAGGGGAAAGCAACCTATTCAACAAATAATCTTGTACACCTGAATAGTTCTAACAATTGTTAGGACCTGAGGAAGAGTTGAAGATAGAGTTACCCTGCTCCTTGATTTCTAGAAGCCTATGCCCTTGTTATGAGAAAAGTTCACTTGTTACATATGTATACAGACAGTACAATCTATCTAACAAAGACCAGGATACACATTATGAGGGATTTGAAAACACAGAGAAGACAAGTCCCAGTCATTCCCAACTGCTATAGTGTCTGTAGTATATACCATGGAACCTTGGGTATCTGGTCTAGGTTCTCCGACTGTGTTCTGCTCAAATGGGAACTCAAGCTGATAGAGATGCTGACTTATTTGGATCACATGGCTTGTAGGCATGTTACAGCAGATGAGGGAGAAGACCTGAGCTGACCATTTTCCTTGGAATTTATTTTCACTGATGCTTGTCCAGTGAAAGGATCCACACGGCTTCTGTTCACATTTGCTTGGTCTAAGTTATAGAGGTTGGAAAATGCAGGGGATTGCATGGTCATGTAGAGTGTTCTGCTTCAAAACTAAGACTCATGAGGTCCTACAGTGTCACTGCTTCAGAGTAGCCACTTACCATAGTAACTCAATGTGGCAAGGGGTGTACGGGAAAAGAGCAACTTGATTGTGCCTTGAAGAAACAGGAGGCTTTAAACTGGAAGAAATGGCTGGAAGGAAAGGAGCAAAATCCATCAAAAGATGCTTTGGGAAAAAAAGAGTGGAGAGAAAAGGACAGAACAGAAAGAATGTAGTCCTCTGGAAATATCAGGGCTGGTTATCAGGTTGGGGTCAGGTCATATCATGAAGACTAGAGAAAAGGACAGAACAGAAAGAATGTAGTCCTCTGGAAATATCAGGGCTGGTTATCAGGTTGGGGTCAGGTCATATCATGAAGACTTTTCACCCCATAGACAAGTATAGTATTTGCTTGTGGATGATGGGAGCCTCTTGGTGAATTTTACTCAGGGAAACAGTATCACAATCACCATTCTTCTGGGAGTCACTGTTCACTGTACCTAGCATATATCAGGCACCCCTCTGCTTTATGTATACTCTCTAATTTGTCCTTGTAATGATCTTTGGGAAGGCACGTGTCTTATGTCTACCACACAGATGAGGAAGTGGAAGTTCTGAGAGGTTAAAGAACATTTCCAAGTTTGTACAGGTACCGCGTGCCAAAGAAAGGCCTACGACCTCAAACCCAATTTTAAACTGCATGGATTTTTTACTTTTAGCATATTAAAAACAAAAACACTATTCTGGTTCCATGTTTAATAGAGACCAAGAGTACCAAATGAGATTAAAATGTGTACACCACCAACTTCTACTGTAAGTGAGCGAACACTAACTTAATGAATGTCATATCTGGACAGATAAGATGAATCACACAGATTGCTATAAGGAACAAATAGAAAAGGTAGAGAGTTAGTTTGAAGACTATTTAATCAACAAGGGGATATCTCCATTTTGCTTTGGAACCAAGCCAAGCGATTTACATTACAGACCCTGGTCCAACTGCACATGACTTTGCCTGCTGAATTATGGCTCCTTTTTGCCCACCTCTTTTTCATGTTAACAGGGAACTTGGGATCTGCCCTCTGGAACGATCAGAGACAGTGAGTTGTATGTTCTGTGGGCTGCTATCCCTCTGGGATGTTATTACCAGAGATTAAAAACGTTTCCCTTGAACTTTATTGTTCAAATAGGGAAGACACATATAAACAGTAGCTGTGAAGGGGAGTCCTTCTCATCTGTGTGGCTTGTATCAGAGAAGCTGCAATTCCGAAGCACCGTGGAAAGAGTTTTGGAGTGTTTGTAGGAGTTTGGGAAGTAGCTTGGAGGCTCCTGATTTTTCTCTCCTGTGCATGTTGTCACAGGCCCTGAAGAGTGTAGCGCAGCAGTAAGCACGCATCCAGTGGATTCTATCACTTTCTTAAATTTCACACACAGTCTTGGCATTTGTGTTCACAGACCAACAATCTGTAAGGGACTACATTGGCCAGACCCTGGAGATGCTAGCACTTTTTCCTTCTGGTTTTCAGTCCTCACCCCAACTCTCCATCAATATAACAGATTTACTTGCCTCTGAATGCTTATGAATGGAATTCTTCATGCACACAGTCTTACCCTTGACTCACTTTATTTGTAGCATGTTTGTGAGACTCATCCAGGTAGTTATAATTCATTCATTCGGCAGACAGCATTCCACCAATTGAACAATTCCTGACCTCTTTGCCCATTCTTCCTGTGATGGGCTATCTTTAGCTCAGCAGTATCATAAAGGCTGTCTCTATGAACAATCTATTCATGTTTTTGGTTAAACACATACCTACATCTACTTTGGAGAAAAACTGCTATGTTCATCTACTTCTGGCTATAGGAGAGGTTGCTGGTTTTCCACAGAGACATTAGAAGCCAACATATGTGGCAGGTCCTAAGTTTCTAAGGTGTATATGTTTTGGTATTCTGTGTAAATATTACTCTCCTAGAAGGTTAAGAGCAGACCTGGAGTAAGGGTGATTTGACTTGGCTGATGTCCTGGGAAAGAGCTACACTGGTCTGCCTACAGCCCCAGCAAATGATGTTGTAGAGTCAGTCACAGTCACGCTTGTAAGCTTCAGCTACCCCTGCCTTCTTGAACACACAGATGTTCTGGGAAATTCTTCAGGAGGTAAATCTGTGCAGACATGATGAGATTAGCCAATAGCAAAGCTCTTGCATGAGTGATCCCTCCTCTTCCCCTCCCTGCTCCTCCCTCCTGCAAAGCCACCACAGAAGGCTCACTATGAAGCTGACTTCCATGTCTCTTTCGTAATAACACAGCATTTCCTCTGCCTGTCCAACAGCCAGAGACTGCTCTCCCGGCGTGCACAGGGCCTGGGTTTGCTTGCCAAGACAGAGCCCGACGAAGCTTCCACATAATCATTTCCAAACATTAAAATGGCCCCATTGTCATTACAGCAGGGAGATTGAATTCGTCTCATCAAAGCGGAGTGTGACAGGTGACTCAATAGGACAGTGCCAAGCGCAGAGGCAAGAAGATTAGCAGGGCACTGATATCATTATTTCCGCCTATCACAGATTCGGCAGGGAGGCAATTGTAATTTCTGGGCTTATTAGTCTACATTCGGAGGGAAAAACCGAGTGATAAAACTCACGGTGACAGCTAGGCATTTGTGCAGCAAGTGCTGTCACCGTGACACTTAGAAAATGCCAATGTGACTACGTCCTCATAATCCTCACTAATAGAGGTTAAAGCCGGGCACAAAGGCGCCCTTATCAGTGATCAGTCCACTAATAACATTTGCATTTTTAAGTTAAATATGGTAAGGAAAAGAGTAAGTAGTTCTTTGCAGCCGGAACAATTAATTTCACACTGGAATTAGAAAACAGAGCTAAAATGTTTCAGGCTCCTTATCTCCTTGATCGCTTGCAAGAATCCTCCAAGGGAAGAGATGACTGAGCGGCGAGCAGTATGGAGAACAATGTCACGGGCGGTATCTACTGCCTGTGAAGCTCGACAGGAGAGCACCACTACTAAACTCCTGAAATTAGATTTCTGCCCCCCTCCAGCTAACACACAAAGCTGTTCAAGGACTTAAAACTAACCAATGCAGTGGAAAATATCTTTGCATGCTTAACATATTCCTGTTTAATGGTTCCTGTTTTGCCAGTCAGAGGTACATTCTATCACGGAATCCAAAATCTGAAGCGTCAAGGTGGTCAGACAGCATAACCATGGCCAACAGACACAGAATGCCCCTGCCCCTGGCTCCGAGAGTCTTCCCAGCCCTCCAGATCTACATGAATCTCCTGTAATGAATATATTTCTCAATGGACATCTTCCCCTTATGGCGTTGGTGATGACAATAAAAGAACCCCGAGATTCTTTTTGTAGACAATACCAGAATGGTATTTTCATAGCTAGACCTTGAAAAAAAAATCACCTACCTTGGGAAAATGCATTAGAATCCCAATTTTATTTTGCTAGAAACATTACAGGTGGCAAGCCGTTACTTCCCTCCCTTTAAATAAGAGACCAATTAAGAAGACTATGTAATTCAATTCTTGAGTGAGTGCCACTGAATTCAATTTGTTTCAGGTCAATGAATATAATGCAAAGTTATTAACAAAAAGGTCAGGAGCTGTGTGGAAAGCATACACACAGGATGGGACACTGGTAATTAGTACACATTTTAAATGTGCGGCTGTGCTGGCATACAGTGGAGACAATCTTAACAGGATTAGATGCTACTAAACTTTTAAGTCTGTGTCCCTGCCATTATAGCAATAAATAAATAAATAAATAAATAAATAAATAAATAAATACTTAAATGAATAAATAAATGTCACAACTTATACTCTTGTTTCCAGCAGTAGAGAGTAAATACAATGATTGCTTAGGAAAGCCATACATATCAATGAATAGCCATAAAAAGGTCTTGGTCAGAGCCATGCCCAAGTCAAGGGTCTATGATTTTAGATTCCAAATTGAGAAGCTGAGTACACTGTCCTAGTATTATAGGGGCCACCTACATGGGCCACCCTTCTAAGTCCAGAAATCTTATTTTCAAATGTGTAAAAGAAGGTCAGCTTGGATAACAGGGCTCGTGTGTGTGTGTGTGTGTGTGTGTGTGTATGTATTTGTGTCCCATTTCTAATAGGCATAGGTAGAAGGCTTCCAAATTTCACAGATACTGTTCAAAGGTCTATGGATGCAAGGCAAAGTCGAGCACAGACTATGTATAGATCACAAGCACAGACAGGCATGGCAGTGACCCTGGACACACACACACACACACATACACACACACATTCATGCACACATACTGTGTGTGCCTCATTGCCACAAAGAGATAGTGCATCTGCCCCAACTAACTGACAGTAGTTTGAAGTCTATACCATGCAGCATGCTCCCATGACTGGATGCACCGAGCCTCTTGTCTGTCTCACTTCTTGCCATCTGCGTCTCCTGACAGCACACCTAAGACACCCTGTGCACTGCAGATTCAGGGTGTTTCTGGGTGACTGGAACAAAGGGGTAAGCAGAATCAGTTAAAGGCAGAGGAAAGACAGGGCTGGCTCCCATCTGTATGTATGTGTGCATGTACTCATGCATGTGCATGTATGTGTATTAACCATACCTGTCTATGTGCCCACACGTATAAACCCTTGCTACACTCTCGTCTAGAGTCTCTCACTCCTGAGCTCCAGAATTTCATTTTCAGTCCACCCTGTATTGAGCATTCTTTCCCCCACTGAAAGCCTCATTCCTCTACTGCTATCCTGATACCTGTTTACTGTGCACTTGCCTGTGCTCTGCATACTTCTGACTCCCACATTTCCATGCTGAAGCCAAATCTCCAGAGCAATGATATTTGGAGGTGAGGTGGGTCCTTTGGAGGGTAATGAATGTCCTCATCACAAGGATAGTACCTTGGTATAAGAGGGCCTGGAGTTCTCCCTATTCATTCTGTCATGTTAGGACATGACTATCCTATAAACCAGGATGCAGTATTCACTAAACCTAAGTATGCCCCAGTTGTGGGTCTCTGGCCTCTAAAACAAAGAAATGAAGTCCTGTTGTTTTAAGTCACCCAGTCTCTGCTATCCTGTTACTGCAGCCTGAGCTGACTCACTTGAAGTCTAGCCTCAAATCTTTTCTGGGAGAATACAGCTAAGCCAGTGGTCAGGATGCACATTGTATAGCATGACCTGGAGAACTAGAAAATTCTAAGCACTTCTGCAGAACAGTATGTCATGTATTTATGTGTTTCGTTTTGGGACAGGGGACAGGGTCTTGTTGCGTAGCTCAGGCAGGCCTAGAACTTGTAATCTTCTTGGTACACTACCTGACTTTCAACCATACTTGCTACAAGCTATGACAATTAAAGAAGCATGGTGACAAACAATAGATAGGTTGACCAACAGGAGAGAAGAAAAAACCCAGGAAAGACCCATAGGTGAATGTCCCAGTGACCCTAAATAAAGGTCCGAGAAACTACAGTGGAAAAAGAATGGCCTCTTCAACACATAGTGTTGGAAAAATGAGGCATCTTCATGGAAAAGAATGGAATTAAATTTTTGTGCTACATACAAAACTCAGCTCAAGATAGAGTAAACATAACGACAGAAACTCAAGGGCCACAGGGCGAACTATAAGACAAGCACTATAAAAGATTGTGCAGTGAATTTTGACTTGACTCCCAAAAGCACAAACATGAAAAGCAGAAAGAGTCTTCATCAAGTAAAAGATATGTTTATAGCAACGGAAAAATAACACTGTGTAAAGACAACTTATAGATTGGAAAGAAAAATAAAGAGACGATATAACATTTTTGTTCAAACTCTATAGGAGACAATCAACTTCGTAATAATAATAATAAACAAAAAGTCACTAGTCTATGGGCATTTCTTGAATGGACATTTCTCAAATAAAGACACTCAAGTGACTAGCAGACATGTGAAAAATATTCTACATAGTTCATCATAAGGGAAATGCAAATTAAAACTACAGGAAGATTTCCCTTAGCCTATTATAATAAATATTGGGGAAAAAAGATGCCAAGAGTTGATAAAGATGCAGAGAAACGGAAACTTCTGTACTCTGTTAGTCAGGGTAGAACTTGTACCCTGATTCATGATAGAAATCTGTACAGAAGATCTTTGAAAAACTAAAAGCACAACTACCATACGATCCAGAAATCATACTTCTGACATTTACCTCAAAGACTTAGCTTTTTATATTGAACAGATTTCTGTCACCAGGTTTATCCAAGTATTAATTAATAATTATAATGTTATAATTGTATAATATGAATGTATGGTATATGTATATCTGTGTATATTATTTATATATTTATATTGTATACATATAAAATTATGCATATGCACATACTACATACACATATTATAGATTATATTATGTATTAGTATCATATCTATTATATCAAATATTATATAATATATACACACATATATATGCTAAAACACCTTTTATCTCTGGACAATATCCAATGCCTATCATCTCATTCCTCTTAAGCTCTCTATTCCATTATTTTATATTCCATATGTATATGTGTGTTTATATTCCATAATCTACATTCCATTTAGATTTCACACACACACAACTTCTATTGGCCAGTGTAAAGATAGTTGACAAAAGAGTATTACACATTTCAAAATTGCTAAGAAGAAAAAATTCAAATGTTGGCAACATACCCAGATGTCATAGCCACATTTCCAATCCTAGCACTCAGGAGACCATGATAGGATGATCCCAAAATTGAGGTTAACCTGGGTGATAAAGTTTTATTAGGATATATTAATTATATATAATGCGTTTTATTATTACCTATTCATGTATGTTATATATTTAATTCCATTCACCCATTACCTTCTTCAGCCCTTTTCCATTTTCACAGATTGCTTTTTTTTTTCTGCCTAGGTAGTTCCCTTCTACATTTGTATCTTTTTACATTTGGTGTAAATGTACGTGTGTGTGCATGTGTGCGTGTGTGTATACACCTGTGTGACTGCACATGACACTGAGTATAAGAAGACAACTGAAAAGAGTTGAGTTTCTTCTTTCGCCATGTGGAATCTAAGGATCACACTCAGGTCCTGAGGCTTGTTGGCAAGTGGTTTCATTTTCTGGACCATCTTACCACCTTCATGTCTTCATAAAAGTATTAATTCCTGTGTATTTTTTTTTTTTTTTTGGTTTTTCGAGACAGGGTTTCTCTGTGTAGTCCTGGCTGTCCTGGAACTTACTCTGTAGACCAGGCTGGTCTTGAACTCAGAAATCCGCCTGCCTCTGCCTCCCAAGTGCTGGGATTAAAGGCGTGTGCCACCACTGCCCGGCTCCTGTGTATTTTATTAATTGGTAGCTATCATAAATGGAATTGTTCTCTTAGGGTTTTGTACTGTTTGTTTCAGAATTTTTGTTTCAGACAGGGGTTCTCTGTGTAAACTTTAGTTTCTTTATTAAAGATAATGCTGTATGACACTACCACCCAGATAGGACACTGTCAACATATCAAAGCATGTTCAAATTTCAACTTAGCGAGCCAATGAATTTTACTGGTGTTCCTTATAGGAATACAGATAAGGAGTTACTTACAGTTGCAGAAATGACTCAAAGACAGCTGCATCACCAAAAGCCCATCCTATCCCAGATGTCAGTTCCCAGAAGCTAGAAACCTGGAGCACTCTGCACAGCTTACAAGCAGCTCAGCAGGTCAGAGGGTATCCTCTCCTGGTGCTTCAGTTGGCCTGAGCCTCTTTCAGGAAGCTGGGCTGGTCTTTGCTTCTTTTAGGTAGTTGGGCTGATCACTGTTTTGTTTTTGTTTTTTTCAAACTGCTTGACTTGTTTTTGCTTCTTCCAGGCTCTTTGGTTGTGTCTTCTTCTTCCATATCATTGGCTCATCTGGAGTCTTCTTTGCAGCTTAGCTTCTCTGAGAGTGACTCTCATCAGCCTTTACTGTTTGTATAATCTTGGGGAGGGAGCAGTCTAGTGAGTCTTGTTAGTTTCAGGGACTTCTTGAAGCTATTTTGAGTTGTTTACTTCCTGTCTTAATGAGCTTCCCTTCGGGATGTTACGTTTCACCTTCTTTAAAACATCATATGTATATACACATACATACATACATACATACATACATACATACATACATACATACATACAAACATATAAAATATGTGTTCATATAATCTGCAAACAATGACAATTTCCTTTTTTAAAATTTCCTTTTTAGGTGTGTTTTTTTCCATCCTCTTGCCTTGTATTTCTTGCAGTGATTTCTAGTTGAATAGAACTTGGCATCTGCATCTTACAGGAAAGACTTGGTTTTCCCAAGGATTATGTGAGATAAGGAAGAGCACATCTGAAGCAAGTCTACTGTTTCAACAAACAACTTAATTTTACATCTCAAGGAATGAGAAGAACAAACCTAGTAGTTATTAAGTGAAGGAAACTATAAAAGTAGAAACAGGCAAACTAGAGATTAGAGGAAAAGCAACTAAGTGTTATTATTATTATTATTAAACATATTTTCTAGATGGTGGTGGCACCTACCCTTAGACCCAGCACTCAGGGAGACAGAAGCAGTTGGATCTTTGTAAGTTTGAGGCCATCCTGGTCTACAAAGCAAGTTTCAGGACAGCCAGGGAAACCCTTTCTCAAGAAAAATATCGTTATTACACCGTGTGTGTGTGTGTGCGTGTGTGTGCGTGTGTGTGCACGCTAGCGTGCGCTTGCAGTCACAAATACAAATGCTTACTATAGCATGTGTGTTGAGGTCAGAGGGTAGTTCTCTCCTTCCACCTTGTAGGATCTAGGAATTAAATTCAAGGTCTTTAGCCTTGGTGACAAGTGCCTTTATCCACTGAACTATCTTGCCAATTTGTGGGGTTTTTGTTGTTGTTTTGTTTTAAAGAAATAGGCTTGGAAAAATCAAGGAAACGACATAGATGTACCACAGTGTAATAAAAGCCAACTATAAGATGCTCACAGCTAACATTATATTTAGTGGTGAAAATTAAACTGCACCTAATAATTAATTGGAAAATGTCAGAGCAAACTTAGCTGGATTGTTTGATTTCTTACTGAGTTTTTAGAGTCCTTCATACGTATGTTTTAGGGTCAAGGCTTCTATTCGGTATATCTCTTCTTGTCTGTGATTTATACTTTCATTATCCTAGCAGTGCCTTTTGTAGAGATGAATTTTATTTCTTCCTGAATCATCTTTGATATTTATCAAAAGAGTCATCACCAAATCTAAGATCACCTAGCCTTTCTCCTATGTCATCTAAGAACTTCGTATTTTGCACTTAGGTCTGCCATCTGTTTTGAATGATTTTTTTGTGAATGATGCAAATTTAATGCCTAGGTTTTAAATTTTAAATAAGAATTCTTTTAAAGGTGGATGTCTGGTTGTACCGTCTTTATTTTATTAAAACCATTACCTTTCTGCACTGAATTTTGTTAATGTTATTCCTTTCTCAGAGAACAACTGGCTATATTCAAAGGGGTTTAATTCTAGTCTTTAATTGGCTCCTGTGCTCGTTAGTTTTTTGTCAACTTGATACAAAGTAGTGTCACTTGGAAAGAGGAACTTCAATGGAAGAATTGCTTCAGTGGACTAGCCTGTGGGCAGGTCTGTGGGGCATTTTCTTGGTTGGTTGTTGATATGGGATGACTCCATTGGAGGAAGTGAGTCTTTGGAGGTGGGACTTGAGGGTTTATAAACCTGGATCTACTTAACTGTTCTCTGCTTCTTGATATTGGAATGTGACCAACTGCCATCCATGCCTGTTCTGCCTTCTGTGCTATAATGGAATGTATTCTTTTCAACTGTAGGCCAAAATAAACTCTCCCTCCATTAAATGTATCTATCAGATATTTGATCACAGCAATGAAACAAGTAATAAATACACATTACTGGTTATATCCCCAAAAGGTTCATCTAAGTCAGCACACTTCCAGAGATAACTGCTTATCTATGTTTATCATCTTACTATTCATAATGACCAAGATATGGAATCAGTCTATATGTTCATCAACAGATGACATATAATGAAAACATGACATATGCATGCAATAGATATTATGCAATCATGAAGAAGAAGAAGATCATGCTGTTTCAGGGAAATGATGGAATTGGCATCATGTTAAGAAAAATACAACAGGCTCAAAAAATCAAATACTGTTAATTTTCTCTTCTATGTTAGATATAGAGCAGAAAGACATGACAATTGATGGGGGGATGATGTCTTAGAGTTTCTCTTGTTGTGAAGGGACCCCATTACCATGGCAACTCTTAATAAGGAAAACATTTTGTTGGTGCTGGCTTACAAGTTTGGAATTAGTCCATTATCATCATGTCAGGAAGCATGGCAGTTGGCAGGCAGACATGGTGCTGGAGAAAGAGCTAAGAGTTCTATATCTGAATCAGCAGGCAGCAGGAGGAGAGAGTGACACTGGGTCTTTGAAACCTCAAAGCCCATTTCCAGTGACACACTTTCCTCAACAAGGCCACAACTACTCCAACCAAAACCACGCCTTCTAATAGTACCACTCCCTGTGAGCCTCTGGGGGTCATGTTTATTCAAACCACCACAGGGGATTATTGGAGAAATATAAGGAGCCTGGAGGAGGGGAAGAGAGGAAACAAAAGACACAGTAGTATGAGATGAATAGAACTAAAATACATTATGCATTTATGAAAGTGGCCTAATGAAGCCCAATACATCATACAATTAATATATGTAATTATCAAAATCTAAATCTAAAAGAGGGTCTTTCAGGTTTCATTACAGTAGGCAATCCTGGGACAGACAAACCTGTGTGGCTGGGGAGCACAGACACTGACTAGCTTGAACTTGAGAGTTAGCTCAGGTCAAGCAGCAATACGAAGAGGGCTGCTGATGCCAGAAAGACCTTAGCTCTCAGTGAGTAAGTCTTTTGATAAGACGATTATATTTGGCCACCCACCTCTGACCAACCTACCTACCTTTCCTCCTCCTTCCCTTCCTCCCTCCTTCCCTTCCTCCCTCCTTCCCTTTCTCCCTTCCTCCCTCCCTCCTTTCTTCTTTATTTCTTCCTTTTTTGACAATTGGTCTACCATGTTATGAGTTGACTGGAACATGGTGATCCAATCCGAATCTTTCTCTGTAAATTTCCAAATTTGAACAACTGACCTCCTTGTGATGATTGGGCTTTATGACATAAATCTTTGAAATGACACAGGACCATATTGTCATCTTAAAAGTTAACAAAGGACCAGGACATAAGCACATAATATACAATATTATATATTTTATATAAATATATTTTAAATTTATATAAACTTTATATAAAATTATATAAAATATATATAAAAATACAAAAGAATAATACAGATGGACAAAGAGTACAAATCCAGGAGGTGAAAAGTCTGCCTGGGAAATGTGTGTGTCCTGTGTCTAGCTGTCCCGAATGGTCTAGGTCCTCTTACAAACCTGAGTGAGGCCTCCCAGGACCCCAGTGATAGAATCCTCTCTGTATTTAAGCCAGTTCTAGATGGATTTCTGTCACACTCAAAACTGTCATAGAAAACAGGTTCAAGAACTCAAAGATGAAGGGAATGATGCTGAGGATGAAGGAGGTCTTCTAATGTGGAATGTTGGATGCACATACTGGGCAGCAGCATCTCTAATTAGTGAGTGCACAGTACCCTGTGGTATATGTTATCAGGGGTTCTTCAGCAGAGGTTTTTAATAACCATCTTAAGAACTAGGGAAAATTCCTTTTTTTGTCTTTTTTTTCCTTTTTTGATAACAGAGAACAGAGTAGCTGTAAAGAAACTAGGCTGACCTGGTGGCTTCAGGTTGCTTCTGACAGTTACTGGCTGTTGCCTCACAGGTCCAGGTTTTCATGAGGTAAAGCCACCTCTAACACTGGGAGCACCCCTTATTGAGCCACCAAGGAGCCAGAAAGGCAATCGGTAGGCACACTGCCTCTTGCCTGAAGCTGCAAGGTCCAGGTCAAAGACTGATGATAATTTTCTCAAGAACAGTTAAAAGGCAATGGTTAAAAGTTGATGGTCTGTAAGTGGGAAACTTCGAAGTTTCTGAGATAGAGCCAAATGAATTTTCACATCAGCTTTAGAGTTTTATTCATAATTCAAGACAACTTCTTATCAACTGAAGGAAAACAGGCACGAGACTTCTTAAAGTAAAATGAAATTCATGGACAGAGGACAGTGCCACAAGCTGCCAACAGCGCTGTTTGTAGAATCCAAATCCTTTAAGCCCTTTTCCAAATCCTAGAGCTATGTTCTGCTGATGTTATTCTTGTTGGGCCCCCATTTCCTGCCATACACAGTGACTGTACTCCAGGAAGTGCCACGGTGTTTAAAGGCTCCTCAAGCCGTTTCTTGCTGTGTTAGGCACCCAGAGAGACAAGTAATAGAAGGCAACATAAGTGTAAAATCACATGGGCTTGCTTGAAACTACTACAGATGGGTAAACTGAGGTTAATTCAAAACAGAAAATTAAAACAAAAAAAAAACATGAACAAACAAACAAGCACATCTTCCCTCAGTGGCTTAGCTGAGAAATAATAGCACGGTCTGAAAATCTAAGCGTGGATGCAGGAGCCTGGTGACCTCTGCAGCCTGTCCTTACTTCACTTTTGGCTTTAACAGTGCTTGGTGTGTGCTAAGCATGTTCTAGTGTCCTGCTTGCCTTGGTGACATTCTCTTCCGTCTTGGAGATTGTCCCCACTTCTCTGGAAGCAATGTCTTGGGGATAGTCTTTGAACAGGAGCTGGTAAAACTTATAAACTCTTCAGTTTGTCTTTCTTTGTTATTGTTTTTTGGGGGTTTTGTTTGTTTGTTGTTTGTTTTTTAGTTGCACACAACCTTTTTATTAATTAAACTATTTTGCAGAATTTCATGAGAACCATATTTCTACCTCTTACAACTCCTCCCATGCTCCACGTCCCTGTTAATCCTTCTGAAATTTGTCATCTTTTCTTAAATTAGTTACACATAAATGCACACATGTACACACATATGTATGTACATGCGTATGTGTATGTATTTACATACACAGTTCTTTTAGTGTTCTCATGTGCATATGTGTTTATGACTGACTGCTTAGGATTTGGTAACCTACCAGGAGGCTCATCCCTAGGGAACATTGATTCTCCCTCTCTCAGCAGCCATCAATTGTCTAGGCTCTTCATCTAGGGGCGGGGCTTTGTGATGTTTACCTTATCCATGCTGACATATCAAGTGGTGTTGTTACTGTGCTGGTGTGTTTAAGTAACCACATTTTTGAGATTCCATAGCTACAGCTTCCTTGTCATACACAGGAGACTTTCTGGCAGCAAATGTCTTGGTCTTCTGTCTCTTACAGTCTTTCTGCCCATCTTCCACTATGTTTTCTGGGCCGTAGGTGTAGGACTTGCATTGATTGGTGAAGCCATCAATTCTAGAGGAGAATCTATTACTGTCACTTTCCTAATCCAGTATTATTTCTAGCAACTTCTGATGTTTTGGAGAAGAGTAGTGAAGTGTGCATTCCGTGTGACTTTTCTCAACTACTCACACCGTTAGCAAGCTTATTAGTAGACACAGCTACTCCTCCATTTGCTGAGTTCTGTACATCTTCACAGAGCAGTTACAGATATTTCTCACAAACGTAATTCCCTAAGTTATCCTTACAGCGTTTGTATTGTATTAGGTGTCTGAAGTCATCTAGAGATGAGTTAAAGTATACTGCAGGATGTTCATGGGCTCTGTGCAAACATACATCATTTTCTAGAAGGAGCCTGAACTCCTGGAGATCCAGTGGAGATCCTGGATCTATGCCCCGTGGATACTGAAGGAGGACTCTGTTTTACTGGATTTTGGTATTGTATAAAATTCTTCACTCTTTCCCTAGAATCTTTTCCCAGATGAATGACCAATACCTAGGTCCTTACACTGGCTCTGTGTTTTGTGGTCTCCAAGACAAGAATATATAACTACTTTCTCATTTTCATTATCATTTCATTTCAGACTTATTTCTGATTCTTAAAAATAAAATCCAGTTGCTCCAAAGGCATTTTTAAAAGCCACACTCTGTTGTTCATTGTTCATTTCCTCCAAATCATCAGTTAAAGTTGTTCCATGCTCACTCTCAAAATTTCTTTGGCTGAGACTTGAATGAACCCCAGTTGGACATCCCATTGGTAACCTGAGAGGAACAGTAGCTGTTTGCTGTGAGCTTGCTTTGTGTTGGCCTTTATTATACAACATATACATTGGTTTTGAATATTCCTGAAAGGTAAAGTTCAACAGCCCTACTTTCCAAATAATGTTTAATCTGATCCAGCCACTAAAGTAGTAGACAGGGATCAGCCGGACACACAGAGACTCAAAATCCATGTTCTTTCAGTGGATCTAGAACTGTTTTCAGTTTCCCCATTTTCTTCTACGAGATTTTCTTGTCTTATATTTTGCTTTCTGCCAACTGAACCACGTCAGCTCTTTCCAGAGTGTCTTAGGGTTTTATTGCTGTGAAAAGACACCATTACCAAGGCAACTAAAGGAAAACGTTTAATTGGGGCTGGCTTACAGTTTGAGAGGTTCAGCCCATTATCCTCTGCCAGGAAGTATGGCAGACACAGTGCTGGAGAAGGAGCTGAGAGGTCTACATCTTGATCCAAAGGCAGCCAGGGGGAGACTATCTTCCACACTGGGTGGAGTCTGAGCACTAGGAGATCTCAAAGCCCACCTATACAGTTGATGTACTTCCTCTAACAAGACAACACCTCCTCCAAAAAGGCCACATCTCTTAATAGTGCCACTCCCTATGATCAAACATTCAAATACATGAATCTGTAGGGCAAAACCTATTCAAACAACCACAAAGAGAATCTAGGTACCAGGGCAAAGGTTCTACCTAGGTCTTGAGGTAGCTACTGATGTAGACCTAAGCTGACAATATAGAACCTAAATAGGGAATGCTATAGAACCCAAGTTGCCTTGTGGTCCCTTATTAGAGTGGAGTTTATGTATATACTAATTCTGTTAGCAAACAGAATTCTGGGTACAATCTACCCCACAGAGCGTCCAGTATGTTCTCATCCCCAACTGATGAGTTATTCTTCCCTGCTCACATGCATCATCAGGATGGGGATCCTCAGCTGCTGGCTGGATTCTCATCTTGACTCCCTGCTGTGAGGATTAAGAGGGATGATAGAAGGGTCCAAGTGAAAGACCTGAAACTGTTCTTCTGTCCCGGCTAAGGTAATCAACCAGAAGAACACATCCCAGGAGAGCCCCGGTCACTTTCAAAGACTTTAAAAGTGATTATCATCCAATTCATTTGTAGGAAACTGCAAAAAAAAAAAAAATGGTCACAGCAAGGCACAACAGACTCAGCCAGATGGCATGGCATAGTTGCAAGCTGAATGCTGATTCTTATTGGAATAAATAAATATTGCCTTTGGAAGCTCATATGTGACCACTGCACCTGTGAACATGCTGGTTTTAATCCCCATCAGAAAAAGGCAGCAAAAGCAGCGTCTATTACAAGGGAAGGACAACAGCAAACATTTCCCCTGGGATACGGAGACTTTCCTATTCTCTGTCACAATATAAATCACCAAAGCTTCGATCTGATGAACTGCACATTACAGATGTTCTTAATATCTTAATTTAAAATGTTTTACAAGAAGGTGTTCAATAATCCTTACAAAGATCTCTAGAGGACCAGTCCATCCACAGAGTCTTCAGAAGTCCAATGATCTGTAGGTATGCAAAGGTATCCTTTCCAGTGAGAAACTCATGCCCTTGCTGCTCACACCTCCTTCCTTCAAGAGAAAGGAATGGAATTTACTGAGTCTTTATGGCTTTTGGGAGAAGCATAAATTGTAGTTGCAAATACTGCTATGAATTCTTTTTTCTCTCAGGAGTCTGGTCTTCAGGAAAGTTTAAAGTAAGCTCATTTTGCTCAGGTCATATAATCATCAGACTTGATGAGTTTAGATGTGCCTATGGTAGATAAAGATGTTGTCTAGAATTTTTTTTAAAAGTCTTCAGAGTAGAGTTTTGGCCCCAATCCTAAGGTTTCCCAAGCAAGACTATGAGACCAGTACCAAGAAACTTCTGTTTCTAATCTTTAATCGCCTGATAACAGAACATTGAGTAGCTATGAAATGTCAATTGCCAGTATGAATGAGGATCCCTGGTTTTAGCATACCCAGTGGGTAGGTTGACAAAGCACAACTCTAATGCACATTGCAAAAGTCTATAGAGACTGGGCCTGAGTAATTCCAGAAGACACATTGTCAAATAAGTAGATGGTCCAGTGCTATGGGTCAGGTATTTGCCCCTAAACTAATGTGCTTGGAACTTAACATCAAAAGTCATGGTAATGCTGTTGGACAGTAACCTTTGGGAATTAATATTAGATGAGGTCTTGTAGGTAGGGACTCTATGACTCATCAGGGGCTTTCTAGTATGAGTGAAATGACTCAAACTAGATACTTGCTTTGTCTTGTCATGTGATCCCTTCCATTGTGTTATTGAATGACAATAAGGCCCTTACCAGATAACCAGCTTCATGTTCTTGGACTTCCCAGACTCTAAACTAAACACAACACATTATTTCTTATTAATAAATCTTAGGGTTTCATTGCTATGAACAGACACCATGACCAAGGCAACTCTTATAAGGACAATATTTTATTGGGGATGGCTTACAGGTTCAGAAGTTCAGTACATTATCATCAAGACTGATGCATGGCAGCATCCAGGCAGGCATGGTGCAGGAAAAGCTAAGAGTTCTACATCTTCATCTGAAGGGTGCTAAAAGAAGTCTCATTTCCAGGCAGCTAGGATGAGGGTATTAAAGTCCATGCCCACAGTAACACACCTACTTCAACAAGACCACACCTACTCCAATAAGGCCACACCTCCTAGTAGTGCCACTCTCTGGGCTGAGTATATGCATACCATCACAAATTCTAGCACCTCACCTCCACTCACTCATTTCCTTCAATAAAGTAGGAATGGGGAGGATACCATCACAGAGGAAGTATATACATGAGATTGATCCATATGGAGAACAGTGTGACAAGTTGGTGCTGACTGAAGTGGCTGTTGCTTTTATGAGAGCTCAACCTTGTGGTGCTCCTGATAAGGCGATAAAGGAAGGACTTCTCAGTGGAAAGAACCAGTGATTGTCTACTTTGTGTTGAGATAGAAGTGAACTAAGAATATGCATCGATTATTTGATAGTGGTGAATGGCCTAGCTGATTGACCAGAGGAAAGAACAAGATTGGATAAAGGAGAGAGCAGTGTGGAGGATGGGTATATGGATTGACCTGTGAACATGATATTTTTGCATCTTATCCCAATGTCCTTTCAAGGCAGGCTCTTACTACTGGATGACTCTTCCCATGAATGTCACCTAACTCTTTACCCTGGAAAATTCAGTGTTCATGATGCGGCTTCCTATGTTGATCAACATAGTAGCACAGATGCAAACTATGTTTGCATCACCTAGCTCCTGCCATGTATTGGTATTTGTCTCATCAATTGAAGAAACCTAGGCATCACCCCTCAGACTCCTAGACTGCAGGCTGGTTTTACCAAACTCCTTCCATCCCCAAAGGGGAAATAATTTGTTCTTACCTAAGTGAACAACACTCTGAACTTAGATTTGCTTCCTTGAACTCAATGCTTCCATATTACTTTCTTAGGGTTAACAGACTATCTGGTTATCTACATGGATCCCTGACCACTGCTACCTCACATAATAGACTGTTTAGCGGGATTCATTCCTATCGACATAAACAGCCAGCCCAATAGAAGGACAGAGTATCCACTGAAGGTTCATGTATCACCAGCCCAGGAATTGAGGTGCTCTTGTCTAGGATACAGTATACTCATTGAGAAAGTACTATAGAGTGCTATGTCTCAGATTCATGAATGAGGAAACCAAGAAACCTTAGGATGAATGATACTCCTTCCTCTCACTCCTAGTTATCTACTTTCAGATGTTGTACTTCCTGTCTTCCTACCATTTTCTCTGTTGATTCAGAGGTTCTGGCTTGCAGAAGGGGTATTTTTTATATACAGTGGGGCAGAAGAACCGGTTTACTGAACTGAAGCCACGAACCTGATTATTTTTGGCTCTTTGTGCTGGTAATCTAAAGGCAATTATCCTAATTACTATGAAGATGTGGATTATGTTGGAACAACTATTAGTGGTTTCATGTCCAGATGTAACTGTAATTGTAGAAGCTGGTTAAGGACAGAACAACCACAGATTTGGTTCCTATGTGGATGAATGTATGTATTGCCCCAAAAACAAGCAACTTAGACTACTTGATGACTAGGGAGTTGAGGGTTAGGGATATTTGATTTAGCAGATCCAAGCAGACCAACAGATGGTCAATATTGGTTCTTTATGCTCTATGCATATTTTCTTTGACTTCTTTTTATTATAACCACTAATATGGTGATCACCTTAGTGTACCATGACAGTGGTATGTTTTAGGGTGAACCTGGGAAAATGAGCATGTGCTAATTCATCAGCATTTCATACAGAAACACTTGACCAATTGGGATAGAAGTCAACTAAGACAGAATGTTCCTTCCTCTGCCCAAGTCTATGGGGCATGTTTTTAAAAAAACATAATGATCCATGTGGTGGTTCTGGCCCATTGTGGGTGGTGTCACCCCTAGGCAGATTTTATAAGAAAGCAGGCTGAGGAAGCCATAGAGAGTAAGGCAGTAAGCAGCATTCCTCTATGGCCTCTATTGCAGTTCTTGCCTCTAGGTCTTGCCTTGAGTTTCTACCCTGATTCCATAATGTACTGTAAACTACAAGATTCAATAAACCCTTTCCTTCCTGAGTTGCTTTTGGTCATGGTGTTTATTCAAACCAATAGAAAACTAATTAGAATACATGGTTTAAGGTAAGGTCAGCTTTAAACTGAGCCTGTTGTCCTAGAGTTGGTCTCTTGCCTTCATGATTGCCCTGGCCCAACTAGAATGTTAGGTCTCCACCAAGGTCAGAGCTTCTAGCCTCTTAACCAGTAGAGGTTTTTTTCTACTCTAACGTTGTCTACTATACCCTGCAAAGGCCATTCGGATGTGATCAAGCTCAGTGTCTTAAAATGCAGAGATTATAATGCAGTGTCTGGATGGGCCTGAAGGAGACAGGACACCAGAGGGGAATAATGAAAGTATCAGGGCCAAGGCTGAAGGAAGGGCAGCCATAGAATGCACATTATCTCCAACATCCAGAAGAGACAAGGGACATATTCCCACTGAAGCGTCTAGAAGAAATCAGTCTAGCTCCCTTGGTGTTTGGTCCTTTAGGACCCTCTTAGAACACCTGACCTGCAGAACTGTCAGGAAACAGATCTTCACTATTGTGAGTCACTGCATTTGTGGTAGCTGGTTCCATCAGCAATGCGACATTTACACTCATGTCAACCATCACTGAGCATCCTGTCGGCATACAACTAGACCTGTGATCAATGCTGAGGTTAATGACCCTCTAAGAAGCTATTATCGTAATTCAAAAATATGTTTGGCATCATGATATTACATTATTAGTGGAGGAATGAGCCCAGTAGAATTACTAGAAAATCGATACGTACGTAATACAGAATTCAAAGAAGTAGTTTTTTAAAAAGGAATTTGTCTCAGCTTTCTTAACTCTGCTATTCATAGGGAAGACAGATTTAATTTACTGAAAAGATAGTATCAGGGTTTCATAACATAGGTTTGTTAACGTCCGCACACAGGTACAGTGATCCTGTGATATCGAGCCATACAAAAGCTCTCTGAAACGCTATCAGATCCTGCTGGAAAAGCAAAGAACCCGTTAACTTGTGCAACAGGCTGGAGTTAGGACGAATTCCAGGCGGAGATGATGACTCTGTGCAGCCAATACAGCAGGTGCTGTGTCGAGTGATTAGATACAATTGCTGTCTCCTCAGAAAGATTCAGGAGCCACGGCTCATCTCAGGGAACCAGAGGGGAGGCAGCCTTTCAGCTGAGCAGGGGCAAGGGAGTCTGTCCACAGCCATTGTTCCCAGTTCAGATAAGTTGCTGAGGCGTGACTGCTCACAAGTGATCGTCACTGACTCAAGTGTCACTGTGGTCTGAGAGGCCTGAAGGAGTCTTGGATCATCGAAATTTCTGCCCTGTCTTCTGTGAACAGATACTGTGAAGACTGAGCCTCGTAGTGTTATTGAAAACACTTGGTCCATGGAGCTGTGAGCTACAGGCTTGCACACCATTTCTGCCATTGTAGTGGGCTTGATGAGGAGGGGCAGTTACAGAAAAAGGAAGAGGTTCTAGAGACTGGGATTCTTAGGGGCACTAGAAGCAAATGGGGTTCTCAAGACATAGCATTTATGAAGAATTGACTCTCCAGGTCAGGACTGGGACTCTGTTCAGTAGACGGCATTTAGGAGCCAGAGGTTTGAGGTCTAAGTCTACAACCTCTGGTGAGTTATGGTAAGTTATCCTCTGGGCCTGGGTGACTCTTTGTAAAGGGCCTAAGAATAGGAGCTATCCAGTGAGGGGCTGGGGAAAAAAATCTACCAGCAGGAATGCAGAACAGTATCTGGTAGATAAGAAATGCTCCAATCGTGTCGCACACACCTTTAATTCCAGCGTCAGAGAAGCAGAGGCAGAGGCTAGTGGATCTCAGTGAGACATAGGCCAGGATGAGTTACACTATGAATTCCAGGAATCCAGTGCTACCCTGTCTCAACAAAAAGCTATATTATTAGTGGTTACCACTGTCATGGAGGCAGCGCCAGAGTATATTTAGATATTAAAACCTGTTATTACTAGGAGACAAACAGAAACAAAAAAACAAGGAAGAAGGTTTTACCAACAGAGGCATGCTTCCCAGGAATGCAAGGAGGAAGAGAAGGGCATGGTCTCTCCTTTCTCAGTGTTTGGAACCCAGTCCCAAATGCCTTCTTGCTGATGATGGGGAACTGCCTTGTTCTTCATCCTTAAGGGGTCTCCTGGCTTCTCCCACCCTTTCTTCTTAGACTCTTAACATGCCTTTATTTGCTAGCCAGCGCTATTGCCTTCTGGGATGTTATCATCCGGGCAGTAGCTGCTCTGGGGCATACACAATGGGAAAACAATCAAGTCTACAGATAAACCAAGACTGCCAACTTTGTACACTCAACAAGTTCTCTCTGGGGACAATTAGGGCCAGAAAATAAATATTGACACATTAGACTATTTCCTCGTTGATTTTCTGTTGATCGTCTGAGCAATCTGATGGGGGCCAAAATTCCACTTTCCTGATAACCGATTCTTGGGCTAATAGAAACAAATAAAGTAAAGGCCTCTGTCCACAATGGGCTGGGCAAGCCCATTGTGCAGAACTGCTAATCGGATTAAACGGACTCTTGGCTCTATTTGCAGCCACCCAAAATCTCCTGAACACTCACTACATCTGAAGGGGACCCATCATGGTGGCTCCTTTGCTGCTGAAATCAAATGAGGAGGTGCAAGCAAACCCTGTCTCTCAGCAAACAAATTATAGAGTTGGGGGAACACACTGGCGAATGCTTGAAATTAAGCAGCCAAACTGAGAAGGTTTTTCTGGCCAGAGAGCTGCGAAAAACAACGCTTGTCCTTCTGAATATATTTTCCCCCTAATTTCCATTTTAAAAATTGGTAATGAACGAGAACAGTAGGCATGTAAACACATCGCTACATGTATGAGAAACCCAGAAGTCTTGCAGAAGACGTTCTTTTCCAGCGTCCTGGGGGGCAATGCATCTTTCTGATTCTGCCAATTTATCTAGAAAATATTACAATTTAATCTATGTTAATAAAAGACCAACAGTGTAACAACGCCTGGGGTTTTATGTGTCTGGCTGGCTTCTATTAGCATTTAAATCTGCGTCCATTACATCAGTCTCTTAAAAATAAACACAAACATTTATGCGAGTGACAACTCGAGTTAGCCTTCGTCAGTCTTAAATAATGTCACTCAACTCGGCATTTGGACCGAAGCCTGTGAATCATGAGGTGTATTTTTGCCTACAGTCTGATAATTTTCAAAGCTATTGGCAACCTGGGAATTTTCCTTCCTTATCACCAGGGCTCAGCTAACTTCACTAAGACTAATCAGGCCGGGAATCATTCATTCAAGGATTGCATGATCATGTTTTTCTTTAGCTGTGACAGCTGCCTCAGCCACATTAGCAATGCAGATCAGCCAGCCTAATAGGTTAATGCAGAACACGCGAAAATTAGGTTTAATCCCCAGTGAAATAATCTAACATTTTCACATTTCTTGATGTTGGGATAGAGACATTGCTTGTGACTCAATTAGGTGTAATGTAGATCAAAGCAAATTTACCTTCTGGCTGAACCTTCCCGGAGTTTAGACAGAAGAATACAGCAAGGGCCCTTTGCTAATTGGTGAATGACTGTCAGAAAAATATTGCATTGGGAACATGTCGGCTGTGAGCAGAATTCTTTGGGCCTACCTAAGGCAGACAACTGATATATTTTGCAGATCTCTGCATACATTGCTTTGATATCCTGGTCAACTTATAGCTCAAAATAGAGGCAAATGCTTTATGTAACAACCCATTCATCCTTTGAGTGAAGGCCCCCCTCCCTCCCTCTCCACACCTTCTTCATGCCCCGTTCAGGAGTATCACAATTGTGTTCTGAATGGGCCTGCATTGTGCAGGAAACAGAAAGAGAACAAGAGGGTGTCTAATGTTTTCATTCTGGCGAATAGCGTATCAAACACACATCTCTTTCAATCATAAAAAGAAGGACACAAAAATTACATGCCCTCAGTTGCCAAATTATTTTTTTGCCTTGACATCTTAATTCTTAATCCTTGTGTGTGGTCAAATCAGTCTACTATAGGCAACCAATCAAGCAATTATTTCTAAATTATATTTGCCCAACTCACATTGATTGGCTATTCTTTTCTTATTGGGTTAGCTCATTAATTCCGAGCAGCTTGCTTATTATGCCTTCCACATCATTTTCCTTCCGAGCCTATCTGCTCCAACCAGCCTGCTGATGTTTCAAGATGCCACGGGGAGGGGGGCAGCCAGCGATCTACGCATTGTCTCCTCTAGCAATTACAATTCACATTGCTGATTAACTTTGATGTGAAAACTAATGAGATAAGACAAGTTATCAAGGCGGGCCTGATCGTCATTCCATTTATACAGCATTTGCCACCGGTGAATGACAAAACCTAATGAAGACATATCTGACAGCAGGCTGAGCCAAGACAGGTTTGGTACTGTCAGCCAGAGCTCTGCCCCCTTCTCATGGTCTATCTGAGACACACTGGAATTAGCTTAATAATGAAAACACTTCATCTAAATGGACACATGTTTACATTAAAATAACTACATGATAAATAGATGGTGGAGATTTTATGCCTTCTTGAGTCTAAACAACAAAGTAAAAATGTGTGCTAGGATTCACTAAATCATTAGGAAAATTCAATTTAAGCTATTACCCGTGTCCTGGAGCATTTCCCTGTTTATGGGTAACAAATGTTGGGTTTTGGAGGGAGGAGAAGGGACTGGATCTGGGAAAAACAGGAATGATTTACTTTGCTAAGATGGTAATAGACAGATAAACAGAAGTACAGAATTGGTGAAGCTAATGAACACTGTCCCCCTGGCAATAACTTTGTGGTGAGGTGACCCGCTGCGATGACAATTCAGGCTGTGCATTTTCATGTGCATTTCTGCTTTTCTGAGCCTCAAAACTGGCAAGCCGCTGGCTCTCGGTCCACTGTGCAGAGCTCAGAAGCCTGCCATGCCTGCATCTGATTATGTTGCAGATGCAAAGCATTTCTCTAGATACATTTGTATGCATTCCTCCCCCCCCAACAAATTAACAAGGAAAGGGCTATTACATTGGAAATGTAAATTTTCTTTTGATACAATTTTTGGGGCTAAGCATTAAATCTTACCAAGAAAGAGAGTTGTCCTTAAATTGATTAAACACAAGGATCATACTTGAGCTTCCCTGAAATTCTCGAGTATTCCTGTGGCTAAACGCAGAGGCTTTTTTTACCCTTTGCCTCCAAAGCATGTAGGTTACATTAGCCCTGTGGATACAAAAGGAAATCAAATGCCGGTTTTTATTTTTTTATTTTTTATTTTTAGACATTAGCTTTTCCAATGAATCATGTTATCATTTGATTAAATGATTTAAAAAATATAAACGGCAAAAGTGTTCACTTTCCTAGAAGAAGCATTTCCTCTTACTGTGTGAATTTGCATTCTGTTTTTTTCATAATAAGCATCATAGCACATTTATTCCATCCAAATAGCATTGTGAAGTTGATATAAAACAGTAAAAATAGATGTTAGCATATCTTTTTTGAAAAAAAATAGGTGGAAAGGTTTTTTTGTTTTGTTTGTTTTCTTTAGGTAAATATGATTTAAATATGGTTTAGAATATTGTAAGGCAACTGTCCACAAATAGTATTTCCAATTATACATTTGGTATTTTTTAAAGGAATACATGAATAACATCAGCATGGACAATAAAGCTAAACCTCTCCTGTTCCTACGGCACCCACCCCCAAGCATCACAAACAGGCAACAAAACGTACATTTATCTTGATGCCATCCAAGAATTCTACTGCATTTGATAAAAGTTAACAGAACGGAGAGCTTTAAACACGAAGAGACAAATGGGTACTTCGGTGAGGGATTAAGTTTGAAAGCTCATCTCAGAATCTACGGTGAATCTTACATATCAGAAGATGCTATAAAAGTACTTGCTTTAGAGCTAAAAGCACAAGTGGGAAGTTGACCCCCAATATGGCTTGATGATGAAGTGCCAAGTTTATAAAATTCCCCTGTAATAAAGAGTCTGCAACACCCACTAAACACTGAAGCAATTGTACTGGAAAACAGGTTTCCAATTTTGACTCAAGTGACAAAATTAAACCCATCTGAAGAAAGGCTGACGAGTTCTTCTTTCGAACCCGCCTCCTTCCCCTCCCCCCCCCCCATACACTGGTTTCTTTTTAGCCCATTTCTCTGTTGAATTCTCTCCTGGTTATGTTTACCACTCAATTCTAATGTTAATTAGAGACATACACATCCGTATTAGTAACCCACGTTTTCATTAGCACAGCCCACCCTGCCAAATGAAAAACCCAGGAGTGTGTCTGCCTGTGAGCCAACAATGCAGAGATGGCTGTGTTATTGAACACGCATATCTTACATTCTTTCCTCCCTGGTGTTAATTTTCCCTTTCTATGTGCTCTTATTATGTTCTCTCTAACACGGGTGGCAGGTTCCTTTTTAGTCTATTTCTTTAATCTATTTTAATAAATAATTACAGGCCGGCTACAGAATTTATTCATTCCAGAGAGCTACCTTCTTCGCATTTTTTTTTTCCAGAAGCGCAGCTCAAGGAGACATGGTGATAACCAGGGAGGCCTGGAATCCCTTCTACACAATGTCATTATGAGCCCCCATTTAAAATGAAAAATGTACATTATACTTAAAAGCAGTGCAAGGTTAGCGCCTCTTCTCAGGGAATGCTTAACAGCAAGCAGCACTGGTTCCATACTCAGGGATGGAGACAGAAGTCAATGAAAGGAAGAGAAATTCACACAAAATATTTTAAAGATATACAAGGCCTAGTCAAAGTCCTATACCCGATGTTTTCTCTACAATAGGGAGTCATTTTCATCCACCAAATTGTTTGAAATTTTCATTCCAGAGCCAATTAATCTACTCTTGGTAGTTCGATACTTGGGGACTTTTTGTTGGTATTATTAAAACCATAAAAAAAGAAAAAAGAGAGAGAGATCTTATCATATTTTTCATTTTTTTTCCACATTGCCTGGAATGAAGAATAATTTCTAATGTTTTGATTTAGATGCTCATGGAATGAAATTCCTTCATCTGCCTTTGTGACCCTCATCCTACAAACAGGTGTGAATAGACTGAGGCTGTAGCTAAATCTATTTATTTATTTATTTATTTATTTATTTATTTATTTTCAAAATACCACCATGGATGTATACACTTGAGTGTGTTCCACCCATAAACTTCACTTCATCAGGGTTAAGCCTTGCCCTTGGCTTATCGATGTACCAGGATAGTCAAATGGGAACTAACTTCAGAGCTTAGCTGCACGGTGGATTTGTAATATTTATCCTTCGTGGAATTGAGAATAAATTTCTTTACTAAGTGCTTGCTTGCTTGCTGGGAGTGTGTTGCCAAACAGTTACCCTGGTATAAATCTTAAAATTTGTTCACTGGGTTTATGTCACATAAAATATTTTGATAATGAGTGGGGAAAGACTTGCTTTCAATATATATATATATTTCAGCCTTGAGTAATGTTTTATTTAACAGAGTTACAGCACACCTTTTGATTCAGAGCTTAAAGTAAATAATATTTGTACATCTGAAACATACTCAAGACAAATGAAAAGCCTCTACATGCTTTTGTGTGGGATGCTGAAGGGCTCTACAGACTTAAAAGGACAACCTCAATTAAGCTCATCTTCATCTGGAAAAAGTGGCAACGGAAAGCTGAATGTATTAGATAATACACACTTGCTGCTCTACAGCGTTCTCGCAGTTTTTTAAAAAAAAAATTAAAGAGAAAAGGAAAAGGGGGAGAAAAGAGAAAAATAGTCTTGATAACCAGCCCAAAGCTAGCTGAGTGTCGCTGGATGCTAATTTTGTTTGAAACTGTTCAACTAACTCTGAATAGATATCCATATTCAACAAAGACGTAATTAATGGCAACGTTTCCTCCAGCCTCAAGACATCATAACAAGCTGCAAAACACAAAAAAGATTTTTATGGGAACTAATTTAAGGACAAAGGGTTGACCTCTCGTGTTTTCATTAAATAACAGGAGGGGAATAGGAGAAGAAGAAGGACGGCGCTCGGTCTCCTTCATTTCAAGCAGCCAATTTCAAAATGCAAATCGCAATCTGCAGATGCTGGAGGCTGATAGAGATATTTTAAAATATCATTTGTTCAATTTAAGGACATCAGACATTTGAATTTTAAATAAAAATCAAAACCAATTTTGGGATTCATTTTTAGTCAGGGAGTGAATGTATTCATGGTACATGGAAGGTCTTTAGGTTAGCTCTGTTTTCAAGTGTCTAAAGCTATTCTTGTAAACCATTAATTTTATATATTATTTCCAAAACCTTTTAATGGAGAAGCTCCATTAAGACACACATTATTCCTCATTATTGGAGCGAGCGAGAAGTGGTGCATTTTGAGTACAGAGCTGAGAAGGATAAAAGCAATCACCCAAATCAGACACCTGATTCATAGATGATTCACACTCAGTGTGTGCGGGACCCTACAGTTTGCTACAGTTGGTACAAAAATAAAGTCTTGGAGGACTGCCTTCTCAAGACCTGTCCTGGGCACAAAGACAGTCAAACACAGCGCCCGCTTTATAATCCAAACCTTTCCTAACTCTATTCTGGTGATCTTTCTTTTTTCTTGTTTGCCCTTCCCTCTCTGGCCATGCTGTTGGTCTGTTCCTGTCCCTTTTAAAACTCATTGAATATACACTTCAAGAAAGCAAGAGTCTTGGGCTAGTGAGAAGGTTCAATGGGGAAAAGTACTTGCCAGATAAGTCTAGTGATCAATCCCTACAACCCAGGTAAACATGGAAGGAAAGAACCGACTTCACAAAGTTGGCATGCACAATCACACACAAGTACACATGCACACACACACATATACACATGCACACACATATGCACGCACACATTAAAACTGGCTTTTTTTCATTAAAAAAAGAAAACATGGTTCTTTAGTTATTCGATGCATTGTCAAATCTTGTTGTTTAGTCTTGAACTGAAAAAATGGTAGCCACAGCAACGGTAGGTCAGAGTTTTCCTAGCAAATGCAGCTTTTAGTAAGCACCCACAGACATTTTGGGCAGAGAATGGTAGCTATTAAATTTTAATTTAAAATCAATTAATAGTAAACAAATGAAAATTCAGGTTTTTTTAGTCATAGTAACCCCATTTCAAATGCTCAGAAGCCATATGGCCTGATGGCTGCCATATTGGACATTGTAAATAGAGAACATTCTCATTACCACAGAAAATTCTACTAGATAGAATTGTTCCAACAATTCTGGCTGAGCATACATTACACACTTAATAACAGTATATACTTAATAAGTTTTTGTTGAAATTGAATTGGAAGGCCTGGAAATAGCTGTTTCCAGGATAAGCCATGTCTGTGACCTTCTTGTCTGTCTCATCTGCTTGGATTGAGGAAGGGGAGCATGGTTAGGCAGAGCGCTCCCAGCATGCTGTCCCGGAGCCTTGTACACATTTCATCAGGGAAGGTAGTTCTGAGCCTCTGGCTTTGCTTTGACTGGCTGAGAACAGAAAAGATCATGCGGTGTATTTTATGAGGTAGGTTAAGGAGACAGCACCAGCCAGTTTTAGTTGGGCTATGAAGGCTCTGAGGGATTAAGGCCCCCATAATGAGAGGATGGTGCACACTGAGACGCCTGTGTTAGAGTTTGCACCTTCTTGCTCAGGCCAGAGGTTTCCTAACAAGTGCAGCTTTGAGAATGCACCCACAGACATTTTGGGAAGAGAATGAATCTTTCACTGAGTCAAATGAAATAATATCATTAAAAATAATCAAGACTGAGGGTGGGGATTGAATGGGTCAGAGGTCAAGAGCACTGTAGCTTTTCCAGAGAACCTGAGTTCAGTTCCCAGCACTCATGTTGGTCAGCTCACAGCTGCCTGTAACTCCAGCTCTAAGGGATCTGATGTCCCTTGGATGTCTTGGGCACAGGCACATATGTGCAAATATGCATGCGTGCATGCTCACACATACACGATTAAAAATAAAAGAAATCTCCTACCCATTAAATGTCACTATTGCTAACACTATTTATTAACACTATTTATTAGCTACATGTGAGTGGCTCACCGTCTTTTCTCATTTAATCCTAACTACTATCCTACTATGGTTTAAAACTGAAATAGCCCCACAGGTTTGCTTTTCAAATGCTTAGTCCCCAGCTGATAGTACTCCTTTTGTCAGGCCTTTGGGAGATGGGGCTAGGTGGAAGAAGGTCACTAAGGGAAGGCCTTTGAGGATTATAACATGCTTCTGATTACGGTGACATGCTGTGCTTCCTGGTCTGCCGTGATGTGAACAGCCACTACCACATGCTGCCTCTGCCACATGCTGCCACCACCATGACCCAAGCTCCTTCATGCTCTCCTCACTGTGATTGACTGAAACTCTCTGAAACCATGAGCTTAGATAAGTCTTTTCTCCCTTAAGTTAGTTCTGTCAGGCTTTTTTCTTTTGTTACTATGAAGCAAAAGTCAAGTCACCAACACACCTGCTCTGCATGCAGATGATGCTCTCTCAAACTTGTATCTGAGGAAGAAGTGCTAAGAAGCAAGGAAGTAATTAATGTACTTTCATTTAGAGTCTAGCTAGTAGATGACCAGTTCCTGGGAACTTGGGCCAGATTTGGGGATACTGTCAGCCATCTTCTGCTTCCTTGGCAAGAGTCTGCTGGCAGATCAACCTGGGTTAATTCTTTACTTTTCCCTTAAGTCATTTTGCCTTTCTTTCCCCTGGTAGGTAAGGAAATTTTATAGCATAATCAGGCCTGCTGATGCATAAAGAAAGACTCAACTGATTTGGTGCTGCCATGTGGAATATTCTCCAGAACTTTAAAGGGCCTGTAGCTTGTGCTGAACAGATTAGGAAGTTAAGAGCACAAGAGAGGAGAAGCCAAGGTGGAAACACATGTATCTTCCAGCTCTCTACCTGCACAGTTCTGCTCCTTACGGCTGGGATAGCATGGGTTGTTATCATGACGGGTAATCATGAGTGGAGATAGGGATACTTGCAACAGGCTTAACTTATATGAACTTACACACTATGCACTCTCCGTGAGCTAGGCTCAGACTGTCCATTTGGCATTATGGCACCACTAAATCAAGATTATTCTGTGTTTGTCTAAACACCCCATGAGGGAAATAGCTATAAAAACAGAAGTCAAAAATGGAGTGGAAGCCCATTTGGAAATACAGCTGAGCTCCGGAGTGTCTTAGCCTGTACTCTTGACCACTAAATTGGCTAAATAGATATAGAAGGAACCATCACAAATGTTATGAACACTTACAATCACATAAACTGAAGATTCTAATAACAATGAAAACAAGGCTTGTGGGAACTTGAGAAGAATGATTCTGTCAACCTGATCTCAGACCCTAGAGATGTTTGCTAGTCATTGGGGTTATTTCCATAGCAAGAAATAGAGAGGCTCAATTATTCTTGAGGATTGGTAAAAGGGAAAAACTGAAAGTTGAACACACGCATATGTCCACACATGTGCCAGGGACATATGTCCACACATGTGCCAGGGGCCTATGTCCACATGTGTTTTATTGGTATATGTTCTAAGCCAAAACTTAGGACACTTGGTCACAACTGGCCAGTAACCATTTTCTAGACTAAGCCTTCGTGTGAGTGACAAGCCAAGAGACATTGAACTTCTAGTGTGTGGGAATGTTTCTTAGAGTAGCTTTTTTCCATTTCTTCCAGAAAATAGAAACACAACAAAACAGTTATATTTCATCTTTTGTCAAAATATAGATACCCTGAGAGTCACAAAACGGAGACTGAAATATTCCTATATTCAGATAGAATTTGTTTTACAAGCAAGAACTATGAACATTCTCATTTGCTATGGAGATCAAATGAGAAGCTATGCTTGCTTCCTCCCTCTCCCCATCTCCATTTCTTCATTGAGACAGGGCCTCATTATGTGACCCTGTCCTGGAGTGCACTATGTAGACCAAGCTGGCCTCAAACTCAGAGATCCACCTGCACCTGCTCCTGCCTCCCCAGGACTTGTGCCAGCAATCCCAGCATGAGAACAGTACTTTCTACATCAAGGCAACCTCAGAAAATTGAGGAAATAGATTTCATATAGTTATTGTCCATTTAGAGATTTATGAAAAGTCAACTTTATTTGTAGTGAACATGTGACCTCATATACAGAGCAATTAACAGAACCTCTACTGAGGAAAAAGATAAATAGGTAGTGTAACTGGTACACACTATAGTAACCCAATGTTGAAATAAAGTGGAAAAAAAATGTAGCCCAAAGCAGATGCTGGGGTCACACATCTGTACCACCATGCCTGGCTCAGAGGCAGCCCTATACTGTGTTTCTGTCCCTTTCTGCTTGGATCTTTATGTTATTCCACACTCTCCATGACTCCCTTCTTCTTCCTACTTTTTGGGAATGTTCTGGGTTATCAATAGGAATCTTAGAGGGGTAAAGAGAATCTTAAAGATACGGACAAGTTTCATTACACCAGATCATAAGCAAGGCATCTACCACAGACAAGGGCATCTCTGAATAGCCATGATGCAGGGACCCTTTGGGCCAAACTGCCCACTCCCTCCCCTCTTTCTTCTCTTCACTATAATCTGTCAACATGTTCAATTATAATTCATCCCCAGTTCTCTGCACTTTTTATGCTTCTTTTACTTTGATGAGTACTATTCTGTAGAGATCTGTGTTTTATTTCTGTTGCTTGTTTGCAGTTTTCCTTCTCTCCTGGGGAATGTGGTAACAGTGGGGACAGACCTCTTTGTGTGGTACATGGATGTTTCCCAGGTATGTAGAACAGTAGCTGTCATATCCTGGATATTTGGTCAGTACCTGTTGAATGAGTAAATAAACACTCCTTAAAACTCGCCATTACTTGTGGAAGGCAAGCCTACCTTGATTTTCTTCTCCACTTTTAAGCCTCACTCCATGCTATTCTTCACTCCCCGGGTACTCTCTTGAATTTGGAAAACCCCACAATTTATGTTCCTGTTTCTTTCTGTCACGTACCATGATCATTGACCTCCCGGCCCCGACAGCCGCCATTTTATTCTTAGTAGACCAATATTAATATATCTGGTTTCTGGCTCAGAAGTGTGTGATCCATCTCCTGGGGCTAGAAAAAGCTCCTGGCTAATAACTAAAATGCTTCAGTTATTAACACCACACACTATTGCTGCATCAGATTGGCTGTAAGCCAAGAACATACTTGCTGCCATGTGGACCAAACTCAAGGTCTGATCTCTTGATTCCCCAGAGTGCAACTTTCTCTCCTATGCCATCCTTTGACTCCATCATAATTATCTCTCTAGTTCACCCCATCACCACTTTTCTACTGCATCTCAATTTCACCTGGTTCTCCCTGTCCCCTAGCATGTCCTCTTCAAAAGCCTTCAAGAATTCAACTTCATTGGAAACTACTCCCATGACACAACCGTCTTCTCCTCAGCCATTCACAGCCCTTCTTGGGTTCTCAAAAAGGCAGGTCCTGGTTAAAATTACGTCACAGGCCAAGTCAGCCTTTGGCTGCCATCCCTTCCTGAGCTCCAACATGATTTTTTTTTTTTTATGTTCTTTTCCTTCCACCACCAGAATTAGCACCTTTAGGGCCTTCCCCTTACAAAAGCCTTTCCATATTAAATGAGGCTGCCATGAAAGGGCTGTGCTGACTTTATCTAGAAAATTCTCTCAGTGCCAGAAGGAGAGAGAGAGAGGCTTTCATGGGGCTTACCTCCTGCATTCCATCACTGTTCCTCATTCGGTCCAGCACTATGGTTCATCTGTGATATGGATGAGCGGACCACTTTCACTCACCACAGTCTCATCAAAAGCAGAGGTTTGAATCTGCAACTACCTGGATCCTGTTGGAGTGCACTGTCAGCATTTATAGGTAGCACATTCTCAAGGGCTCCTTCTAACTCATACTAAGAACCATCACATAGAATTATTTAAGGACTATAGATTTTTCATGTTACACATCTATTTGTCACACACACACATACCATATTCTGTCCACAAGAGGACACACTCTGAATCCCACAAAGATTTGAACCAAATGTGGGATTCAATTTAGCAACAACAGTTCGTTTTCCCAGAATTTTTTTTTAAACATATGAAGCTGTTTAATTAGGTTGCAAGAAATTTAGAACACCAGTTTGTGAGGATACACCCCGTTTGTCAGGGAGAACTGAGATCGCAGGTAGCCCTGGAGCTGAGGAACAGCTTTAATCTTTGGCAAAATCTGCGAGTCCACAGTTTTCTGATGAGCCTTTCACTGCTCTGTAGTCTTCTATTTCTCCTTCTCTGTGTGGAAGATCTCCGCCTCCTGATGCCTGGGCTTGCTCAGCTGCTGCTTCTTGAAGTAAGCATCAATCAGGTGTTTGGGAATTTTGACCTCACTGATATCAACTTTTGTAGTGGTGGCGATAACAAACTTCTGGTGTGTTGTGCACAGAGGAACTCTGTTGATGGCAAGAGGTCCAGTTACGAGTAGCAAGCCACTGCCCAGCTGCTTCAGGAAAACCACTCTCTTGCCCCTGTGGCGCCCGGTGAGGATGGTCAGGACAGTCCCGGGAGTGAGGCTGGAGCGTAGCCTCCTCACGTGCTGACTGAAGGGCTTTTTGCCGTGGCTCAGCAGCTTCCGAGGCACATCTTCGGTAGGATAATACCCAGGCATTTTTCGAAGCTTCACCACCTGGGTGCCACCATTCTTGTCTCCACCAACTGTTTTTGTGACAGTAGCAAGGACCTTCTCCTTCGTCGTCTTCTTTTCAACCTTGGTCTTGGCAGCTGAGTATTTCCTTTTGTACAAGGTCTTTCTGGAATACATAGCTGATCGGGAGTACCTGCCAATTTCTCTTACTAGGACTGGATTTCGGCGGCAATGGGGCTTCCCCTTCCTGGGCTTTTTAACTTTAGGAATTACCCTTTGTGGCTGCACCAGAGGCCTGGGGACTTGAGGCAGCAGCATCACCGCCAGCCTTCTTGGCCGCAGGTTTCTTCTCCTTTGTATCAGGCTTCTCTGCCTTTTCACCTGCCATCTTGTAAGACAAGAAAAAGGACTAAGGCAGCGGCTTTCAGTCTATATGCAATGATGGGAGATCTTTCCCAGAATTTTCAAAAAGGCTACTAGATCGGTTCTGGTCAACCTGTTCTTATCATCCAGTATGGAGACAGGTTCTCCTCCGTGCACGCTTGCCAGTTCCCTTCTGTCTCATGTCGATGGCCCCTGCAGACGTCTCAGGGCAAAGTAAATGAATTATAGACGTGAAGAGAAGAACTGAACACATTCACGCAGAAGTGAAGGAGGCATTATTTGCCTTATGTTGAAGTCTCTTGGTAGGTAGAACGAATAACAAATTCGTTCTTAACTCATCACAGAAAATCTCATACAGGAGAAAATGATTTCCTGTTTTCCAAGCTGAGAAACCTAAACCTAATTTCTCACTGCACACCACGGTTTAGCTTCTCCAGAAAAGCATTTGACTATCTACATACTAGTCCAAACTCACAGTTCAATGTTCCTTCTTAAGTTTTAGAACGTTAAATTTAACATTTAAATTTTGGATGACTTAATATATATTACGTAAGGCAAGATTACTTCTTCAGGTCTACTGTCTTCACTGGGGAAGGCATGTCACTGTCTTGAAGATACATCCAAAGAAAAACTTTGATGTCTATCATCCCTGGGTGTCACAAATAGATAACACAATTTCTGCTGCTTAGAAAAGGAGTGAGGACTTTTCTTTTTCCTTTCAAGGTATCACCATTTATAATTGCATGTTGGCAATGTGTGTGTATGATGGTAATACATGATGTTCCTGTGCCTAAAATGGAAGTCACGGTGAACCAAGATAGAGCAAGGGAGATAAAGCCAGACTCTACTCCCACCTCAGTTCCCCCCTGCTCATCTCAATAACCAGTGAACTCTCAGACCACTGTATATTCCATAATCTTGAAGTCCATAAGATTTACGCTGGAATCTTGTTTTTACACTTATCTTTTAAGTAGGAAGTAGCATGGTGCTCAATGACCTTTAAGGAAAGCTGGGTCATAGAAGAGTGCCATAGGAAGACACTGTGGCACCACACTCTTGTCTTACAGTATGTTTTCTCACTTGACAATGACATAGCACCAGAACCTCTCACAAATACTCCTAGGATAACGATTATATTTCAAGTCAGAGATTTTATGCATCTAAAACTAAAAAGCTAAGCCTTATCCAGGATTTCCTCAGCACAACGAACTCTGTCCACTATATGCCTGTTTTCAGCTTCTTTTCCATAAGAATAAGCAAGCACAAAAGTCTAAAAAGCCAAGGGAAACAGCCTGGACACACAAGACCCTGCTTTACTGTCCTTACATGAGATGACCTTGGTCATCCCCTGCTTGGTTTCAGTGTCCCTCTTTCCATCTGAAGAGACATGCATGATATAAGAACTTCACTTTGTGGTCCTTATGTCTAAAGTAGATCCTGGTCTATTTTAAACACGCCACTCCTTTGAAAAATGAAGAATTGCTGGCCAGTGTGATTCTTTCCTTTTACATCAGGGAAATCCAAGTGACTTCTGACACTGATAACTAACAACGGATTAGTTGTCATACATGTGATTGAATAATTTGGAAATACTGGCCATACTTTGGGACCAGCATGGTACAGTCACTCATATCTATTTAACAGGACTCAGAGGAAATTAATGTCGTCTCAGAGAGGAAATAGGCAAAAGATAAAGTGGCAGAACCCTAGAAGATGTATGTCGGTTATTAATATTTTAGCACTCATACAAATGAATGTTCTTCAAACCAATTAGGCCCTTTAAAGAAAACAACCTCTAACTATGTTCTTCAAATTAATTCCAATCACATCTTCAAGACCATTTACAGCCAAGCTCAGCGTCCTCCCCTTCCGTCAGCTGTTGACTTTCTAAGTGTTCCAGGCAGCTGCGTGTCTGTCTGAGATTCCCTGCGATGCCTTGCCAAACCTAGGTTTCTTAAGACTGCTGACTTCTATGGGGCGCCCTGACAAAGCCTCCACTCTATAGGAGCTACGAAGCCCAGGCGCCCAGCCAGCCTGCCTTGGGAGTTCAGGGAGTCGGGGAGGCCTCTTTAAAACCATGTCACGCTCCTGTGACAACTGCTCCTCTGTGCTTATTTGAACTATCCCTCCCAATTAGCAGTAATAAGTGACTCCGTAAAGATGAGCAAACACTGTGCCTTCATTAGTCCGCACCAACTCTCCCCACCTCTCCCAAGTCTGCAGGCCCTGGCCTGTGCCAATCAGCCCCAGCAAATCCCCAGGGTCCCCCTCCAATAGTGTTTGGAGAAAGCTAAACACGTCTTACTCCCAGAGAACAAGGACCGCCAAAAAGGCAAATTAATGACAACCCATTTGAAGAGTTTGCTTGAAATTATTGTATTCTGCCTATCCACTGAAAAATTGATTACTCCCAGGGTAGAGGGAAAAATCCAAATCAATAGAGTAAAGCAAAATGGTCAAAAGGCATGCACCGAGCCCATTTATTTTATCTATTTACCCTTCCTGGCTGTTTCTCTTCCCCACTCCCCTCTCATATATCCCTCGGTCCCTTCTCCATCCACACACATTTTTTAAAGAAATGAGATATAATTTACAGGGTAGGAGGTGTTTGTCCTTTTCAGATAAAGCACTAATGGCAGTCTAGGGATTGCTACACAGTTATACATCTCCCAGATGAACTAGGGCCTGTGAACACCTCCAGTCCCCGGTTCATGAGACCAGTGTCTGATGTGGCGTGGGTTATTCCCTCATGGTCTATAGTCTAGCCTGCCAGACAGATATGTAGATGAGGCATTTGGCTCAGGAGTCAGGCACACAAAGTTCAGCATACCCCATTTTCTAGCTACTATGAGACTGGCAGAAGCAGCGATTCCTAGTACACCAGGAAGCAATGCACGCATCCTCCACACCTGCTCAAGTGAATTGCTCCCTGGTCTTAGAATGTCGCCAGCATTTCTACATTTCACCATACTCAATTGGAAAAACAGGTACAAAAATAAGCAAATTCGAACTGGGTATAATGGTGTGTGTTTGCAGTTCTAGCTACTAAGAAAACAGAAGGCTCCTTGAACCCTGGAATTTGAGGCCAATTGGATAACAGAGAGAAACTATTCCAAAACCAAAATCAAAATCATCCAACAAAAAACCCTTTCCAACTGGTCTTAAGGTAGTGGAGTTCTATGTTCTGACAGTGTTGGGCACTCAAAAAACTGCAAGGTTGGCATGAAAAGGAGCCTTGGACTTTTAGTTTGCTCACTGTTCACATGAACATCCCAGAAGACAGGATTCGCAAGTAGTTACTGATTTTGAGCACTTCTGGTTCTTGGAAGCACCGGATCAGCCTTGCTTCCGGTTTCTGGCAGCAGTGCTAGCTCCTCCCATGAAAACAATCAACAGTTGTCACAGCACTTTGGGATCTTACCTCAGCTATCTGGGAAATACCAGTATACCTTCTGGACTTCAGCTCCTCAAGCACCCTACCCCATGCCTTTGAGGTTCAACAGTTATAACCTCTTGCTTTTTTTGTTTTAATCTCCTAGCTTCCAGAAGCTTTTATCTCTGTAGTTCACGAGTGTCCTTTGTGTTTGACTCTTTTAGTTGCAAAGTGAACAACTATTTAAAGTACACCAATTTGGTTAAAAAAAGACAGATCTGAGTTCTGTCTTCCACCCACAGCTGAAGCTCCTTAGAATGATCAAGACAATACAAAGACATTAGCAACTGGAAAGAAATCAAAGAGCAGATTGGAAAGAGTTTTAGGAGGGCAGTCAACAAAAAAGTCATTGATATTGGAGGAGAGGGGGAAAAAAGAATTACAGACTTAAACTTTCTAAATTGAGTAACTGGTAGAAGTACCACACACTCAGGTTGGCAAGGTCAACATTTTCTGATGTCCTTGGCCACAAGCATTCATATCTTTTCTCTTTCAAGGATCTTCTAATTGGTCCAAACAGGCTAAAGCTTAGTTATTGCCTTTCTGTGGAAGAGACCCCACCCACTAATAGAAGATGGAAACAAACACATGTCCCATGCTAAGACATGAGTGCAAACCTGCCCCATGGCCAAGGCCATGTAGAGAGGAAAGAGCTAGGGCATGAAAAGATGCTGGGTGTAGGTTCTGAGACAATGAACAACCTTGGTCCATTTTCAGTCCTGATGGGTTTCTGTCACATGAATGACTCAGAATATAACTTTGGCTTAAGCTTTTACTGTGAAGACTAGCTTGAGTTGATTTAAACAGTTAGTAACTAACACTCTAAGTGGTGATGCAGAGAATATGAATGGAAAGGCAATTTCAAAGTAGTCTGGACCAGTTCTGGAGTTCCCAGATAAGAATGAGGGATTGTTCTAAGAATATTCACCTCTTGCATTGGTTTTAAGAGTATTAGGAGTGCTTGGTGTTTACATTGTCCACAAGGTGGAGCCACCATCACCTTCTCTTTAGGGATCAGAGTTTATAGCTTTGAATTAATTGTTAATGGGTTTTTGACAGCCCAGGTTGGTAACCCACAGCTTTAGATAGAATAATCCAAACACGGCCATTTTAAAGACTTATCACTGTTACATCAACAGCATTACCCTAGCCCAGAGATAGGCCTAAAATGTCAAGTCCCACTTATGAGAAGCTCTTTGTTTACCATCCCACTACCCTCCATTTTCCATCTTTCAGAGATGCTGGTGATAGCTTAGGGTTGGGGTTACACTCTGATCTTAAGATGAGTTTTGAATACAAGAAGTTTACTTAGCAATTATGCTAGTCTGTAGGCTTATATTTTTCAAAACCTACTTTAATACAGGTCCTTAGACACTTTACCCTCCTTTATAGCCCACCAACCAAAGGTAGGGGAGGAAGATGGCTAATAGGACAAGAGGGTATGTAGACTTGTTTAGAAGTAGTTCTTTGGGGGCAATTCCAATCTTTATTGTCAGTAGTATAGTCCACTAGCTAAACATCATACATGCATCAGCAGTAGTTCAATCCAGAAGAAACGGAGAGGCTCTGCAGATTGGCACAAGTCTGTTGAAGTGGCAGGAAGAACCAGACACCACCAGAAGTTCTTTGGTGTGCTTCTCTCTGTGAAGTCACAACAAGCAAAGATCAGCAAAGAAAGCAAGGCAAACCAATGCCAGAGTGTTGTCCACTGTCTGTTGGGTTATACTTATACTCTTTCCAAACATCACATGTCCTTTCAAGTGTCTGCTCCAGCCAAATATCACATGCCCTTTCACTAGACAGCTTCCAGAAAAAAATACCGTCTGTTCTCAGCAAAACATCCTTTCACCTGTCTGCTTCAGCAAAACATCCTCTCATAAGATAGCTTCCAGAGAAACATCACAAGACACAACTGAGTCTCCAACAAGACCAGAAATTCCCACTTCACTAGTCAGCTCTAGGAGGAAAGTGTGAGGTGGTGCAGGAAAAGGGGTATTCAGTCCCACTGGGACCTCTGTGTGTGAATGTATAATGTACTTTAGGTTAATCCTACAGAGTCCAATGCTCCCATTGGTTAATCAATAGTTAGAAATGGTCACATGCCCGCCAACCCAGTGGAATAATCAGGATATGTCGACTGACATTCATGTCAAGGTTGAATATACCGACAAGAGTGACAATGAAATGTGCTACTTGGATTGAGCTCTTCACAAGTGACAGGCATGTAGGCTCAGCTACTCAGTGCCCACTCTAAGGTCACTTTTCTCACTTTGCTGTTGAGGAAAGTAAAGCTCAGAGAAGGTAAGCAACTCACTTGATGTCATTCACCTCTTGCCCAAGGTCATTTATGATATTGGGGATGGGCCTCAAACTTAGCAGCTTGGGACTCTATGATCAGAATTTCTATACTGCTAATTTTTCAATTCTTGTAGCATTGTAGTTACAAGGTCACAGTTTCTCCAGGGGAAATCCAAAGGCTTCTTATAGCAGAACACCTGGGGTGTGCCAGGAAGCACACAGAGGAGCGTGTTTGGGGCCAAGTTCTGAGCTCTTGGAGAGAGATTAACCATTAAATTCAAAGTAATTTTGAATTTTGACCTACTACAGGTCCAGGTCGCACCCCTGGTCAGATGTGTGTGACATGGACTTCCTAAAGTAAATTCTTAAAAATATGTACCTGGGGATCAGTGTCATTAGAACCACTTGAGAACTGTTACCACTGTTGCCTCTTCAATCCTTGGATCTGACTGGATTAGAGGCCCCTCTGCTGAGCCATGTCCTCAAACACAGTTTAAGGAAAGGACTATGCATGTGGTGTGGTTGTGTGCCCCATCCTCCATCTTTAAGCCTCCTGCACAACCAAACTACCATTCATCCAATGGCCTTGAAAACCACTTACAGAGAAATCCTCCTTAAAAAGACATTGAAAATATGGCCAGCCTGTGATTCAATGAAACACACAGGCAAGGTGCCAGATATATGACTGTTGCTGAGAATAAAAGACAAGGCACTAGGAAAAGTCATATGGTTCTTGAGGGGGGAGTCTGCTTCCTCTATCTATAAAGAAATTTTACCAAGAGAAAGATTCTTCTGGGAGAACTTGGTGCCTTAAGACTGTGTTCACTCAGGTTAATCACAATGGGATTCAAGAATAACTTCTAATTTAAATGAAAGAGAATTTTGCTCTAAACTTTATATGTTTGCCTCTCTTAGTTCAGGTCCACCCTTCACTCCTTATCAGAGAGCATTTGCATGCTGGCTCTCATTCCCAAGAGACCAATGTAGGCATTCCCAGACATGGCTACCATCTGGATTGGTATAAAGAACATTCTAAATGGTTCTGTGGTTATTTTAAAGAATGAATTTTTTTATTAAAAAAAAAGCAAAAACAAAATGAAGACCTTTAAAACACGGTTCCAGCTTTTTAAGATGGAACTTTTAAAAGATTTTAAGTCTCAAGATGGCTCAGAAGGTAAAGTACTTGCTATGCAAACAAGAGTGTCTGCATTTGGATTTCTAGCACTCACACCAAAAATAGCCAAGCATAGCAGCATGTACCTACAAGCCATCTGGACCAGGAAGGTGGAGACAGGAAGAATCCTGAGGCTCAATGGCCAGCTAGTCTAACTGACTCAAAGATTAATGAGAAGAAACAACTGAGGAAAATGTTGGTCTCTTGCTCCCACACACACACACACCCCACACATGTGCATGTGCACATACACAGGTGCACAGACACAAATCTGTACACAAACCTGTACACACACATACACAAGAAATTGAATTTATACCCTCCCCCCATTTGCCATTTTCCTTCTTAAACTTTTGGGGAACTCAACTGGAGTCACAAATGCCTAGTGACCCCAGTGGTTAGCTCTTCCCTAAAAGCAGGCCAGCAACCCACTGCAGGAATTCCCTGCAATGATGCTGCCTCTGAATTTATTGGAAACTTTGCCCATGCACTTAGCAAGTAGACTATCCACTTACAGAATTCTAGGACAAAAACAAACAAATAAAAAAAAGTCACGGTAACTTAAACCTTAATGAAGCTCCTTACAACAAGATGTGGTACTAGTCTCTTCCTGGTCCTTCCTCCCCCCCAAAAAAAATGCAGAGATTTTCACTGTGGTTCTTTATCACCTGAGAGAATGAACAGTTCCTATTGTCCCAAACATATTGATCTTGTAACTGAAAGTAGAACCTGCCAAGGACTAAGCCACCTCTGGGGCTATGTTCTTTTCACTTAAGACCAAACCAGTTTGCCATGCTTGACCAATCTCTCTATTCTCTGCTCTTCCCACAAGACTCCATACATACCAACATACTTGATGAGTTTAACCCTAGAGCTGTACACTGCAGCAATTTTCTAGTACTTAGTAACTATCACCTAGCTTGTCTATGGTGGTTTGGTTTAAGTCTGGTTCTTCAGAAAATGACTTGGAAATAAAGATTTGTGAGTAAGTAATTCATCGAGGAAACATTCTTAAGGGAAACCATAAAAAGAATGGGGAGGTGGAGTGGGGGTAGATCAAGTGAGATGCTTCTCAGTGGGGAGTATACATTTTTAGACACTGCCCAAAGTGAGCTCTCTTAGTCTACGGAGGTTCTCTGAGAATGAGACAGGTGTGTCTTAGGAAAAGCAAGGGTCAAAAAAAAAAAAAAAGTAGTGATATGTCCCTAGGCTTAGCACCAGCTTTGTCTAATAAAGAGGAATGGTGTACATGAGGAAGAGAATATAGGAGATAAAATGGGATGTGTTCAAGATATAGGGGATCTACAAGCCTCCAGGCTGCTCCTTAATATCCCAATCTTTATTGACAAAGTTTCAGTTTTCTCAATCAGGGACTCATCTTGTATCATAGAAAATGTTGACATTGGAAATTTGACCCATACTGCAACTCATTAATACTTAAGATCATTCTTAGACATGCTTTTGAATGAACTCATTGTGAAAATTCTAAGCAGGAAGGACATTGTTCAGTAGGGACACACTGTGTTCCCAAATGTCTGCTTCCAGCTTCATAGCCCAGACATAGAACTTAGCCTTCAGTAACTATAAATGAATCACTGTTGACTTGAACACATGCCAGCTTCCTGTAGTCCTTGTCTTTTTTTCCTCTTTAACTGCTCCATAGCTCCCCAATCCTCCCCCTGCCTCAAGCCGCATCGGTCATTTCCATCACACTACTGCTTACAGTGGGATCATATCCTTCTATCTCAAAGTGATAAAGACTTCATTGCTATCCTGATTACAATGCAAACACTTTGCAGATTTAGATCTTCTGAGTGGCTGTTTTCATGCAACCCTGTTTTTGGTCCTAATTTTTGTTGGTTACAAGGAACAGAGAGGGTTGCTTAAGTAAATTAATGCTAGAAATATTGGTTGTAATTTATTGCAGATATACTTTTGAACTTTGAATGATCATAAAATCCATTAGGAACTCTTGAATTCTGTTGGAATTTCTCTTTTCTCTTTTTTAAAAAAATCTTTTGTTTTTATAATAGTTGGTTCTGTTTGTTTGTTCTCTCTTTTTCTTAGTCTCATGGTTTCTACCTTTTCATAGTTTGTGCTGCTTTCTAGCTTGAGTTTGAATTAGCACACTGTAATCTCTATTAATACTACAAATTTTATATCTGTACTAGTATCTGGCAAATTCTTTATCATTTTACTAATATATGAAGAGATCTTAAGATTGTTTGCCTTCTTTTGTTGCTCTTGGAACACATTGACCTCCATAGAAAATAAGCCTTAGGTGGCAAAGACACCTTTACCAATGACCTGAAAACCTCTTGTCCTATTCTTCCATCCAAGGTCATCCAGCCTAGATGAAATCCTATCTGACTACTGTCATGTGAGTGAGCTCAAACAGAAGCAGAAGAACCACAAAAGTTCCGAGTTCAGAACAAACCATCAACTCTCAGCATCTTAGGTTGTTTTGAAGTCAACAAGACCATTGTGTTAAAGTTTCTGTATCAAAGAAGTCAATGGGCCAAGTGTGATGTTATTGGCTATAATATTTTCAGAAGGAAAATTCTGTATCTGGAAAATAATGAAGCTACTATGGTATCTGTGAAGGAATTTATATCTTATCTAGTAGTCTTATAATTCAGAACGGTACTGGCAAGTGTGTATTGAAGTGTTAATAAATAAATGTCACAGTGTTGAAAGGATAATCTTTGTCTTCAGGAGCTTATTGCTTATCCACATAAAATAAATGTCCCTATTTCAAAAACGTAAAAAAAAATCATCCTGTCAATAATTAACATAACTAGTCCAGGATACTCCAGGATACTGATCAATACTTTATACATCAGTCATGATTACAGTCGTTCCACTTCCAAGGCCAGGACAGTGAGCTGCTCAGGCAAAGGTGGGTTAAGTTGTTTGAGAGTCAAGGAAAGAGGTAGAAACAATTGTTATCCAATCATCCTTTTTCTTCAGAGATTCTGCCATCAGAACAGCTGACTTGTTTTGTCCCCTGGACTTCTCCATTATTACTTAGATTTAAGGAGAATGCAGGAATACACAATCTTTTCTTCTCACCAATGGTGTGGGATTCTGGGAAGCAACTCTTCAAAATAATTATTCTTTTCCTTTTCTAGTGGTCTCCAAGTTTTTTTTATTCCAAGTCTTAAGTAAACTCATTAAAAGCCATGTGGCCAGGATTAATGACTTTTAAAGATGTGTTTCATGGACTTGTAACTCAGTGTGGAACAAAAGTTGATTAGGACTGAGACCTTTTTTGCTACTTGAGCATCTTATTAACTTTCATTTGAAATCAAGGAATCAGTGGTGTACATGGCTGAATAGCTTGACAAAGTTAAATGGTAGAACATAATTCTGCATGAAGCACTCTGGCTCCAAGGGAAAAAAAATTAACAGAAACTATCTTTAAGGGAAAATAAAATTTTGTACTGAGATTAAAATCTCTTTTTTATTCTCTATGTATGTCTGTATACAGTAAATTTTCAGCAGGCATTTACATATAAGTGTCTTTATAATCATAAAAGTTGTTATATATGTGTATTATGGAGAATGCATGTATATATGTGTATATATGTATATATTTATAGGTAGAGTCAAAGGACAACTTGCATGAGCTGATTCTTTCCTTCCATTATGATGGTTCAATGAATCAAACTCAAGAGACCTGGCTTCACAGAAAGAACCTTTCCCTCCTGAGCTGGCTCACCTGCCTTAAATGTTCTTTTTGATTGGCACTTGATGTCAGTACACATTTATGGTGTACAATATAATATTTTGGCATACACACACATTGTGAAATTACTAAATCAGCCTAATTAATGTATCTATTACCTTAATCACTTACCATCTCATTGTGCTTAGAGCTCTCACAATATCCCTTTTTACCTTTATGAAAGTCTCGCTATATTACTGTTGACCATAGTTACTCTATTGCTGACCATAGTCCCCCTATTTGGCTATAGTTACCCTATTATACAACAGAATATTGTAAATGATTTATCACTTCTAACTGTGACCTACTACTTACTGTCTAACCTTCACTCATCCCTTTTTTCTCTTCCTTCCCTTGTAAGAGAAGCTATATTTTAAAGCTCCCTATACAAAAATTATTCAGGGTTGTTTGTTGTGATGAGAAACTCCAGACAGGAATATAGATAAGAGGCTGTTGAAATAGTCAAGAAATAAAGATATAAGAATATCAATCATAATACTTGGTGGAAACTTGCTGAAGACTAAACACTATATTTTATGCCATTCTTATTTGACACTCCCTGCTTCTCATATCCCAGGAGCACATACTCCCATTATCCCCAGTTGAGGACAGTTGATATAGCCTGTTGACTCTCTCAATACACGGTATGTGTATTGAGTATAAGAACAAATTACATTTACATGTTTATATCAGTGCCTAGGATGCAGGTGACATGGGACATTGCCTAATACAGATTGACTGGGGTACTGAGAAGAAAGCAATGATGCTTGTGTGATAAAAGGAAGGTGCAATGAAGTGGGAGGACCTCATGGTGGAACCAGGCAGCTGTGTAGATGGAAGAACCATGCGTGGATCTCACCATATTATAAAACTATGTCCTTACCAAAACTCACACACATAAAGAAGACTAAATAAAAAATTCAGTAACTTGGGTATGAAAATTAGGGAATATTCAGGAGTGAAGATGGTTTCTAAGAGGCATCTCAAAGGCCAAACTGAAAGGGAGATGGTACAATAAAAGAATTGGGCCATATGGTCTTCGATGTCACAAGGATTCAGAAGGTGTAGAAGTTTCATAATTGTCTCATTCATTACAATTTGAAACATTCCCTTATCCCATGCCCTCTTCTCATTGCTCAGAGCATTCCTAACCATGTTCTTGCAGCAGATGTAAACACGAGTCGTAATAAGGTCACGCTACAGCACACCATGATAGGGATCATCCTGGTGGAGCAAAGCCAACTCAGTCCTAAGACACAGCTACCTGGGATTAATACGAAGACATTTTAGAGGACTCAGACTGTGACTACATGGCAAAATTTCTGGCAGTTCTTGGTAAACATTGTTTCTTTTAATCAAGCCTTTGATAAATATTGAGTGAACCGAGTTCAAGGTTGCCTAGAGTTGTTAGAACGCAGTCATTCACTGCACTGACTAAATGCAAATTTTCAGTCAATGGCACTGGGCATGGGACAGTTACGCTTCCAAGCTGTTTGATAAGCTTGACAAGAATAATGACCTTCATGATAGTAATTAGTCTTTCCCACAGTAGCGTTGTAGAGCAAGTCATGGAAACCCAGTGTTCAAGATAAGAATCAATTATGCTTAAAATGTCCAAGTTGACTAGATGCATTTGTGGCATCGAAGCAGCAGACTGGATCTCGCCTCCTGTCAGCTCTCCTTATTGGACCAGTGGATTAGCTTGAGCTGGGCAGTGTTCTTCTCAGAGCATTGGGAGAAAGGTAAAAAGGCAAGGCTGGCCGCACTAAGTCATTCCTTGTTCTTGTTCTCTCATGCTCATTAATCTTCTGCTGGTGAGATCAAGCCAAGTGATTGAGTACAAACACCAATGAAATGCTTTAACCAATGGCCCAAGCCATCCTTTTTAGAAAGCAGTCTCATACAGTAATGCAGATGGGAAGATGTGAAAGCAGGAAGAGGTCTATTTAGTGCTCTACAGCAGCTCCTGTTGAAATGTAGAATTCCACAACAGAACGCTTAAAAATACTAAAATATACAACCAGCACTCCCTCTACTCCTAGATACTTAGACACCAAAAGTAATGGAAACACATATCCTTACGAAAAAAATCACAACTAAAGAACATTTATTCAGAAGATACCTAAATTGAAAACAATCAGATTGTGCTTTTCCCCCCCAAGATAATACTTAACCATGAATGAAGCAAACTATTTGTATATGCAACAAAATGGGAAAATTTCAGAAATACTGTATTGAGCTATGTAAGCATCTTTCCATTTCTTGTGGTCATTTCTTGACCCAGGGATGTGATGGTTTCTTCCACTTTTGGTAGCCACACATCATGTTCTTTTTCATTCATTGGAAGTAATGCTTCAGTAATGAATAGGAATGGAGTGGATAGACCTTAATGTCACTTACCTGAAAGGACAGTCCCTCCTACCCCCTTCTGTCTCCCATAGGACACTCCTCAGAGTGACAAATGCTCACTGATGTTTTATTCTGGTTATATCACCTCATCATGTGATGTAAGGAAATCTGAAAGTTGCTGAGACCATTCCATAGTTTGATTCTGATGTAGAAAAACCTCAACATATAGAATTGGCACTATGAATGATTTACTAATAATTTACTTAGAAGACATTAAGTCACTAAAGTGAAATTTAGCTAAAGAAATGCTGTCCCCCAAAGTATCCCAAAGATAAGGAGTATGCTAACTTGGTCTGTTAGAGGTAAGAGAAATTTAGGATGCTAGGATGTGAATACATACTCTCGGGGACTAACTAGCAATTAGACTCCATTCCCATGATCATGGAGGCAGCACTGACTTTTGAACAGCTAACCAGCCATTAGGCACTGATTCTCATACCAAAGACATACCTCTAACGGCAGCTCAAGGTGGACAGCTCAGGGTCAAAACCATTATTAAGTCCAAGTCTGCCATTTAAGTGCCCTAGGTTCTTATTAGAAAACAAAGCAAAACATAATTCTGCCAGGTGGGTAAGATGACCCTGGGTAACAATTATTAAAAAAAAAAGAACAACATTGGTGCACTTAAAGTAATCCTGGCAATACATAATATTTTAGTTGTATAAATCTCAGGTTCACCTAAGCAGCCATGCTTGCAGTCCTGTTTTTGTGTAAATTCTCCAAGTGAGCTGGCACCTGGAAAATTAGCACACATGAAAGCACAGTGGCAACTTGGGTCATCTGACTGTTGCTTTGAGGGCACTGGCCAAGAATGTGATGCCAGCCTAAAGTGTCTTTGGGAAGCCCATTGCAGTTTGCTGTGATGTCATGGTGGAGGGCGGGGCAAAACCACCCATGTTGCATGCCGATTTGGCCTGAGTCCAGCTAATTGGTATAAACCCCCATCCCCTTATTTAAATGTGGATCCATGCCATCTTTCTCCTGGTACTGATGAGGTTTTTTCTTTGTTTGTTTTTTTTTACCAACTGGAGGCACTGAAACCTGAGGCTGAAAACTATCATTCTTTACCATTAGACAATATTGCATGTCATGGACTGCATTTGGGACAATGGATGCCTTTGGCTAGGATTGAAGGAAACCCAAAACATAGTCTGATGGAAACCAAGAAATGTATAGATTTTGAATGCAGATTTTGTGTCTAGACGTTCAAGGATCAACTTGACTGAGTTGGTGGCTGAGAAGGTCAGTGGATGGTGCACATGAAGGTTGAACAGAGGCCGCAGGACAAAAATAGAAACAGTCACATCAAGGTCAAATAACCAGTGTCTGTGAGACAAGTGGTTTTGATAAGGGCATTGATCATTGCAACCCTTCGGAAGAACGTTTCACTATGTCAACCTATGTAAATCATGCAAAAAAGTCCACTCCTAGGTACACTCCCAGGAAAAATTAGTATATCTGTCCACCCGAAGATACGTATGTATAAAAAGTAATTATATATACAGTGTTTGCTCATACTAATCCCAAACACTGGTAACACAGCTGGACACTAAGTTAACAAATTCGGGCACACCCACAGGGTGAAGCAGGACCCAGAAGTGAGAATTAACAGCCAGTCATGAGTACAGCAGCATTCTGGTAAATCTCACAAGCACAAAGCCCAGCAAACGAAGCTGGACACACAACAGTAGATAACCCAGAATCCCATTCATATAGAGATTCAAAGAGAGGGGGTGAGATAGCTCAGTGGTTAAGACCACTAGCTGCACCCCAATCCCAGAACTTAAGTTTGATTCTTAGCATCTACATGGTGACTCATAAATCATCTGTAATTCCAGCCACAGGATCCGATGTCCTCTTCTGGCCTCTGTGGACACCAGGCACACACATAGTGCACAGACCTTCCTGCAGGCAAAACACACATATAAATAGACAAAAGTTTGGGAAAAAATTTGGAGAGGGAGAAAACATGTCAGTGTTGTAAGTTTTCTTGGTAGGGTGTAGAGAAAAATATGAGGGGCTAGATAATGACTGTGGTGTGTAGAGTTATGAAAATTCAAACCTCCAACTGTGCTGAAATACAAGTTCACATACATTTAAAAAGAGCACATGGAATTTCTTTTCTCTACTTAAAAAATGTAAATCTCCACGAAGCATTTCTCATATGGTTTAATATGTGCTGCAAAATGATGAGAAATACAAATTAAAGTCTCCCACTTCAAAGGTTTCACAAGAGAATTTTTTTAAATGCCAAGAAACATACCTGGCTCCCAAATCCAACTGTCAAAATATCACACACCTATTCTGTAACAACGTTCAGAATAATCTGGCTGCTTTTTCTTCCCAGTAAGTGCTCAAAAGCTTGGCTTACACTTAACAGATCTTTTCTAAAACAACAACAACAACAAACCGGTAGGGACAGTTTCAATTTTAAAAGGTAAGAACATTTAACTGGAAGAACTAGGACGGTGTCCATGATGAAGGGATGCAGGCATGCGAGATGAAGACATCTGGGATGGAAGGACTCATGATGCAGGCATCTGTGATGGAAGGATGCATGATGAAGGCATGTGTAACAAAGGTACCCATGATGTAGGTATCCACGGTGAAACCATCTGGGATTAACTTTAAGAGTGTGATTGTTCCAGAGAATAGCAGATTCTTTTCTCACATCTTTAAAGAGAATTTTGATGATTAATAACAGACAAAACCCAAAACTCAAACTAAATATCTTTTCCATTTCTCAAGACCGCTTTCTTCGCTAACATATCTCATGAGTTGACCATTGGGACCCTACTGAGAAGCAATCCTACTTAAGCTTTTGAAACTTCCATGCCCTGGCTGTGTTTGGCTTCAGGCAAGGTGCTCCACAAAACATTAACTCCAAAGACCTCCAATTCTTTGTCTACAGAAAAGAGCACACACATTTCAGGCCAAAAGCAGTGTCCTAGGTTTCTAGGTGTAGAAATCTTTCAAGACTGGAGAGATAGCACTGTGGAAAACGGTTATGAAACATGGACTAAGTGCACTGGGATGCTGCCCCTTGTCCTCTTCTCCTTCAGGGTAGACAGGCACATTGCACACAGCTGGACTGGAGGAAGAAGGGAGGAAGCTTAACTGGTCATGAGTGGGTGCAGTGTGGGATCTCCTTTGGTGGCAACACACCTGGGAACAGCTTCTGAGAACAGATTCATTTATGGGGGCGGGTATTTATGCTCCTGGGGAGGTGGCCAGGATCTCTGGTGCAAGGTTTATGTGGCCGTGTACTATTAGGCAGAGCCGGTGTGTTAGAAGATACTTCATCTACATACTCAGGGGCTCTATGGGGGAAGGGTCTTATAAGATCTAACAAGGGGTAAAGCCTGATAGCTGTCAGGGTAGTAAATCGCTGCTAGGGTTGATGGTGGGGGACCTGGCTTTATGGAGCCAGGTTGGGATGGGACAGGGAGCCAACTCCTGCCATCCTCATGTTTGAGGTAGCCCAGGTTGAAGCTCCCTCGACCCTTCTTCCGTAACATTGAGCCATTATGGTCCCACAGTGGGATGAAGATGTGAATGCAAAATGGAAAATGAAAAAAGCTGGTGCTGTGGCTTGGGTCTAGAATTTCCCCAAGGACCACACATTGAAGGCTTGGTCTCTTGCTGGTGGCTTATTGGGAGATGGTAGAAGGTTTAAGAGGCGGGACCTTGTGAGAAGAAGCTAGGTCATTGGGAACATGTCCTTGAGTGACATATCAATAGTCCTGCCCCCTTCTCTCCCTCTTTTGACTTCCTGGTTGCCATAAAGTGAGCAGCCTCTGCCACGCCCTTCTGTTGTGATATGTTATCTCATCACAAGAGCAAGCTACATGGACAACCTGCTATGGACTGGAGCCTCTGAAACCATGAACCACAGTGGATCCTTCATCCTTCAAGTAGCTTATCTTGGGTTTCTCATCACACCAACCCAAAGCTCCTTCTCACCATTGTGAGCCTTGGGGACTGCCTCAGTGCATGCTGAGTTTGGAGGTCTCCCTGTAGGAACTGCAACGTTTAGTTCAGAAGTATTTCTCCCTGACATGTCCTCTGTCCAGGATGAGCTTTCAGATAGATGACTGTCAGAGCTCCTCTTTCAAGGAGCTGGCCTCACGGTCTCCCAACCACCAATGTGCCTCCTTGCTACTAGGACTTCTGATGAATTAAAGCTGTGTCCATCCAGGTGACCCTACTCAACCAAGGCCATCAGTTTACTAGTTGATCAGCAGAGTGTGGATGAGGGTCCTTGGAAATAAGCAAGGGGAAATTTTTCTGCCATCTTAAACCCTCCATGTTCTTTAGTTACTAGCCTTAGGTCAGCTCTGGTGAACACTGTACTTGTATTTACAAATGATGTTTGATTATCAATTCTAAAGCTTTTGTAGGACTATTGGGTTGTTTATTTTAAAAAATTCATTGTATTTTGATCAAGTAAAACACACATAATAAAAAACCTTACATAGCTGCACATTCACCCGATAAACTTGTACAAACTAGACACTTCTGTGCAACCAACTTCATAAAATAATTATTGGCCAGTTCTCCCACACAGTAGCCTCCTCATCAAGGGTAACCATTGTTTTAAAAAATTAATTTAGTGTGTGTGTGTGTGTGTGTGTGTGTGTGTGTGTAGACATACATATATCACAGCAAACATGTAGAATTCAGAAGAGTTGGTTCTTTTCTCCCACCTTGCGTTCCAGGGATTTAACTCAGTTCATCATAACTTTTATCTCTTGAGTCATCTCCAGCCATCTTTTTTATTGTTGTTTTGTCAACATCTCAGCATGCTGCCTAGACTAGTCTTGAACTCAGTAGGTATCTCAAAGTAGCCTTGAGTTTGCAACACTCCTAACTCAGGTCCCCAAATGCTGGGATTATGCATGTGGGGCAGCACATCCCATTGAGGATAACCAGTCACATGGCCTGTTGAACTTCACATGGAAAAGCAGCACGTTCTTTTGTGTCAGGCACCTTTCCCTCAATATCATATTTGTTAGGTTCATTCACAAAGACAAGAGTAGTTCTGGGTTCTATTCTTGATGTCCTGGAAACTTCTGTAGCATTACATATCTCTATCAGAATCCGTTGGTTGCATTGGGGCCATGAGTAGGCCTCCAGGTTGGTGCCAGGGTGAAATACTGTTGCTGTAATGGAAAGTATGATCATGGGTGTACATGTGACACATTCCTGAAGGGAACATCCCATTGTTTGTGTCTTGACTAGAATGACATCAAGCCTTTAGGTTTCCTGGGTCATGTAATGCTTAATCACAGTTTCTTGGTCATAGTGGTTCAGTCTGAGCTCTAGAGGTGATGGGTGGTGGCTGATACTGGATATGTTGCTGCATTGTCCCAAGCTTCCATTTTCCCATATGTAATAGATGATAGCAATGGCTACCTTATGGGTTTTTTTTGCTTGAATAACATGAGATGCTGAGAGAATGCTTGACCTGCACACTCTATACAACTGAGTTCTCTAATATTGGCATGCTGGCAACTAGACCTGTATTCATGAATATGGGTTTGCCCTGGGTTGAAAATGCCAGGTAGTAAGAGGATTACAAAAAACCTGAGTGACGTGTTTTTCTGAAGAACTCTGTTGGGCACCCAGAGAATCTACCCACATGGGTGCCAGCCTGGGGAAAACATCCAGTCCTGGGTTTACCACTTGTCCAGGGTTGCATCTGGGACCACACTTCTACCTCCTCCTCACCTGCCCATCCACCCCCTTCTGCTGCTGCCACTGCTTTATACCCTTCTAATGGTCTCTTAATTCCTTGCCCACTGGGGATGTTTTCTCCATGCATTGAATACAGATTCTTTCCTGCATGACGCCATTAGCAAAAAGAAACCTGTTCCCATAATAGCTGACATCTTAAGGCAGCACAGCTGTCTCAGTCAGGGGTCACCACGAGGACCAGAAAACAAGGCAGCAGTTTATAAAATACAGTTTTATTTGAATAAGGCCAGTCCACATGGGATTAATTAGACACATCCGTGATGAGCAAAGAGAGGTGTGCTGTTGGCTTTGCTCACCCGCCTTCCTATCACGGGGCTGGAAGGCTTAGTTTCTGTTGCTTTTGTCTGCATGGGATTAAGGAGGAGGAGGTTGGATGCAGTTATTAAAAGAAAAAAAGAACTTGCCTAGTGACCTAATTCCCTTCTGCATCTTTATCATGCACCAGGACGTACAAATCCCACAAGGGACAATAATGTAAATGAATTTTTTTTTCTGAAGAATAAAACATTTGGGAGGGAGGAAGGGAGGAAGAAGGATACACACACATACACACACACACACACACAGAGAGAGAGAGAGAGAGAGAGAGAGAGAGAGAGAGAGAGAGAGAGAGA